>NC_083364.1:57769900-58077200 GCF_030254825.1 Meriones unguiculatus
ATATACTTAGAAATTACATCTGAAGGTAAAACTGTAAATGCAACATTAGTCTCTGTTTCACTCTCAAAGGTAAAATTGGTAGGGCATCCTTTGTCACTCTCTTCACGTATCTGGTAGCATCTTTCCACTGAACACTGGGGCTAGCCTTAAGAATCACCCTGGACTTCTCCTTCACCCCTGATCCTTTACATAGGACATCACAGAGGCCTTAAGGATTTCCTTTAGATTCTGAAGGCTGAAGTGTCTATAGTGTCCAATCTCCAGCATATCAATCAATAAATAAATTATAAACAAATAAAATGTCTACAGTAACCACCCATTTATTCCCACACCTAGTCTTATATCCCACAGAATTTTTCCAATCCAGTCTGCTTCCAATCTAATAAAAACGAGAGTCTTCAAGTCCCTCAGTAGAAAGGCCTCTTCTAGCTCCTTCAGGAGTAGTGAGCTACATCTTAACCATCTAAAAGTTCGCATGTGTCTCCTGCCTAGTACACTGTGACATCATTAAGAACCTGTGTTAGCTTGCCTTCTGTTGTGCTAAGATGTTTACCAAAAAGAGCTTGAAAAGGAAAGAGTTTGTTAACCTTGACAGCGTTGAAGGAAGCCAGGGCAAGAACCTGGACGCAGGGACCGAAACAGAGATAATCATGGAGAAACACTGCCCACTGGCCGGTTCCTATGGTGACTTAGTTAGGAATTTGTTGCTATGATAAAACACCATGACCAAAACAACTTGAGGAGGGAAGGCTTTATTTCACCTTACAACTCTCAGATCACACACCACTATGGAGGGAAGTCAGGCACAACCTTGAGCAGTGCAGTGAGCTGAGCCCTTCTCCATCAACCATCAATCAAGAGAATGCCGTAGAAGCTTGCCCACAGGCCTGTCTAGGGGGAGAATTTTTTCAGTTGAGCTTCTTTCTTCCCAGTTGACTCTAGCTCATGTCAAAGTGGACATAAAACTACCTAGCACAAATGGGCTCGCTTAGTTCACATTCTTATATAACAATCCTGGACCACAATTGGCTGGGCCCTTCCACTTCAATCATTAATAACGGAAATGGCTACAGACATGCCCACAGGCCAACCTGGTGGAGGCAATTCCTCAGCTGTGGCTCCCTCTTCACAGGTGACTCTAGTTTGTGGCAGAGAGACTAGTATCTACTTGACAGATACTAATCAGCACAGAGCCATTGTACTTGGTCAGAGCCCCACCACACTGCTTGTAACCTGTAAGTATTCTATATCTGAAAGTTAATAAATTGATTAAGAAAGTCTCCGGTGCTGGCGGTGTTGCCGTCAATGACCTATCAAATGTAGAGCTGTGCAAGGATGAACTTTCTCTTCTGCTCATGAGCTTGAACATCAGGCTAGGGTGATAAATTTCCTTATGTCTTTGAGAACTTACTGGGGGAAACCTGACAACCACACGGGTGATAGCAGTGTCAGGGCCAGACAGTTTCTATACAAGTGAAGGAACTAGAATCAGCTCGAAACACAAGCACCTTTCCCTACTTTCCTATCTTAATAATTCCCATCCAAGATACCACTTAAGGTGACCATTTCTCTGATTCTTTTCCAAAAATCTTTCAACTAATATGAAGACTTAACTAGACCGGGAAGCATATAGGACGTCCATCCCTATTCAGTCTGGAAGTAAAAAGTGAGAAGGGCAACATAGCCTTTACTAGCACAAAACCCAAACTTCAGAACTGTTTTGCAGCCCAACCAAGTGTTTACTACTGCCCTATCATCTTTGAAACTGTCTTGTGCAGACTTCTGAAAATCTATGTCATCAGATAACTGCCTACTGCCAAGTCTCCCAATCATTTCACAGCCAAGTAGCTCAGCTATGGAAGTAAAACATACGCCCTGTCCTCATCCCATTCTTGGGCCTTTTCTCTGGGCTGAGAATGTTTTATTTCCATAGGTCATGTTGCTGAAGGAGGTACAAACCACAGGGAACAATATTAAAGCAACTGCCTGCTTTATAGGTTGCCTTTGCATCGTGAGAAGCCATATTTTAACTTGATACTATTGGAAATACCGTATTGTGCTCACACGCAGCAAATTAGAGTGTGTGTAACTTGGCTGAGTGCCGTGGAAGCCTTCTATCACCTTTGCATACTCGATCACTTAAATTTCACAGCAACCCATTGTGGTCTCATTTTTTTTTCTATTTATGAGCTTTGAAAAAAAACAGAATAAGGGAGGTTCTATTTTATGCCAAGTTCTCACAACTAGTTAACTGGGATAGCTAAGTTCCAATTCCAGATCCCACCATGCTAATGGCTTCTTCTGCCAAAGCTCAAGTATGAGCTGTCATTTATGTAGCCCAGGAAGACTCAGTGATAAACAATCTGTACCTTCCTATGGCTATTTGACTCAAAGACCAAATTAGCAAATACATCATAATGCATTAAAATGAACAGAAAATGAGAAAAACAATTTTTTCTCATAAAATAGAAGTCACCAAAAAATTGTCTTTGGGGGATGGGACTGATAACATCTTTCTCCTTCCCTCTTCTCTTCCTCCCACTCCCAAGGGAATTCACTTATCATACACTTGACTAAATGGTTCACATGGGATCCAGATAATAGCTACATCAGGGCATAAGCCCATGAATAGGACACCACTTGCCAGAGTCTTTAGATCAGCTGCTCCTGTTCATAGAATGTGATGCAGGTTGGGCATTATGGCTTCCATCAGCAGGTGAGGTTCCAGATAAGGAGTAGAAAAGAATAATCCTGGGCAATTGAAAACAAGAGAGAAAACAGTTGACGGATCTAAGCATGAAAAGGTACCAAAGACTCATCCTTCAGGTTTCAGATTCAGAATATACTGAAGAGTGATGTAAGAGGAGAGAAGCCAGACAGGAGCCGAGGATAAGAGAGAGGGGTGAGGAAAATGAAGAAGGAAACAGAGTTAGCACACTCAAGTTTTTTATTCATTAAGGTTGATGACCTGCATTTAGCATTGGTCAGTATGCCAGTATCATCATCAATGGCTGCCTGAACCTGAATTATCCACCCAAAGAATCTTGATAAGAGGTAAAAACTAATCCCACCTAAGAAACTGGAAGTGCCCAGGCCTTTGATTCTATGATTTCAGTACTACTGCTCATATACAGCTGCGCTGAGGATATGCTGTCGTTCTTGCTCCTGTCAGGAAAGCCTGAATGCCTGTAGGGCTGACATGGGCTGAAATTGGAGCCCAGCAGCATATGGAAAAGGCTGAAAGTCACACAACGCAAGTGAAGACCAGAGACGTTGTTGGGTAGTGGTGAAGGAATGGAATTCAGAAGGCCTTAGAATAGACTTGTACCCGCATACAATGTTTTCCACCAGTGTTTGAAGGTATGAAATCTATAAATTCTACCTGCGGGTTTTACCTAAGGACAGATGGGCTTAGCTGCTATTGAATCAACATATCAGGCCAACATTTTTTGTTGTTGTTGTTCTGTGCTCCTCTACTGCCATCTAGTGGAAGAAGAGTTGATTGCAACACACGCTTTCCTGCAATGTGCAGGTTTTTTTCCTGGGTCAGTTGGGCTTTTGTGGCTAGAAAGCACTGCCATCGCTCACCTGTTGTGGTATTCATGTTGCTGTGGAAAATCGATACCTTTGATGATTTATAACTGCACATCTGAGAAAGTTCATTTGCTGCCTACATTTATGGCATTTTCTCTTTAAAACTCTACCTTTAGAGTGTTGGGTTTTTTTTTTAATCTTCCCAAGAAGATGCAGGACAGCACAAAAATAATAGTAAAGAAATAAGCAGTGTTGCAAGAACTCGACATTACTGTGCACAAACGTAGGCCGACGTTCTCCATAGCTAAGCTACACAGAGGTCAAGCAATGAGGCGGCAACGACGAATCAAAGAGTGTTTTGAGCTGAGAAAGTCTTCACGGCAGTCTGACAAAGAAAAACAATTATGTAGCGACGAGGGAAGGCAGTAGCTGGTGCTATGCCGTCATTCCCAGGCCACGCTTCCCCAGTGTGGACTCGCTGCAGCTGGGAACTGTAGCTCTGTCTCCTGTGGCTTCGCTCAAGGTCAGTCTGTTCGCCTATCTGCCCTCTGCGTCCCCATATTCACTCTTGACAGTTTTCTTTCCGTTGATGAAGTTGTCTTTACCATTAGCCACATTATTAGAACAAATAATTGCAGAAATTACCGGAAAAGAATTGTAGGTCCTCTAACTCCCCTTCTCTGGTTTGAGGGAGCCGACATATTTAATAGTTTCACAAAGTCTGTTAGTCACAGAGCCAGCAAGTGAGAGTTTGACATGAACGTGCAACTCAGGAATGAAAGCTCACCATTGGGTGAATCCTGCTGTACAGAGTGATGTTCACAGACCATGTCACCATTTGATTCAAGGGCAAATCTTTTAAAAATACCAGTCTTTCTTTATTCACTCTTCTCCCAAGATGTCAGATTATACCTTAGGGAAAAATCTCTTCAAGACCTGTCATTTGACAGACATGTCTTCTGTCTACCTATACAGAAGCCAACAAAGTAGTGATTATTACCCTGTAAAAACTGCTGTTTGTGTATCTGAAGTCTTTAGAAACTAAACTTGAAAACCCTGTGCTGCACAAATTAACTTTTGGAGGCTATGCTGATCTGTAGGACAGCCAAGCTTCAGCCTGTAGCTTATGGTGTCTCTAAGGAAGATTTTCAGGGAGACTCATTACAATCAAGTGGTTAACTTTACTAGTTACCCAGGAGTTATGAGATCTGCCCTATATGTCTCCTAAAAATTAGCATTGAATGCTTTTGTAAGGATGAAGGTGAAACCTACAGACCAAACTGCAGAGCTCTACTGTCTCCCAAGGAAACCAAATCTATGGTGGAGCAGAAACAGCAAAATAGGCTAAAGCTGAACCTAGTTTATATTTCATTATCCTTCCATCCAGCACACACTTTACATGCCATCTGTAGACTTGCGGGGTTGATTGCCACAGGGCATAATTATTTGAAAAGGCAATTAATTTGATTACCAGCAATGAAGTTTTATCTATGCAAACTACAAGGACAATCTGATGAAAGAAAGTAATCAAGCTTCCGAATCAGAATGCAAGGTGCATCTTTCAAGAGGCAGGAGAAAGGAAGCTGTCTCTCTGGAAAGACAGAATGAGGCATTCATAGTTCAGACATGTTGCTTCTTCATCCACTGCGTGATAATCTCAGATCTGAGACCAAATGCATGAGCACCATTTACTCATATCCAAGAAAATCCATTCATTTCATAGCTCTAATATTTTCCTTATCAAAAATTTTACTTATCTGAGTATTGATATTTTTTTCTCTGGTGGCATTGCCATGACAGTGTTGAGACCCATAATCTAAATTCTATTATTAGTAAACTTTCTATTATTTTTTTTTCAGCATTAACCAAATCACTCAGCACAGCCCCGGTCTCCTTACGTATTAGTATTAGTGGAAGCTTGCCCAACAGACAAACTAAGTTTTTGTCCGGACAAAGATGAAATGATGGTAGGCATCCCACAAGAAGAAGAAAAAAGAAACCCGAACAAAATTCAAGTGTGTTATTTAACACAAAGTGCCACTAGGGGTCAGATCATGTTTAGGGTTAGTAATTCTGTCTAATCTTTCCTACACATAAAGCAAAAACTACAGCTCAGGATAATCTGCTGCCCTGCCCAGGCCGGGTGCCTGCCCTCTTCTGAGCGAATTGGATGTGGCTGACCCATGTTATAGACTAACGTTTAGAAGATCTCTGAAAGCAGAAAACTGCATTCATTAATCTGAAATCCGTAATTGTCTTGTACCAGAATGCTTATCTTTCCTGCGTTGAGTGGTGTTAATTGAATGTGTCACCTGAAGCTCTTCTGCTTCGTGTTTGTTCATGTTACTGTGTTAATCAATCAGTCGCACAGAATTGAAATTGCAAAAGATTAGAACCGTTGCCCGCAAACACTGTGCATCTAGGCGGAATGGTGTTAAGAGTGTGTGAGCTGTGAATAACATCGGACTCCACTCCACAAGCTCACAGTGATGTGAGCAGAGGCCAGCTGGAGCCTCGACACCATGGGTGTAGCAAGGCCCTGTGGCATTGGACCCTCTTTCTCTAACCTCATCACGCCTTTAGGACGAAATAGGAGTGTGTGCTCAGAAAACAGTGCATTACAGGCATCGCGTTCAGGGTGGATGTAAGTGGCCGTGATCTGACCTGTGTTCTCAGATATTTACAATTTTCAGATAGTTCTGTAGTGTGAGAATGAGGTGAGCTATCCTTGTGGGTAGCACTTCATAAGTACAGAGGGATGCAAAATTAAAGGCTTCAGGGACCTCCAAATGCCTACAGTCCTACAGTGCTCTCAGGGTCACAGCCTTGACAATTCTCTCCAGCTGCTTCTCTGTGGCATGCCATCACAGCCACATCTACTCTAAATTTACAGTGGCTACGATATGTGTTCAGCTCCCTTTGACGTTCATAGTCTCAATAATCAGAAGTAAGTACCCAAGACCTGATAGTTTGCAGAGTGATTCAGAAGAAGAAGAAGAAAAATTACCTATCCTCCTGTGCTGCTAAATATTACCATACCTGTGTATACATGTCAGAAGTTTTTAGAGTTAACAGAACATCTCTTCTACCTTTATCTCCACACCTCCCATCGTACATTGTCAAGGCAATGCCTGCAGCTTGCCATCCAAACTTGCCCCTCTTCACCACCCACTATCTCCTTTCACAACAACAAAGATGATGCAACTGAGATTCAAAAGCAGAAGGTATCCAAGGGGAGAAGCATAGCCTTAGAGTATTATGTGTTTTGTTTTCCTCCTTTCAGTAAGTCCCACAGCAATAGACTCCCCTCCCTTCTTCCATCCAACCCTCCTCCCTTTAAGGTCACAGAATTATATTCTTATATTTTTCTAGAGAAACAAAATTCATTATTTTAATGAAAATACTTCTAATGCCAATCAAGATAAAAATTTCATTTTGGTAATTAAAAAAGGTGATTGCAATGGGCAAAAATACATCAAACATAAAAATTTATAATTAAAAATAACATAAAAATTATAACAACAGCAATAGTGAATCTGCAGTGGTTACCTTTTTCTTTTTTTTTTCCAGAAATTGTGGTACATTTACACAATAGAATACTAAGCAGCAATTGAAAACAAGGAAGTCATAAATTTACAGGCAAATGGTAGAAACTAGAAAAAAAAATCATCCTGAATGAGGTATCCCAGAAGCAGAAAGACACACATGGTATAAAGTCACTTATAAGTAGATATTAGACATATAATATATGATAAACATACTAAAATCTGTACACCTAAAGAAGCAAGGAGGTCTCTGGGTAGGATGCTCAATCCTCATTCAGCAAGGCAAACAGGATAGACATCGGAAGAAGGAGAAAACAGGAAACAGGACAGGAGCCTACCACAGAGGGCCTCTGAAAGACTCTTCCCAGCAGGGTATCAAAGTAGATTCTGAGACTTACAGCCAAACTTTGGGCAGAGTGCAGGGAATCTTAGGAAAGGAGGAGATGAAAGACTTGGAGGGGACAGGAACTCCACAAAGAAAGCAACAGAACCAAAATATCGGGGTACAGGGGTATTTTCTGAGACTGATACTCCAACCAAGGACCATGCATGGAGATAACCTAGAACCCATGTACAGATAGAGTCCATGGCAGCTCAGTCTCCATCCAAGCGGGTTCCCTAGTAAAGGAAACAGGGACTGTCTCTGACATGAATTCAGTGGATGGCTCTTTGCTCACCTCTCCCTGAGTGGGGACCAGCCTTATCAGGCCACAGAGGAAGACAATGCAGCCAATTCTGATGAGACCTGATAAGCTAGAGTCAAAATGGAAGAGGAAAAGGACCTCTCCTATCAGTAGACTAGGGGAGGAGCATGAGAGGAAAAGAGAGAGTGGGATTGGGAAAGGATGAGAGAGGGGGCTATAGCTGGGACACAACATGAATAAATTGTAAGAAATAAAATAGTAAAAATAAAACAGAACTACATTCTTTATCTTTCTATTATCGCTGATCCTTCTTGAAGCTGCCCTGATTTCTTTTTATTTCTCACTGATGTTCTATTTCTTTTTTTGTTCACATAGTTTTAAATATTATTTATGCTACTTCAACTTTCAAAGTTACGTCTCTCAGCCACACATATTTCTTTTCCTACCAATTCCAAAAGGCTTTGTTGGTAAATATGGTTTAGAAATACATAATCCATTTCTTAGGCAAGTTGCTTTTGGTCTGCATTTTGACACAGCAATAGAAATCTTAAGACAGAAATTGAAAAATTGAAGAAAAAAAAGAGTGGAGTATTGCTGTGACAGACTTGTTCATTTTGGTTTGGGGAGGACTTTGGAAGAGGTTTGGAACTAGGAGAGCTGACGCATACTCAGAGCTCAGTGGGCTGTTCTGTGGGAGCTGGGAAGATAAGAATGTGTAAAGAGATGCAAATGATGGGAGCCTGTGAAGTTTCAGAAGAAAGTAGACTCTATGGGGCTGTTTATGTGAGATCCTAAATTAAGAATCTGTGGTTCTTGTCAGCTTGAGCTGAAGGGTTAGCTGTAATTAATAAATAACCAGAAACATCAAAGTAGAATGTTTGCTTTGCAATTGATCCTGGCTAGCTGAAACTGAGAAATTAATAATGATTAATAAAAGACCACCGTCATTTGAGGCCAGATCATCTGGAAAGTGTTTTCTGAGTGAGCACACAGACCCTGTGATTCAAAGGAAAGCAACGTTGTATCTTGTGGTGGTTCCTGAACTTCATGTGTCGGAACTTCCCAGGCAGTACTTGCTTTAGCATGATGGTCATGGAGAGCAGCTGAGGCTTGGCTCTGTGAGTGGCCAGGGAAGGCCACTGATGAAGGGACAGCCTCGTTTGCAGTAGCCACAGTATTGAAGGGGACTTGGAGAGAAATTGAGACTTGGCCCAATGTAGCAAGGCTGAATGAAGTGCCTGAACAGAGGCCAGAAGAGCGCTGAAGACACAGCCCCATTGCTCCAGAGACCCCAACATTTTGGAGATGCCAGTACAAAAAGATGGGATGAGCACCAAGGATGGTAGCAGCTGTGGAGTAGAGCAGGCCAGAACCGAGGAGACAAACTGTGTGTGCTTCTAACCACGAAGTGAGAAATGACGCTGCCAAGCCTTTGTGGAACTTAGAGAATAATAAGTCTCAGAAGTCCAGCACTGAGCTTCTTACACTGTTGAATTTTGGATTTGCTTTGGTCCGATTGTGACTGTGCCCAAGTTATTCCATCTTGGAGTAAGAGTGTATTTATCTTGTGTTTTTATTTTACAGGAGCCCACAGTTAAAACACTTTGAAATTGTATAGAAATTTTGGAATTTTAGAGAACCATGATATTTCAAAAAAATATTGGAAATTTTAAAGAGACTTTGGATAATTCTTTAATTAAATGTTTATTTTTTATATTAATTACAGTTTATTCACTTTGTATCCCACCTGTAGCCCCTTCCCTCAGCCCCTTCTGGTCCCAACCTCCTTCCCTCCCTCATCTCTTCCCATTCTGCTCTCCAAGTCCACAGATACTGGAGGTCCTCCTCCCCTTCCATTGACCCTAGCTTATCAGGGCTCATGAGAACTGGCTGCATTGTCTTCCTCTGTGGCCTAGCAAGGATGCTCCCCCATCAGGGGGAGGCAGTCAAAGAGCCTGCTACTGAGTTCATGCCAGAGACAGACCCTGTTCCCCTTACTAGGGTACCCACTTGGATACTGTACTACCATGGGCTCTATCTGAAGAGAGGTTCTAGGTTATAGCCATGAATGGTCCGTGGTTAGAGTATCAGTCTCAGAAAAGACTCCTGTGCCCACATATTTTGGTTCTGTTGCTCTCCTTGTGGAGCTCCTGTTCTTTTCAGGTCTTATTATCTCCCCTTTCTTTCATAAGATTCCCTGCACTTTGCCCAAAGTTTGGCTGTGAGTCTCAGTATCTGCTTTGATACCCTGCTGGGTAGAATCTTTCAAAGGCCCTCTGTAATAGGCTCCTGTACTGTTTCCTGTTTTCTTCTTCTTCCAATGTCCGTCCTGTTTACCTTTCTGAGTGAGGATTGATCATCTTACCCAGGTTCCTTCTTCTAGCTCAGCTTCCTTAAGTGTACAGATTTTTGTAGGTTTCTCCTATATTATATGTCTAGTATCTACTTATAAGTGAGTATATACCATGTGTGTCTTTCTGTTTCTGAGATACCTCATTCAGGATGATCGTTTCTAATTCCCACCATTTAACTGTAAATTTCATGATTTCCTTGTTTTTAATTGCTGAGTAGAATTCCATTGTGTAAATGTACCACAACTTCTGTATCCATTCCTCTGTTGATGGACATCTGGGTTGTTTCCAGATTCTGGCTATTACAAATAAAGCTGGCAAATGCTTTTTCGGCATCTAAGGAGATGATCATGTGGTTTTTCTCCTTCAGTTTGTTTATATGGTGGATTACATTGATGGATTTCCCTATATTGAACCACCCTTGCATGTCTGGGATGAAATCTATTTTTTGGTCATGGTGGGTGATATCTTTTATGTGTTCTTGGATTTGGTTTGCAAGCATTTTATTGAGTATTTTTGCATCAATGTTCATAAGAGAGATAGGTCTGAAGTTCTCTTTTTCTGTTGGGTCTTTGTGTGGCTTAGATATCAAGGTGACTGTGGCTTCATAGAATGAGTTTGGTAGTGTTCCTTCTGTTTCTATTTTGTGGAATAATTTGAAGAGTATTGGTGTTAGCTCTTCTTTGAAGTTCTGGTAGAATTCTGCACCGAAAGCAGTATACCTAAAGAAGCTAAACAAGAAGGAGGACTCAGGGTAAGATGATCAATCTTAGAAAGACAAATGGGACAGACATTGTAAGTAGGAGAAAACAAGAAACAAGACAGGAGCCTACCATAGAGGCCTCTGAAAGACTACCTAGCAGTATATCAAAGCAGATGCTAAGACTCATAACCAAACGTTGGGCAGAGTGCAGGGAATCATGTGAAAGAAGGGGGAGTTAGTAAGACCTGGAGAGGACAGGAGCTCCACAAGGACCTAATATATTTGGGCACAAGGGACTTTTCTGAGACTTATTCTCCAACAAAGGACCATGAATGGTTATAACCTAGAACTCCTGCTCAGACATAGCCCATGGCAACTCAGTATTGAAATGGGTATCCTAGTAAGGGGAACAGGGACTATCTCTATGGCTGACTCTTGACCTCTTTATTTGCCTCCATTTTGTGGCTATTTCTTTGAGAGATTTGTTCATTTCCTCTTTATGTGCCTCTAATAACTGGATAAGCATAGCTTTAAAGTCATTTTCCTGTGTTTCCAATGAATTAAAATATCCATTGATTTGGGGGATTGCTGGTGGAGCCATGATGTCCTAATTTTCGTTGGATGTGTTCTTACGCCGACCTCTAGCCATCTGCTTATCTCTAACCTTCACTGTTTGTTCCTGGAGTCTGTACTTTAGACTGGGTCTGTCTTTCTCTGGTGTCTGGAGTATTTTTCAGGAAGATGAGAGAGGTCCACTGGTTTGAGAGTACGCATTGATGTTTCAGCTGTCCCTAAAGTAGGAAGAGCCGCTGGTGCAGAATCACAATTGTGGGGGAGAAAGCGTGCCCATGTATGTGGAAGCATGTCTTGAAGGACAGAGTACTAGAGAGTGTAGATGCTTGGAATGTGGTGGGGTTGCAGATGCAGGAGGGCGTGAGGATGCTAGCACTGTTTGAGGGAGCAATTTGCGGGCACTGTTTGTGGGTGCAATGCACTGCACTGATTTCCTGAATACCTCAGTGGTCTACAGTCCTGTCATACAGTCGTTCTTGTATTCAGATCTGTCTGAACTCCAGGAGTTGTTTGCTTTGACTTCACTGGTAGACCCACACAGCAGGGGCTTCAATGTTGATAATTCTGTCCCAAGAATCCCTGTGTTGCCGCAGAACTTGGGGGCTGGTGTTGTGGTCAACTGGGTGTCCAGCCACCACAGCAGAACTAGGAGGCCACTGGCACAGATGCCTTCTGGAAGGCCCTGGGGAGCCGTGGACCTGCGGCCTCGTGGAGCTGCCAGCATTGCACTCTGTGCTAGGAGCTGTGGGCCCTGTGGGCCAGGCACTGTACTCTGTGGCAGGCGCTGTGGGCCGCCTCTGCAGCCTCCACCTCTGCCAAAGAGGGAGAAAGGAGGCCTGTGGAGGGGAAGTGCTGGAGGATTGAGTATTCTGTCTCAAATCTCAAGCAGGATGTTCTGTACTAGGCGCAGCCAGCACTGTGCTCTGTGCTAAGAGCTGTGTGTACTTTTGGCCACCTGTACTGCCTCTGCCACTGCCTCTACTGCCTCCGTCGTTGTGTAGGGAAGACCATTAAAGGGGAAGTGCCTGTGAATTGAGTCCCCAGGAGAAGTCCGCAGTTGACCTGAATCCTAATGGCCTCAGTTCAGGGTTTGTCCCTTTCTTTCTGGAAGCCTCAGTGTCGATGTTCTGGGTTCAGCTGACCTTCCACTCACCAATTTCAGAGTTTCAGATCCTCTGCCCCTCAGATATGGTATGTGCTGGTCACCACCATCTTGGACCTCCGACTTTGGATGTTTTTTTTTTAATATTTTTTTTAAATTTTATTATGAGTTACATTTTATTAACTCTGTATCCCAGCTGCGTCCCGCTCCCTCATTCCCTTCAAATCCCATCCTCCCTCCCTTATCTCCTCCCTGCCCCTTTCCAACTCCACTGATAGGGGAGGACCTCCTCCCCTTTCATCTGACCCTGGTTTATCAGGTATCTTCAGGACTGGCTGCAAAGTCCTCCTCTGTGGCCTAGCAGGACTGCTCCTTCCTTGGAGGGTGGTAAGATAATCAATCCTCACTTAGAAAGACAAATGGGATGGGCATTGGATGTAGGAGAAAACAAGTAATAGGACAGGAGCTTACCACAGAGGGCCTCTGAAAGACTCTACCTAGCAGTGTATCAAAGCAGATACTAAGACTCATAACCAAACCTTGGGCAGAGTGCAGGGAATCATATGAAAGAAGGGGGAGTTAGTATGACATGGAGAGGATAGGAGCGCCACAAGGACCAAAGATATCTGGCCACAGGGGTCTTATATGAGACTGTTTCTCCAACAAAGGGCCATGTATGGATATAACCTAGAACCTCTGTTCGGATATAGCCAGTGGTAGATCAGTAACCAAGTGGGTACCCTAGTAAGGGGAACAGGGACTATTTCTGACATGAACTCAATGGTAGGCTCATTGACTTTGGATATTTTAAAGAGACTAAAAATGTTTGAATTTTAAAGACTGTGGGACTTTCAAAAGTTGAAATATGTTTTATATTGTAATACTAATTACCAATATTTGGGAATGAACAAAAAGGAAAAGCTTATGGTTTAATACTAATATACTGATGTGTCAATTTGACAATGGGTGAACTGTCCTGGTAATTTTTTTGTTTTGTTTTGTTTTGTTTTGTTTCTCAACTTTATACAAGCTAGAGTCATGTGGGAAGAAGAATCACAATTAAGAAAATGCCTCCAGAGAAAGTGACAGGCTCTTTGATCACCTCCTCCTGAGGGGTGGGGAGTGTGCAGCCTTGCCAGTCCAGAGAGGAAAACAATGCAACCAGTCCTTATGAGACCTGATAGGCTAGAGTCAAATAGAAGGGGAGGAGGACCTCTCCATCAGTGGACTAGGGGAGGGGCATAGGGGGAGAAGAGGGCGGGACGGTGGGATTGGGAGAAGACAAGGGAGGGGGACACAACCAGAATACTAATTGAATAAATTGTAATAAATAATTAATAATTTAAAAAAAACTTTTAAAGAAAAATGCCTCCAGGAGATCCAAAATGGTGACCCCATCCACACAGGGTATCTGAACAGCTCAGCAATGAGAGCAAAGTGACCAGCAGGCTGCACTGGTGGATCCCAAAACTCCGACATCTGTGTTTCTCAGGTCAGGGAAACTCAAGTTTCCATCTTCAGGCCATCCAGCCAATATCCGGAAAAATTCCTGGCTCCTGCCCAGTACTACTGCAGCCCTAGGCTACCCGCCCAAGCTGTGGATACCTTCCTGGTACCAGCGGCTCAAGGCCTTGGGTGCTCCCTCTCACTGTTGGCATGCTCTTCCAAGGTACCAAATGGTCATCCTGAAAATGTGTACATAACATTATACCGACTGAGAAGATCTTATTCAGGAGTGTGTGCGTGCGTGGGTGCGTGGGTGCGTGTGTGTATGTGTGTGTGTGTGTGTGTATATATACATGTAACAACTAATAAAAACAGAGACCATGCATTTAAAAGGGACAAAAAGAGGTTATATGAGAAAGATTGGAGCTAAGAAATAAAAGGAGAAAATAATGTATAATTTTATTATAATCTCAAAAAGTAATAAAAACATAAAATGAGCAATTCCTTGGTAACAATATTGGACGTTATCTTCTGAGCTTAACATATATGCATACAAATGTACATTCACACTCAGGAACACAAACAATATACAATAAAATACAGTACACTTATTTTCTTAAGAGCAGCCACACAAAAACTTTATCTGAAGGTTTATTCTATTCATAGCTATTTTCTATTGTGTATATGAACGAGTGTATAAAAGCATTGTAAGCTGTTGGTGAATATCTGCTTTGAATACAATAAAAGGTAAGAATGACAACCAGAGTAAGTCAGAGAGAAAGCAAATCACGAAAAGTTTACGCACTCCATCATGCAAACGCAAACAATTACAACAAAATAGATGAAACAGATATTTACAAAGTGCTACTGAATGTCAGTGATGTAACTGATTTTACAAAAACGAAACCACAACAATAGTTAATAATGAGGCGGGATGTAACCATGAAAGCTTTTGTAACTCATGAAACTCTCCCTTACCCTGACAAATGCTTAAGAGATATGACTCTTGCCGGTGAGATATCCTGTTCTAGGACAAAGTACTTAAAGGGTACTGTACTCACTGGTGGTGCCCATTTTTTTTCCTTTTCCAAAAATACCAATGATCCAAATTTACTAAATTTGAAACATGTACAATTATCAGTAGAGTGCATCCTTGCACATAATTTTAAGTAACTAAATTGACAAAATCCATTCTTTTTGGCTGAAAAAGAAACTTCACTTGTTATCATTTCTTGTTTGTTTTCCTAATAGTCATGCTAACTGGTATAAGATGGCTCTCATTGTAGCTTGGATTTACACTTGGATGACTAGTAATGATGGAGACCTTGTCATATACCTGTTGACCCTTCGTATGTTGAGAGAAATGACTGTTCAGTCACTTTGTGTTCTTAATTGTGGTATTTCCTGTGACTCAGTTGTAGAAACATACTATAGATGTGTATATTAACTCAATCGGAGTTACAGTATATGGTTCTTTATCCATTTCATGTTTCCTCTTCATTTTGTTGTTTGTGTTCTTTGCTGTGCAAAAATGTCGAAGTCTATGTCAGTCCTTTTCCTTTTGGCTTATACTTTGGTATCACATCGAAGAAATCATTGCCTATCCCAACGTTATGAATTTTTTCTGTATGTTTTCTTCTAAGAAGTTTTATACATTTGAGAAATAGCAAATGTAGAGCTTGAAGTTAGAAACCTTGAGCATTTGGAGTGGGAAGGCAAAATGGTACAACCATAATGAAAATAATATGGAAATTCTTTTATAAAATTAAAAATAAAATTAACATTGAATAATCCATTTCAGAATATATAAATATAAAAAAATTGAAATTGAGATACCAAAAATCACTAGCATTTTCAGGTTGACCTTGGAACTATTCACAGTAAGCAAATACAGAAACAATCTAAATATGCATCAAGGCATAGATGATTTTACCGAGATGTGAACCCTAGAAACAACAAAACAAATGAAACAATCTGCCAAGATGTATCCCTGTACAACAGTGGCATAACTGCTGTGGTGAGCAACTTACCACCTACTGATTGGATTTAAGTCAGCCTTATGGGAAGGAACCCAAGTCAGGTACTGTAGCCTCAGTCAACAATTTAGGAGGCCATAGGCAAAAGAGGGGAACTCACTTCTGTTGTTTAAATACGTTGACTAAACTACCTTCTAAACATCTAAGTTCATGTCCATCAACAATAGCTACTCTCAACCCTAATCAGAGAAGCTTATCTTTGCTACAAACAGTAGTAACTTCAGAGGCTCATGGCTGTGTAAGATGCAGAGAATAAGTAACAGTTGAGGAAAATCCCCCCAAAAAGATGCTTACATCACACCCTTTAATTACTTTCACTTAAGTATTAAAGAACCCTGAAGAAGAGGGCAATGAAAATATGCAAGAGTCCTAAGATAAGGTGAAGGGCTTAAAAATGCCATCCTCTATATATGACACAGCCATTCCAACCATGAAGTCACACAGCTGCGGTTAGTCGCATTAGGTCCCAACAAGGCTGGCTCTGTCAAAAATGGTCATAGATCACAACATACCTCAGGAGGTATTACCCATTACTGCTGAGAAATTGACTACAGATAGACTTTGGGAAAGGCAGAACAACTCATTTCAGGTATGTCTGAAGTCTACCAGGCTGTAATCGATAACTCAAACCCATGGTCATACAGATGGCCACATCAGTGTACATGTAAAAGAAAAACAAACTCAAAAGGTAAGGAAAACAGAGCCTGCCTACTTTAATTCCTGCTCACATTTCATTATGTTTATTTATTTCAGCTCTGAAAGCAGACATGCAAGTAACAGTACATGGACTGAACGAGTTATATTTGGGAATATATATGAATATGTTTATATGCATATAATAACACAGCAACCACTAAAAAAATTGTTAGTAACTTCTTGTTTTTAAAATCCTCATCTTCTGGGACCAGAAGTCAATAAGGATGATAGTCTTTTCCAGAAGAACTGTGGTGAGACTGCCTCACACAGACAGAAAGCAGATGCTCCTCATGTCATGAAGGCTCCACTCTGAGGGAAGATCTTGTTTCTGTCCCACATCCATATCCCTTCCTTCTCTAAGTAGGTGACTCATCATCAGACACTTGCTTGGCCATGTTCATGCTGCTTTAGTGAAGAGAAGAACTGTAAGGAAAGGGCCGGAGAACCACTCTGCCAATGGTTTGCATAAGAATCCAAGCAGCTTTTGCTCCTGAGAGCTGTTGGTGGTGCTTGTAACATCTAGAAGGCCAATAGGAGCGTTTAAGGAACTGGAGAGGAATTAGGATAGCACGTCAGGGTTATACAGAATCATCTAAGCAGGGTGGAAGATAGAAGGTGATGAGAGCAAGGAATGAAGGCACACACCTGTAATCACACCACTAGGGAAGCTGAGGTAGGAGGATCATCAACTGGAAGCCAGCCTGAGTTCCAGAGCAAAGCCCTATCAATAAAAACAGGGAATTAACGGATAACAGCAGTGGGGAATGTGACCAAGGAGTCTGGAGCTTCTTGGGTGAAATCGTAGAACAATAATACTCATGTAGGTGAGCTGCTGGCAGACAATATCAGTAAGAGTGGGAGGCCTACTTTCTGTTTTTTATCATTAGTATAAGAAGAGGCCAAAACGTACACCCAGGTCAAGGGAAGAGGCTAAAGAATGAGACACAAATGATGGGGGTGGGGATGGAAAAAAAAAGAGGAGAAGAAAAAGGAAGGGATGGGAAAGAGAACGAGAAAACCATGACTGATAAGTATGTCAGGCATCTCTGAGTTTGGATCTGTAAAAACTCTCCTGTTTTGTGAGATATATATTTTTTAATTAAAAATATTATTATATTATATTATATTATATTACATTACATTATATTATATTATTTTATTTTATAATCTGCCAGATAGCTCATGTCCTGGGTTACTATTATTTCTTCCACCAAACTTTCTAACCAAATCAGGGACAGTGTCCTTCTATTCTTTTTTTTTTTTTAATTTATATTTATTCATTTTACATCCTGGTCGTAGCCTCCTCCCTCCTCTTCTTCTGGTCCCACCTTCCCTCCCTGTTTCTCCTATCTCCCCTCCCCTACTCCTTACAGAAGGGGAGTCCCCTCCCATTACCCACCCACCCCAGCGTATCAAACAGCATCAGGACTGAGTGCATTCTCTTCCCCTGTGGCCTGGCAGGTATTCCCACAAGGGGAAAGGGGTCAAAAAGCAAGCAACAGAGAACAGAGTCCATGCCAGTGTCAGCCCCCATTCCATTAAAAAAGATATATATAATATATCTCATATCATATATCTTATATAATATATTATATGTTATATATTATATATAACATGTTATATATATGTTATATATTATATTATAATTATATTATATTATTATATTATAATTATATTATATTATAACATATTATTATATGTTATATTAATATAACATAATATATTATAATATAATATATTATATATATACATATATATATATCTATATAATCCAATTTCTTTCTTAGTTTCCTGGGGTGATAGAAACGTAGTTTAATTTTTTATTTTCTATTTTCTTCTGAATTCTAGACTCTCACCTGATAGTAATTGGAGTGTGTATGTGAATACATTGTATGTGTGTGTGAGTGTGTGTATGTGTGGACAAAAGCGCTTTTTTTTTTTTTTTTTTTTTTTTTTTTCAGAAACTCATGGCTAACTTCTCTCATGGATGAGCTTAAAAGTACAACTAATTTTTAAATACATAATATTCTGTTATCAGTGATTAAAAAAAGAAAAGTCCCACGTTTCATTGACTTTAGTTGTTATCTGCTTGAGTAAACGAAACCAGTACGTGACTCAGCATGGGAAAGTGGGAAGTGTGTCTGCGGGGACACATTTACTAAGTTAACCTTCGAAGACCCCAGTTGGCTGCGGCTCCAAATCATTAAGCACCAAGACGTAGTAGCATTTACAGCTTCACCATCGACCTCGGGGCACTGCTCCTGCCTAGCTTTCTCCGGTGGGCTGGGCTGCCACCGGCACATTGTTGTGCCTGGATATGTGTCCACTGGGTTGACTTGGCGGGGTGGAATGTGTTACTACAACAACCTGAAGTAATCACACATCTTTGGAAAGCACCAGAAATCAGGCACAGGAAACAGAGTTCAGCCTTTTAGAATATCCAGGAAGGAACTAGAGGTGAGGCCCAAAATTCAGAAACAGCACAGGACTGAAAATTGGGGAAGCTTGGGTTTCTATTACAATGGTACTTTTAAAAATAAATACATTATGCTTTCATCACCAAAGTAGAGTTTTGTTTTAAAAATTTTGCCATCATTGATTTCACTGAAAAGGGTTCATACAAGGCCTTGAGGTCTGATTTTTTTCTTTTTTTTTTTAATTTTTATTATTAGTTACATCTTATTAACTCTGTATCCCAGCTGTATCCCACTCCCTCATTCCCTTCCAATCCCACCCTCCCTCCCTCATCTCTCTGCCCATTTCCAAGTCCACTGATAGGGGAGGACCTCACCCCCTTTCATCTGGCCCTGTTTTATCAGGTATCTTCAGGACTGGCTGCAAAGTCCTCCTCTGTGGCCTAGCAGGACTGTTCCTCCCTTGGGGGGGGGGGGGCGTCAAAGAGCCAGCCCATTGAGCTCCTGTCAGAAATAGTCCCTGTTCCCCTTACTATGAGAAACCAGTTGGTTACTGAGCTACCATGAGCTTCATCTGCGCAGAGGTTCTAGGTTATATCCATACATGGTCCTTGGTGGAGTGTCAGTTCTCAGAAATGACCCCTGTGCCCAGATATATTTGGTCCTTGTGGAGCTCCTATCCTTTCCATGTCATACTAACTCCCCCTTCTTTCATAAGATTCCCTGCACTCTGCCCAAGGTTTGGTTATGAGTCTTAGTATCTGCTTTGATATACTGCTAGGTAGAGTCTTTCAGAGGCCCTATGCAGTAGGCTCCTGTCCTGTTACTTATTTTCTCCTACTCAGTGGACCATAATATAACCAATTATTTCTCAACCTTTATCACTGAGTTTCACCAAAGATGTGCCATAGTCTGCCCCAACAAAGAAATTCAACAATATAGTGATTGTGAAAGCGAATGGCCACCCCCAGTCCAGGTTCAGTCATCATCCTTGGCCACCCTTTGATTCAATCAGATATTCCTTTTTTGACTTGCTCAGTATTTCTCTAGGCAATTTTTTTTTTACCCATTCTAATCATTTTCTTATAATAAAATATAAATACACAGAACAGATCCCCTGGAAACACCACTTCTCTTTATTTTCTTTTAGCTTCTTTAACTAGTCCTGTTATTTTTGATTAACACATGTGAATTAAGCATATTTAATATAATCAACATTTTTGAATTTCAAATATGAATACAGTCATGTGGTATTTGCTTCCTTTTCTATATGAAGACTCTTAATGTCATCCCATTTGTCTATGTTTGCTTGTGATTCCTGTGCCTTGGATAGTGTGTGTGTGTGTGTGTGAGAGAGAGAGAGAGAGAGAGAGAGAGAGAGAACTATGAAGGCCAGAGGTCAACATCAAGGGTCTTCTTCAGTCATTTTCCACTTTACTTTTCTGAGACAGGATCTCTCAGTGGGATCTGGACCTTGGTAATTGATTAGGCTAGACTGGTTGGGCAGCAAGCCTCTTAAACTGGGATAACATGCATGTACCACCATAGCAGACTCTTCATGTGGCTTCTGGGAATCAAATGTAGGTCACTGTACTTTCTTTACTGACCTTCTTTATCTCCAGCTCAGTTTCCGGATCTTAACAATACAAAAGTAAATCCTTGACCAAAGTCTTGTCCTGAAGTGTTCCTTCTACATTTTCTTCTTGTAACTTATAGTTTCTGGCCTTTCACCCTTTTGCAATCATTTTGACAAGTCTAGATATCTACCTAGTTTCACTCAGTTTCAGGTTGGTTTCTATTTTCCCACCACATTTTCTGAAAAGATTGTTCATTTCCAATGCATATCCTTGTTACTTTTGTGAAAGTTCAGTTGGCCATGGATGGATTTACTCCCGGGTTGCCTGGGTTCCACTGGTCTATATGTCTCTCTATTTTTATACTACGTACCATGTTTGCATGATCATTTCAGATTCATATTTTGATTCAAGATAGTTTAATATGTCCTGTTTTATTCTATTTAATCATGATTGAATATTCAAGTATTGTGTCCAGATCTTAAGATCCCCAAAGGCCACTAGGAACTGGACCACATTTGCAAGAGCAAAAAGCGCTATTAGGGCTTAAGCTCAGTCTCTCCATCATCACCAATGCAGTGAAAGAAGAGCCCCGAGCAGCTACATGGTAGGGTTTTTATTTGGGGTTTGACAAATAACCCAGAATTCCCAGCTTAGCAGTTACAAGATTGGATGACATTCAGCAAAGGCAATCTTGTTACAGAGTGATTGGATAACTAACATAACTAACATTGAGTGAGCTTTCTATAGACCTCAGGAATGTTTACTTAGCACAGATGCCCTACCCTGAGATAAAATACCTTTTCATTCTTGTGGTTCTTCAGGCTTTTCCTTGGGTAGAGAATTTTATTTCTGGAATTGGTGACCTACAGCCTAGTTCCTGGGACTGATGACTTTTGGAGGAGGGGGTCAGGTCTGGTCCTTTCACAAGGAAGGGTTGTAGTTCCATATAAGTTTTATGAACTTATTTCTCTGTGGTTTTGCGGAGAATTACCTAATAATTTTATACGAATTTTGCTGAATCTGTAATTTGCTTTGGGTAACAAACATTTTTCTGCATTTTTATTGAGAATTTCATACATGCGTATAATGCATTTTCGTCATATCTAACCCCCATTGTCCTCCCAGTTCCTCACCAAACACCACTTCAACTTTTCGACTTCATGTGCTTGCACTTTGTCTTTTTTAAACTAACCCAAAGTGTTTAAAAATAAAAAACTTTGACAAATACTTTAACAATACTGATTCTTCCATTTCATAATCATGGGTTATCTTTGCTTTGTGTCCTCTTCAACATTAATTGTATTAATGTTTTGTAATTTTTACTTGATAGTAAAAATTGAATTTACTCTTGAATTTATTCTTATGTAATTTTTGTAGCTATTGAAAGTGAGGTTGCTTCCTTCATTTCTGTTTGACACTCAATGAAACCACTTATGTTTATTTTGTATCCTGTAACTTTTCTGAATGGAATTATTAGCTCAAATCATTTTAGCAGTATTTTGGGGTTTTCTTTTAATCATGTCATGTTCACATGAAGACAAAATAACATCTGCCTTTTCAATTTGGATGAACTTCTCTTTTTCTGTTGCTTGATTGCCATGTCTAACACCCCCTCCCAGGCTATTTTAAATAAAAGTACCAAAAGTACACATTTTTACATTTAAAATAATTTTATACAATATATTATGATCATGGTTTCCCCTCCTCCAACTCCTCCCACATAGTTTTTTAATTTTTTAAATTTTTATTATTGGTTATATTGTTATTTTGAACAATATAAAGTTTAGATTTATGGCTTTATATGTTTCTAATGAAGAAATAAATAAACATCTAGCCTACCTTCATCTTAGGCTTAAAAGCTATCTTGTAGTAAAGATAAACTAGATTCATTTCTGTTTATGATAAACCTTTGTTTCCTCAAGGACTGGGCTATACCTTACCTATAACCTCAACTACAAATGGTTCTGTACTGCATTTCCAGGAATGGAAATCATGTCTTTGTTTCAAAAAGTTAACAACCATCTTCCAACCCTACCTTTGTTTCAAAAGGGTTGTTATGACTACCTTATAGTGATTACCTGTTGTTATGCTCAACTTCCTATCATGTCTCTTGTTTCAGAAGATCATTATGATTAACCTGTTATGCTTATATTCTACTCTGATAACCCACCTATTTTGCCTGCCAAGTCCCCTGTTTGGAACCCCCTATGCCTGAGCTATAAAACCTGATCTTCCTTACATCTAGTGCTGACCTCTTGAACTCCATCTTAGAGGGAGGCAGTCAGTGTACATAAATAAAAAAGCCTGCTTTAATTGCTTGCTTTAATTAAGTTAGCCGTGATGATCTGAGTTTGTGGTCTTCCTTCTCCCATCTTTGGGATTAACACTAATCAGATATACAGGACTTTACTAAAATTAATTCAAAAAGTAGCCATTTAAAGATAGATATGAAATAACTCTTTCTTTTAAGATGAATTTTTTATTGTGTAGGTATTTAGTTGACAATAATTGTTCATTCAATGAAAATATAGTTTATGAAAAGCTTAACTTTACCAAAGACATATTTTTGACAAGCTTACCAAGACTTTACCTATCATTATCCTTTTAATGAGCATATAATTCTTACCCCCAAAATAATTTTTTTTTATTTTTTTAGTTTTTTTAATATTAGTTACAGTTTATTAACTTTGTATCCCAGGTGTATCCTGCTCCTTCATTCCCTCCCAAACCCATCCTCCCTCCCTCATCTCCTCCCTGCTCCTTTCCAAGTCCACTGATAGGGGAGGACTCCTCCCCTTTCATCTGACCCTGGTTTATCAGGTGTCTTCAGGACTGGCTGCAAAATCCTCCTCTGTGGCCTAGTAGGCTGCTCCTCCCTTGGGCGGGGGGAGGTCAAAGAGCCCACCATTCAGTTCATATCAGAAATAGTCCCTGTTCCCCTTACTAGGGTACCCGCTTGGATACTGAGTTACCATGGGCTATATCCAAGCAGAGGTTCTAGGTTATATCCATACATGGTCCTTGGTTGGAGAAATAGTCTCATAAAAGACCCCTGTGCCCATGAAGTTTGATCCTTAAGATACTCTTCTAAGTAGCCAGTGGTTTGAAATACAAACAGCAGAAAAAATAAAATACTTTTAAGCAAAATGTAAAATCTTATCTAGAGCTCACCACATAGAATAAAACAATTTCTCTTAGGATATGGCAGGCAGCCATTTATGAGAGATGCAGATACATGCATCTCATCCCCAACAGAGAGATACCATACAAAGCACCCAGATTATTTTTAAACAAACCACCCAGATGTATCCACCATACAAGCACCTGCAGTTTAAAGGAATGGCCCTTTTAATGGCAGTAGCTAGATAAAGCTAGTACAGTGTGGGAAAAATAAAAACTTACAAAACTGGTTTGATTAGCTTCCCTTTTGTCTCCTAAATCACACTCACGTTGAGATGAGCACTCAAGATATGCAAACATGGTAACATTTTAAAAGCCAACTAACAGGTCAAAAAAATATTGAGATATCATCTAGCCTTAAAAAAACAATAGTCAAAACTGGATGGTATGAACCAGGGAGGTAGCATTTGCAGAAACTGGATTTTATAAGACAGTTTATTTTAGATTTCAACTGGCCATTTAGGCCATGCTCACTTTTGCTCATCTGTAAGGCATGCTCTCTCTCCCTCTTCCCCTCCCTGCCTCCAAGTCTGATTTTCATTCTCCAAAACCAGCTTCCCCAAGTCTTAAAGGAAGGCAATCGGGGCACATTTCATAGGATGGATTAACTAAACTTTGTGTTTTCACTTTCAGTAATCAAGAGTTTACATATAGCTCATGTGCCATGTTGACAGGGTCATAACAAAAGGAAGATGACATAATACCATGAGAGATCAAAGAATTTTTGGGTTATTAGATTAAAGTTTAAAGCATAAACCTGAACAAAGGCCAGACAGGTGGAGACATTTCACCAATGGGGAGGAACCAGCCTTACTGCATTCTTTCCTGCCCACAGTTGCTAGGAAACTAGCCCAGATCACCCCTCTACCCTATCGACAGCTAAACAAAGGAAGCCAGACCAATAATGGTTTGGGGGCCTTCCTACAGCAAATCAGTTTAAAATGCAACATCCCCTTTTGTGTTTCAACCAATAGATGCTTACCAGGCTAGAATCCCTCTGCTTTCGGGGCACAGGGAGGGACTAGGACCTTTAAATCATCCTCCTACCTTGAGCTTGGGGCTCTACTCTCAACCACTGTTTCCATGAGGATGTGGACAGGAGCTTGAGTTTATAATAAAAAGATCCTCATGTGTTTTGAAATAGACTCGACTCCTGCTGGTCTTTTGGGGATCTCACGAATTGAGCATTACGACCACAGTATTAAATATACAAAATAGTTAAGCACAGTCTGTCGAAATGCCAAGTTTTTTTTTGTTTTGTTTTGTTTTGTTTTTGTTTTTAAAAGCAGGTCTCAATATTCCAAGGAAATATAACTATTTGAACAAATAGGAAAAACTGAAGAAATGTTCAGGTGAGGATGAAGAAGCGCGTTCACTGTCTTTTATCAAAGGGCACTGATGGGAGTGGGGGAAGCAAACATTAAAAAATTATTTCTTTTATTTTTTAAGATTATGCTATAATCACAGTATTTCCCTCTTCCATCTCCTATCTTCTAACCATCCCGTACAACCTTACTTTCTCTCTTTCAAATTCATGGAAATCCAACCTGCTCAGTCTGTGTAATGTTACTTGTGTGAATGTTTTCAGGGTCCATTTGGTATTAGATAACAAACTTGTGTCCTCTTCCCTGGGGAAAATTTTCTTCCACTTTCACCATTCCTAGCTCCTGTAGTTCTTTGAGTGGGGTTGGCTTTTAAAGGAACCTAACAATGAAATCGTCAGTTATGCAACACACTATATAGAAACAGCTTATCCATAAATATTAATATTGAACTTAATAAATCCGTGTGTATAGACTATAAATCTAACATTACTTCCTAATGAATGATATATTTTTGGTATAACAGAGTAGATTAAAATGAGCTTTTAAAGAAAAAGATGTCTTATCAGGCATCAAGTAGCTAAGGGTCCTGGTATACAAAATAATCAACCCTGGCCAGCTCAGTCACTGACTCAGCTTTCACCACTATTGACTTGCAAATTAAACTGTCCTCACCTGGTGCTTTAACTTCCTTCCTTCCTTCCTTCCTTTATTATGTTAATAGAGATGCAAGATTATGCTAGGCCAGGGGGAAAAAAATCTATTGGAACAAGAGTAAATCTGTGAGCTTCAAGGACCTTCTCACTGTAGAAGGAAGAACTCACACAAGCATGGAATTTTTTCCACCTATTTTCCCAAAGAAAACTTTCAGAACCACTTCCAAACTTTAAAAATAGGGATTCTGAACCTAGAACTCCTGCACACAGGTAGCCCATTGCAGCTCAGTCTCCAAATGGGTTCCCTAGTAAGGACTGTCTCTGACATGAACTCAGTGGCTGGCTCTTTGATCACCTCTTTCCCCCCTGAGGGGGGAACAGCCTTGCCAGGCCACATAGGAGGACAATGCAGCTGCAGCCAGTCCTGATGAGACCTGATATTCTAGGGTCAGAGAGAAGGGAAGGAGGACCTCCCCTATCAGTGGATTTGGGGAGGGGCATGGAAGTCGAAGAGGGAGGGAGGGTGATATTGGGAGGGGATGAGGGAAGGGGCTACAGCTGGGATACAAAGTGAATAAATTGTAATTAATAAAAAAAAATAGGGACTCTGTGTTTCTGCTCCAACTTCCAAAGCCCAGACTTAAATACCTCCTCTCCTCTACCAATTACTATCTTTTAATTTACCTTGGCAGAAGCTGCAGGTCATAGGACCTCCAGGCACTAAATATGCCTGTTTTCTCTAACACACCTTTGCATTCTAAGTAATCCTTAACCTTCCTGTTTTCAAATTTCCATATCAAGAACCTAGGAAATGGAGCCCTAGCAACCTATGTAAATAATGAAATCTATTATTTACAACAAGATGCACTATCGCTTAGCAACTATTTCAAAGCAAAAGACCATCTCAGCATTGTCAATATGTGTACCTTCTAAATGGACCAAGGTGAAAGGTATCTCTAGGTACAGGTCAACCATGAAACTAATCTTTTAATTTTAACATTTTAAGTTTGTCTAGAAAAGGCAATTCAGATATTTTGAGCACTTAATTAAAAAACAAAAACGTGTTTGCCTATCTTTAGGTTATCTCTTCTAAATTCTGTAACTGATTTTTTTCTCAACCTAAGTTTTCATAATTAATATTTAAAAACAGCATCTAACACAGTTCTTTACAAACCTTGACAGAGCAATGCTCAACTTCATATGGAAAAAAAAAAAAAGCTAAAATTATCCTCTACAATAAAAGAACTTCTGGAGGTATCACCATTCCTGTTTTCAAGTTATACTACAAAGCCATAGTTAAAAACAAAACAAAACATGGTATTGGCATAAAAACAGATGGTTGATCAATGACCCGGAAGTGCTTAATCGAAGACCCAGAAATAAACCCACACACCTATGGACACACACTTGATTTTTGACAAAGAAGCCAAAGCCATACAATGGAAAAAATGACAGCATCTTCAACAAATGGTGCTGATCTAGCAGGATGTCTGCATGTATAAGAATGCAAACAGATCCGTATTTATTATCATGCACAAAACTCAAGTCCAAGTGTATCAAAGATTTCCATAAAACTAGATAAATTAAATATAATAGAAAAAAGTGGGTATTGGTACAGACAACTTCCTGAAGAGAACACCAACAGCCCAGGCTCTGGGACCAACAATTAATAAATGGGACTTCTTGAAACCGAAAAGGCAAAGCTGATTGGGAAAGACTTGGGGGAAAGGGCTGATTTTTGTTGTTCAAACTCATCTATCTATCTATCTATCTATCTATCTATCTATCTAACTATCTATCTCTATGTATCTATCATCTATCTTTATTTCTTTAGTGTTACCAAGGAGAGGTAAAACACAACTGATTTTGCTCCAGTGGAAAGAGGGTGACACTGCTGGGAGCCTCCCATCTTTCCTCTCCATTCAGTTCCCTGTGAGTGGCAGGTGCCATTCCAATGTTTCTTAATCCCTTCGCGGTTGCCATTTTCTTATAGGTTACAGTTACAATGAAGCCGATTTTCAAACAGTGATTATAAAAAGCTAATATGAAATGATTGCACCTTAACTTGTACAAAGACAGGAAGGGAAAAAATCCAGTAAGAAGATATCTGCATATGCAATCCATTCCTCTAAGAAATTTAAATTTCTGAGTCTAATTTTACATGTTTTATCACTTACATGTCAGTACACTAGTAATATTATTGCTTTTTAATTTTTTTTCAGCTTTTGTTACTGAGCTCTGATTTGCACATTGAGCAACATTGTAAAGAATTAATATATTTAAACTTTTTTTGTTTAGTTACACTTACCAATGAATTTCATACCTTTTGATGTTTTCTTCTTACTCACTAGCAGTTTTGTTGTTGTTTTTTTTTTTTTCTTTTAAATCTGTGTATTTTCAAACAGTTTGTCACTGTTTCTGCTGGTGGCTCTATTCTGTTATTGATGCCTTCCAGCCCAATTTTCGTTTTGCTGAAAACACTTTTTAGTTTAAATGTTTCGGTTTTAGATTGGTAAGCTTGTTCACTCCGTTTTGCTGACAAAATACTGAATTACTTTCTCTGAGTCGTCTTAAGCTTCACTGAGTTTCCTAAGAACATCTATTTTGACTTCTCTATGCAAGAGTTTGCATATACTCGTTGCTTATGGGATCAGTTTCTCTGGTGCCTTATCCTAGGTGAGGCCACGTGTCCTCAAAGTTTTAAACAGCTGTTGAAAAGTAATAATGTCTTTGAGTAAAAGGAATTGATAGCTAAATATCCCCATCTTCATAATCTGGTTTTGTGTGTACTCACCCTTCCAGAAAAGGCTTCTGAAGAGGCTTTCTGTTGTGCCTGACCTTTGGTCACTGCTTCTGTTTGATCACTAGATGACACTCTTGGTTCAGGTTTACTGTCAGTCTGTGATTGGTGTGTAGCCACATTTTTCACCTCTGAAATTTCGAATTCAATTCTGCAGCTGATGTGCTATTCACAATGGTCTGAGAAAATGCTGGAAAGAGACAATGCGGCTCAGGAAGACCCTCCGCATCTTGAGTGGACCTGGACGTTCCATCCACAGCCATCAGCTTGTGGCTAAGTGCCAAGAGTCTGCCCAGCACTTGCTGTGAAGGTCTAGCCCTGAACTTTGAAGCAACGACTTGCCACTCACTTTCTTCTTCTTTCAGGGGACAATGATTCTTTCAGTGTCCTACTGCCTGGGGTTGGGAGCACGATGGGGCAGCCAGTCACGTGGCTAAAAATACACTGTTTCGTTGCTTCTGGTACTCACAACCCACTAATCCTAATGCAGAAATGACACAAGGCTAAGACACTGGATGCTGTGGGCTACCAGCTGCTGAAAATGAACCAGGGGCCCTGAGACTTGTTATGAGTGATTCTGACTAAAACACATTGGTTCAATTGGGGCCATTGTATTTGGCACTGGTGGTAAGGTGGAGGCGGGTGAGCAGAGACTCCATTCTTGTACACTGACTTGGGTACTGAAACTAACAAGATTTGCTTGGTGTTGGCTTTCACTGATTCAACAGTCAGAAGACAAAGTTTTGTGTTTCCTTCCCTGTCCTGGGACAGAGCGAGAAGTTATGGAAGTTCTTTGATTGCCATGAGAATGCAGGCTTGATCTATATGCTCTTACCTAGTGGCAGACACTATAGGCTCTCCCTGTACTGAGATTTCCTCATGCTAAACATGGTACCAGAACTCACGTCCAAAGGCTGGATTTTAACTCCTCTACTTTTCCAAGTTATGAAGTATCTTTCTCTGTGCTGTGTTTCATTAAGTTGGAGGAAGGATGCTATAGAAAAGCCTTTCCTTCCCATCCCTTCTTCAATGTACATTTCCTTGTATGATACTAGAGCCAAGTTCTATGACAACTCTTCTCTTTTCTTAAGACATTTGAAGGGTGGCTGATATGTATCCAGCCAATCAAAATGCTTTCTAGAGGTTCTTATTCGATTGCCACCTTGCTCCATCCAGTCTTTACTTTAAACACTCTTCCTGAGCATTTTTTTTATTATCTACCACCTCTGCATTTTAACACACAGATTACAAACTTTGTCCTACCTCCCAAACCTAGACCGGTACCTGTAGATTGGTATAGATTTCCACTATTTGATTAACTTCACTATATTACAGGTAGAACTCTTGGTCTCTTCTTTTTTTTTTCTCATTTGTAAAACTGTTCACCTTCAGACTTATACAGAAATCCTCATGGCATGACCTTTTCCTTTTAGACACATCAATAACTACACAGAAAACATTTGTTGGACTCAAATGCTGTGTGCTATGATTTAGGTGTGTTTTACTCCCAAGTGTTTGTGTATTGGAGTGTGTACATCAGTGTGGCAGTACCAAGAGAGATGGAACCCTTAAGAGGAGGGATATGGATAGGGGAGGAAGCCATGAGTGAATAAAGTCCTGAGTGAGGGTGTGCTGTTGACATGGGTATTGCCACAGAACCCCCAATGCTTCAGCACTGTGAGGGTGGCAAAGCCTTTCCAGGTGAGGCTCAGAGGTATGGAAACTCCTTCTTTGGGGAGTCCGAGTGTGAATGGTGAGAGTATGTTCAGAAATATCCAGCCTTTAGACGTGAGTTCTGGTACCATGTTTAGCATGAGGAAATCTCAGTACAGGGAGAGCCTATAGTGTCTGCCACTAGGTAAGAGCATATAGATCAAGCCTGTATTCTCATGGCAATCAAAGAACTTCCATAACTTCTCGCTCTGTCCCAGGACAGGGAAGGAAACACAAAACTTTGTCTTCTGACTGTTGAATCAGTGATATTTCTCCAAAATATGTACTGTCTGGAGACTGCTACAGAGACTGCTCCTACTGAGATTACTAAACCTAAGTGCTTTCTCCTCCTTTTTTCTAGGTTTCTCAAACCCTGGATGCGCAGCCCACTGTTAAGTGTGTGACTTGACACTGAATGATATATTCAATTAAGTATTTTCCAAGGCAAGCAAGACCTCGAGAAAAGCCACAATGGCTATCTGCCACAACTGATGATCTTGTCATGGCTTACCTAAGGCCATCATCCTTCAAGCCAGTCTTGCCGTTTCAGCTCCTCACCTCCTACTTCACTCCTACACTGTTCCTGAAGTCCCAGATGAAGCTTTCTTAAGGATTGTGTCAGTTTTCAAGCCACTATTCCTCCACTGGACTTTCACAGACTGTGTTCTGATTCTTAGTACATTGGTAGGACTGTGATCCATGCAGGCTGACCTGATTCTACTGAATAACTGTGATTATGCCAACCACTGTACTTTGCCTCCAAGGAAATGCCAGCCCACTTAGAAAACCAATAACATACAAATCATACTTCAAACTCTGAGAACAGAGTTCTTCAGGGCAGAGGTACTGTATACCCTATGTCAATAAGGTTTCTGAGGGTAGAGGATGAAAGTTGTGCATTCTCCTATCTTGGCTTTCAGAAAATGCATCAATATACAGTGCTGATGTAGGGTAAGCATTTGATCAATGAATAATTATTCCCATTTATAAATTCCCCAAGTGTTCTGAGTTATACTATTGAAGTATAATGAAACAGGGCATGTAAACAAAAATACTCTTAAATTATTGTATTGAGATCAGTGGAACGTCCCAGCCTTCAGGGCAGCTCTGTTTGCTTAATCAGCTTAACTCTACACATCTTAAATATCCTCAAGTTCAACTGGGCACTGGAACCTTTACAAATTCCTCCTGCAGCCTGCAGGGAAACACACTCACACCCAGAAGCCTTACTCTCTAGTAGATTCAGTACAACTCAAATTTGGAAATCTTTTCCAGTGAGATAAAACCTCTTTTTCCCCTAAAATAGCCACCCATTTGCCCTTGGTTTGACTCCTTATAAAGATAGATAGATAGATAGATAGATAGATAGATAGATAGATAGATAGATAGATAGATAGATAGATGATGGCTATATAGACACATACATACATACATACATACATACTTCTTCCAAAGAATGGGTACTTAGATATTTTAAGGTTAAATTTTACTAAATCTTTATTGGGATCACTCAAAAAAATATCTTTGATGTCACCAATTATCCTTGACTTTGAGTTTTTCTCACTGTCCTGGTTAGCCTTGATTTAGATCTATCTTTAGTAACGTAACACACTGTTATATGGATTTTTTTATTCTAATTATGGCCCGACTTGTGCTGTGTTATGACCAACTACATTTTTCATTTAAGACACTGCCAAGTTTAATCTCCCTATATGGAGACACTGTATAATACATCTTTGAACCCAAGGGAGAACTGTTTCCATTTTTAGCTATCCAGTTTAATCTTGATACATTGAAGCGTCTCTAAGCTCTAACTCTATAATTGAACGACTTCATTGTTACCGTAAGTTTACATTCACCCACTTCATAATTTGAAAGACATAATCTACTGTGTATTCCTTAGGAGCTAGGGACATGCTAAAACCTGGGATTCAAGATCCAAAGTCTTGACTAGTTCACGAGGGAAGGGAAGGAGTGGGAGAGGGACATTACAATGACCGACTCAGAAATGCTTCTCTGTTTACCTTCCCGCTGCTCTGGTGCCACAAACACACCTGCAATGTATTAAGTCCTAGATAAGAGTTAAATAGATGTCTCTGTGGCAGTTGAAAATACCTAGCATCTGTTCTCCCCACCAATTAAGACTCACTTGTCCTGGAATGTACACTGAGAACCTGGCATAAATGCTCTGTTGCAATTCTTTGGGTTTAGTCCAAGTACTCACTCAGGTTCTCTGAGATGAACTTTCATAATCCCCTTGGGAATACAAGAGGCTTGACCCACTTTGCCAGTCTAAGGTATAAACACATTCACATCTATTTTATTTTCCTGATTTTTCCCTCAAATTCCAAATGAATGTTCAAAACTGCATTCCAGTGGTATGAAGTGCAAGGCTGCCTTATCTAAAGTCAAGAGTCTTAGGATCTCTCCCCTTAGACGATCAGTTTCTTCTGATTATATAACTACACCCAACCACTTGGGAGTTTTCTATTAGGTGGAAAAAAAAATGTTCTAAAAGTAACTTTCTATATCCAACCATATATGAAGAAAAGGGCACAGGTAGTTAGAGGAGATGGCCACTTCTCCAGAGAACAAAAAGTACAAAGGCAGTAAGCATTCCTAGGGTTGCATTCCAAAAGCTCTGATGTCTGTTCAAAATACACACGAAGGCAGGAAAGAGGAACCCGAGGCTCCAGCGGACCTCCCACCAGCACAAGCAAAGCTGCTTTTTTCTCCTTCTTGATGTTTTCAATTTCCTTTCGGTTTTAACTTCACTTTTCAGAAATAAAGCTAAAACTAAGAAGAAATAAACGGCACTGAATTGGGGGCAGGGGGATAACACAGAAACTGGGTTAGAAGAGACTGAGCTGGCCAAAAGCAAAATCTTTTTAATGTATACTCTTACAGACTAGTTCTGACATCTCACCTCTGGCAATGGCAACTGACCCCTGAGCCAGAGAGCCACAGGCATCTTTCTGGGGAATTTTAGTGACGCACCAACCACTCAATTGCCCTTGGCAAAGTACCTTCCCACACTCCTCTCCTTTGCCCCCATTTTGCCAGCCTGGTCCTGCAGGTACCCAGGAACTGACACTTTATGAGACCATTCCTCCCACCGCCATCCTTTCCCCAATGGTTTTGAGTACAAGAATGCCTTTTCTGGCCATTGAATAACTCAAGAAATCATACTTTGTTTGGCCTGTTACCGAACTCTGAATGAATGAATGAATAAATGAATGAACAAATGTAATAATAATGGTGATAATAATGATAAGAATTAAGTTACTTACAAAATAGATAGTAATCAGATATAAGTCTCATCATGGAAAATGACTTAATTAGCTTTCAAGTTATTCCATACTGGTCTTATATCATCTAGTTAAATATATATATATATATATATATATATATATATATATATATATGACACATTATTCAATTAGACACAATGGCACCCCTATGCCAGCTGAGTAAATGACTCTAATCAATATATACATATATATGTGTGTATACATGTATATATACATATATATGTATATATAATGCATATATGAATATGTGTTAGCTATGTATAATGCATGTATTAGCACTTTGTCACCATCACAAATGCCAAAAATGAATAAACTTATTAGAAAAATCTTATTGTGGCTTACAGGTGTAGAGGGTTCATTCCATAGCTGATTGGCTCCATTGCTTTGGACCTATGTAGTAAGGCAGTGTGTCAGAATTAGCACATGATAGAAGAAAACTCTTCACTTTGTGGTCAGGAAGCCAAAAAGAGAAAGAAGATGGGTTGGAATCTCTCATTCCCTTTAAGGTTATGACCTTGTTAATCTAACGACTTCTCAGTAGGCACTACCTCTTAGAAGACCACAGACTGAGGACCAAGCATAGAGTCCTCTCACGGATAGTTACTGAAACCAAGCAGTGCTCTATGAAAACAAAAACCATCAATTCAGAGAAAGTGAACTTTGACCAACAATTTCTTCAGACCCTCGTAGAAAACGCAAAAGCATATGGTGTGTATAAGCATGTTAATAGCAGTAGTAATAACAGTAGTGAACACAGATATGCAATAGAGTTTACATGCATTATGTGAGTTATTTTGCTTCTTAGGTACAATAATTCTGTAAGAGATTATTGTCATATTCTCATAAAGTTAGCAAATTCTATTTTAACTACTTGATTAAGAGACTATGGTCTTAACTTGGGCATCCTGCTTATGGGACAATAAGTAGGGGACTTTAGAACCAGAATTTTTTATTAATAGAGAAGCAAGGCCCTTTCTTCCACATACCTCACCCCTGTGTGACTGCCATCCCTTTCCTGCCACATATATTGTATCAGTAGATTCAATCAAATGATTTCATATAGCTTTTAGCAATGGGGTGAAGAGGCATTCATTAAACATTCTGTTATCTTTATCTATCAACAACACCCACGATATTTCATTTACAGAGCTTTCCATTGGAACATGATTTCTGTTTTAAACTTTCCTATAAAGAGATACTTCCTCGTTAAAATGGCCTTCCTAGAAGAAGGGGCAGAGTTATATTAAAACAAAGACCATACTATCTGGTGAGAAAGTCACAGCAGGGTATGAGATTTTGATCTCCAGGTATAAAGGACAAGATGACGCTAGGCATGTCTGCACAAGTCAAAAACAGCAGAACACTCCCTTGTCAAGCCCTTTCCTGGAGTAACAGCTTCTAATCTTTGTTGTTTGCACTCCTGCATATGAATTTACATTAAATGGTACTCTTTCGATGTATTGGGTTGGTTGTTTATTACCTAACAAGAAAGTGCTCATGGTATGGGCAAAAGAATTAAAAAAGTATTCCCATGAGCTAGAAACTTTGGAGGAGGGAAATAGGTAGAAAGAAGCCAGGGGAAAACCTTTTCAAGAAGTCTTCTTGTCTTGAGTCACATTTCCCCCCAGTGTTTGGTTTCTGTCAATCGGCCTCCTTATAAGGGACTAACTTTGAAAGCTTTTGTTTCACAGTAAAGTTCAAGACGTTTTTTTAAATCATGGGAAACTGGTAACCTAACTAAGGAGGTTGCCTGTTTCTTGCTTTACCATTTACCTTAGTAATGAGAAATACATACCTGTAAGGTAAAATGATGGCCAGAATTTTAATATCTGAAGACTTTTTTAAGCTTTTTGCCATCACCACATACTTCAAAGTTAGAAAATTTATCCAACATCTTTCCCATGTCTACTACTCGGAGAAGAGAGATTTTTAGATCTTATTTTCATCAAAATTAACACATCCAATTGGTGCCTGAGCCCAATAAGAGATTTTCTGCCTCAAATAGTAACAGACTTAGAATTATCATCATAAGCATCATAAGCAGGAAATAAGCCCTTCCTCCCAAATTGCTTTGGCTCAAAATATTTTATCACACCTACAGAAAAACAGCTAAAGCATTAAAGTTGTGAAAATTTCCCCACTGGTCTTTCACTTCCAGTTCCAATACTGGATGCATTTTACCATTTGGTAGCAAGGCATGCAAACTCACTTAAGAAAACTGCAGTGGTGGTGTCCAAGGTCTGAATAGGTTCAGGAGACCATTGCCCCCAGGGGCGAGACGTGCTCCATGTAAATTGACTAACTCCATGTTTTCCTCCACTTTTGAAAGTCATTTAAGGTTCTTAAATTATTTTTTCCCTTTTTTTTTTAATTTTTCATCAATTACACTTTATTCATTCTGCATCCCCCCATAAGCCCCTCCCTCCTCCCCTCCCAATCCCACCCTCCCTCCTCCCTCTGCATGCATGCCACTCCCCAATTCCACTGATAGGGGAGGTTCTCCTGTCCTTTCTGTTACGCTCAGGATGCGAGGCTAAGCACTGCACTCAGGCTCAGCCGCTTTGGACCCAGAGAAGAGCATGTCTGATTGCATGCGGGTTGATGCCCCAGGTCCCGCCTCTGAGAAAAAGGTATCAGTCGGGTCTGATGCTCTTTGGGTGGATGACACCTAAATGAACATCTGTACAAAGTCCCAATTTATTTCTAATATCAGAGATCAGACCTCTACTCTTGCCTGATGCGTCTAAAACAAAAAGGGGGAACTGTAGAGAGCTGCGGAATGCTATGCCTTAAAGATGGAGCTGGTTTCCGCCTTCCACCTTCCCGATGGTGAGTGCTCTCTGTCACAAACAACTCCACATTTGGCTAAGGCCGAGGATCTGGCTTGCTTCCATGTATGTGGACCTATCTGCATTGCCCCCGTGGCACGCCTGGGTTGGCTACCCAGAGGCTATTTAAGCTGTGGGCTGGCTTTCCCCGGGGTCCGAGGATTGTTCAATGTTCCTGAATAAACTGCATTGAAAAAAAAAAAAAGAATAAAAACAGGAAAAAAAAAATGACCTTTAAGTGTCACAGCCCAATGCACTATTCTCATAACTGTTGGAATGCTGTCTAAATAATCCTTCTATACTGCCAGTTATTCAAACATATAGCTCATACAACTATGTACAATACATAATACATTTGATAAAAATAAATGACAAATTGTTTTATGTATTTACTATATTATATTTTAATGTTATTTCAGAGCACACTTTACTTTAATTAAAGTTTATAGTTAAAGAGTTGCTGTGTTATGTCTGCCACAGCTACATTAATCTCATGTTTACATTAATCGATTTCATCATTTTTCTCTTGTGCATCAATTTAATCTCATGTTGTTTTCTTTAGCATGGCCCTAGAAGCAAGTGGTGAATGCATGCATTAATATAGCATACATCAGTAGTAGAATACACCAAAAGGTTTTCATGAGTACATTGTATGACATTTGCACAATCATAAAATTGTATAATGATGCATTTCTCAGAAGTATCCCATCAGTAAGCAATATACAATGTAAATCAAGTAATCTTGCAAGTGCTAAGAAAACATTAACAGTTAAGCACTTTGTTGCTGATCCTGGGCTATTATAGATGAACGATGTGAAAGCAAAAGGTCAACAAATGCAACTTTTATTACTACATTTTTTCAGAACTGGTCCAAATATAAATTAACAAGAACAAGCTGGAAAACGTGTGTGTTTTGTGTGCAGGAAGATCTGCTGTCTTAGGCTGACATTATTTCAGGCCTCATTTTAAACAAATCTGTTTTCATAATTTACCAACAAGACATCTAATGTGGAAAAAAGCAGTCCTGATAAAAATAAGGGACCAAGACCCCTCCAGGGGACTCCAAATTTGACAAAGACACTGTTTTGCTGAAACACAAAAACATATATTTGGCACGTTATGCTTTTTCTCAGTCTTGAGTTCTCTTGATAGATTTTGCGCTCTCAAAACCATTCGCTACCATGTTCTAAGCAGCAAAACCTTTGACTTATCTAACATGCATGTTTCTCCCTGAGGTCAAGCAAGGTGACACTCCTTCTTGCTCGGTTCTCGGGCTGTATGCGAGTGTCCTTCATACAGTCCTACTAGAGTATATGACAAATATTTTTGTTCATGTTTTTGTCTTGTTGCTTGGTAATTTCACTGTTTTAGGTGGCCATCAATCAGACTGTTGAAATACTGGTTAATGTTCCTGACTACAAATTTGCTGTCATAGTCCTTAAAGATAATATGCAGATATTAGATAGGTCATATCCAGGAATGATATTAATTTTGCTGTCTGTGAATTCATCATTCCGTATTAATTAATTAATCAGTCGACCATAAGTATTAAATAAGGTACCTTTAAACACACTTTTAAAACAGTGTTGTGTATTAATCTATTGATTAAAATGTTGGGATCTAAGGATACCAGAACATAATCCTGTATTTTCTCAACAAACAATAGGTTAGTATTTGATCACTGTTGTGACTCAATAGAACCTAACTACCATGAATAACTTAGCTTCACTATAAATTGGCCCTAACTGATCCTCTGCAACCCCAGGACTCTGGTACAGCTATGCCTATTACCTTAGTACTTTTCTCTCCCTTGGCAGGAAACATTTACTCCGGTCACTGTGCCCCGACAAGGCCTTACACCTGCAGTCTGTGATCCCCTTAGTTTACACCATTGTATCTTCTCCATGAACAGTTCCCTAAAGCACTGACCTTCAACTAACTGATTAATCTTTGAACCTTTAATGGAACTGTGGCTTTGTCTCCACTGTAGGCAGCATACTATTTTTTAATGGGAGAGGAACAGAGAGATGTAAAACTTCTCTAGTCCACACTCTGCTTTTACATATGAGGACATCAAGACCTCACCAGTGACTGGCACATGAACATGTCATTATTTCATCTTTGAAATATGAATGTAGCTCCTGACTCAGACGTATAGTCTCTGTTGCTTCAAACCAGCTTTACAATGAAAGTTCTTGGCTGACATTTATTTTTATGTAAAACGCCATCTGTGAAAAATGAAAAAGGGACCTACAGGCACACTGAAGCTTATCTCACTCTAGAATTAGTCATATTCGGTGTATATGTAAACAAGCTGGGGTGGTCAGGGGATCATTAACTACCTGCTTCATCAGAGATTAGTTCCCCGGCAACTGAGCACTGTCACCTGGGCCATCAAGTTTCAGTTAATGAATTTTAGAGAGGAAACATTCAAACTGCACCCTTGACCTAATTCACTGAGTCTTGATTCCAAACACTAGTTGAAATAGGATTACTAGATATATAAATTATTATTATCACAACAATTTCATTATTAATATATGTATTATATTATTATATTATGTTATATATCACACATATATAATATATTATATGTGTATAATATAATAATTATTAATAATATTATAATTGTGCCCTTTTTTGTTTTTTGAGTCAGTTTCTCTGTGTAGCCCTGGAAGTCACTCCATAGACCAAGCTTGCCTCACACTCAGAGATCTGCCGACCTCTGTTTCCCACCCACGTGCTGGGATTAAAGGTATTCTCTGCTGCCACCACCACCAAGATGAGGATTATTCCTTTAGTAGAATTCTTCTTTGGGACTGAGAATAGTTCCTGGGCCCAAGAAACACATGGTCCCAGCCCCTGGTACACAGTTCTACCTGCCTTCCAGGATACAACCACTGGCCCATGGACCAGCCTGCCTTCCTGAGAAGATCAGGATCATCCAAGGTAGATCCTCTACCTCATCTCAATCCCCTGCCTGTGGGTCCAACTGGGCCACCACTAGCAACGAAAGCTGTGGGCTGTCCCCTGAGATCCTCCCTCAAGCCCACAGCCCTACCCACCATCCTGGGAAAGGATGCTGGATACCAAGAACATCTAGCCTTTAACCCATGGTTTTTCCCACTTTCTGGAGGTCCAGCTGGCACCAGAAACAACCAGCCAACACTAGGGACAACCAGATGGCTAAAGGCCAGAGTAAAAACATAATCAACAAGAGGCAGGGTAGTATGGAACGACCAGAATCCAGCTGTCCTACTATAGCAAACCCTGGATATCCTAACACAGCGGAAAGACAAGAAAATTACCTTAAATCTATTCTTATGAAGATGATAGAGGCCTTTAAAGATGAAACAAATAAATGCCTTAAAGGAATACAAGAAAATACAATCAAACAGGTAAAGGAAATGAATAAAATGGTTCAAGACCTGAAAATACAAATACAAACAATAAAAAAAATACAAACTGAGGGAATATGGGAGATGGAAAACTTAGGGAAGAGAACAGGAATTACAGAGGTAAGCATCACCAACAAAACACAAGAGATGGAGGAGAGAATTTTAGGTATAGAAGGTACAATTGAAAAAAAATCAATACATCTGTCAAAGAAAATGTTAAATCTAAAATTTTCCTGACATAAAACATACAATATATCAGGGAAACTATGAAAAGACAAAACCAAAGAGTAATAGGAATAGAAGAAAGAGAAGATTCCTGGTTCCAAGGCCCAGAAAATATTTTCAACAAAATCATAGAGGAAAATTTCCCTAACTTAAAGAAAAAGATGCTTATAAACATATAAACACCAAATAAATTAGACCAAAAAAGAAAATCTGCCTACCACATAATAATCAAAACACCAATATACAGAACAACAACAACGAAAGATATTAAAAGCTGCAAGGGAAAAATGTCAAGTAACATAAATAAGCAGACCTATCAGAATTACACCAAATGTCTCATTAGAGACTCTAAAAGCCTGAGGGTACTTGGGAGATGTCTTGCAGACACTGTGGTCTTGCAGACCACAGATGTCATCCCAAACTACTATACCCAGCAAAACTTTCAAAAGCATAGATGTAGAAGACAAGATATTTCATGACAAAACCAAATTTAAACAGTAACTTTGCATAAATACAGCCCTACAGAAGATAATAAAAGAAAAATTCCAACCCAAGAATGTTAACTAAACCCAAATAAACACACACACACACACACACACACACACTACCAACAACAACATCAAAATAACAAGAACTAACAATCATTGGTCATTAATATCTCTCAGCATCAGTGGACTCAGTTCCCAATAAAAAGACACAGTCTAACAGAATGAATAGATCCATCATTCTGAAAATACATACAAAGAACACACCTTGGCAACAAAAACAAACATTACCTTAGAGTAAAGGGCTGGAGAAAGCAAGCAGACCCAAGAAGAAGGTGGAGTACCATTCTAATGTCTAATAAAATAGACTTCCAACCAAAATTAATCAAGAGATAAGGAAGGACACTTCATACTCATCAAAGGAAAATTCCACCAAGATGGGATCTCAGTTTTGAACATCTACACCCCAAATACAAGGGCACCCACATTTGTAAAAGAAACATTAATAAAGCTTAAACCACATATTGGTTCACACACATTAATAGTAGGAGACTTCAACACTCGACTTTACCAAAAGACAGGTCAACAAAACAGAAACTAAACAGAAATTATGACACTAACATATGTCATGACTCAAATGGACCTAATAAAGATCTACAAACCTTTTTACCCAAATACAAAAGAATATACCTTCTTCTCAGCACCTTACAAAACCTTCTTCAAGATCAACCATATACTTGGTTGCAAAGCAAACATCAGCCAATACAAGAAAATTGAATTAACCCACTGTACTTTATCAGATCACCACAGATAAAAGCTGGACTTCAATAACAACAGAAATAATCAAAACACCTACATAATCATGGCAACCAAAAAATTCTGTACTCAATGACTACTGGGTTAGGGAAGAAATAAAAGAAAGAAATTAAAGACTTCCTAAAATTCAGCGAAAACAAAGGCACCCCATACCCAAATTTACAGAACACAATGAAAGCAGTGCTAAGAGGAAAGTTTATAGCACTAAGTGCCTTCATAAATAAATATGATAAATCTCATATTAGTGACTTAACAGCACACCTGAAAGCCCTAGAATAAAAAGAAGCAAACATACCTAAGAGGAGAAGATGGCAGAAAATTATCAAACCCAGGGCTGAAATCAATAAATTAGAAACAAAGACAATGATATAAATAATCAACAAAATCAAAAGCTGGTTCTTTGATAAAATCAACAAGATAGCAAACCCTTAACCAAACTAACTAAAAAGCAAAGAGACGATATTCAAATTAACAAAACCAGAAATGAAAAGTGGGACATTATGACAGACATTGATCTAAGAATCAATATGTCCTACTTCAAAAGACTGAACTCTACAAAATTGGAAAATCTAAATAAAATGGACAATTTTTTGATAGATTTCACCTATCAAAGTTAAATCAGGTAAAAGTTAGATCCGGTAAACAATTTAAACAGTCCTAAAACTCCTAAAGATATAGAAGGAGTCATTAAAATCTCCCAGAAAAAAACAAAACAAACAAACAAACAAAAGGTGCAGGGCTAGATGGTTTCAGCATAGAATTCTACCAGAATTTTAAAGAAGAACTAATACCAATATTCATCAAACTTTTCCACAAAATAAAAACAGAAGGAGCATTGTCAGACTCATTTTGTGAGGCCACAGTCACCCTCATACCTAAACTACACAAAGCCCAACAAGATAATTTCAGATCAGTTTTCCTTATGAACACATTGATACAAAAATATTCAATAAGATACTTGCAAAACGAATCCAAGGACACATCAAAAACATTATCCACCATGATCAAGTAGGCTTCATCCCAGGGATGCAGGGATAGTTCAACATATTAAAATCTATCGACATAATCCACCATATAAACCAACCGAAAGAAAAAAAAACCCACATGATCATCTCATTAGATGCCATAAAAGCATTTTTACAAATTCCAGCACCCCTTAATGTTGAAAGTCTTGGAGAGATCAAGGACACAAGGCACATCCCTAAACACAATAAAGGCAATGATACAGCAAGCCTACAGCCAACATCAAATTGAATGGACAGAAACGTAAAATCAGGAACAAGACAAGGCTGCCCACTCTTTCCATACCTCTTCAATATTGTCCTTGAATTCCTAGCTAGAGCAATATGACAACTAAAGGAGATCAACTGTTTACAAGTTGAAAAGAAAGAAGTCAAGTATCACTATTTGCAGATGATACGATAATATCCATGAGTGACCCCAACATTTCTACCAGAGAACTCCTACAGCTGATAAATACCTTTAGCAAAGTGGCTGGATGCAAAATTAACTTTAAAAAAATTAGTAGTCTTCTTGTATACAAACAACAACCAGGCTGAGAAAGAAATTAAGAAAAAGACACTCTTCACGATAGCCACAAAAAAAATAAAATGTCTTGATGTATATCTAACAAAGCAAGTGAAAGACCTGTATTACAAGATCTTTAAGTCTTTGAAGAAAGAATTGAAGAAGATATCAGAAAATGGAAAGATCTCTCATGCTCAGGACTCAGTCAGTAGGCTTAACATAGTAAAAGTAGCATGACTGAATCCACTATTGCTTAGTTATACTATGCTTGATTGGATTGTCCTAGGATTGCCAGTTGTCTAGTTGCATATTCGATATCAAATTGTTAGAGTACCTAGATCCATAATATGCAGATGAAAGAGTAATGTTCTTATTTTAGTATAAAATTGCTAATGTGTACAATACAATAGAACTTTCATTTGTAATATCTTAAACATTGAATGAAAAAAATCATGGTTGTCAATATAAAAAGTATGAGCTCAGTCCATTAAGTACTTGTCACACAGAGCTGAGCCTGAGCCCCAAAACCCATATAAGAAGTTGTAGAAGGCAACAGGAACTTGGGGAAGCAGAAACAGGTGGATACCTGAAACTGGCTGGCCAGCTAGCAAACCCAATCAGTGAGCTCTATGCCGAAGAGAGGCCTTATCACAGAAACAAAGAGAATAGCTTTGTTCCTGTTGTGAACGGCATAGAAGGTTGATCTTTGGTCTCCACAAGCATGTGCACACACACACACACACACACACACACAGACTCAAACACATGAACATACACATGCACACGAACAGGTTAAAATATGATGGAGGATGCAGTTTTACTAAAGAATTTGAATGATGAGCATGCAAAGTTTATCCACATTTAAGAAACCTACAGTTCTCTTACACTGTCTGTTCTTTGAAACTTGTAGTACCACCTACGGCCTCTTCCACCCACTTTCCTCCATGGGTTTGTTCTCTGAAGAAAAATTCATTGAATTTCCCCTAACCTTCAGGAGTTAACTGCAGAGCAAAACAGCCCAGAATGTTATTATGGTAACACAGCTGCTCTGAGCCTTGGAGGACATGAGAATGTGGAAAGAGGATCCCCAGAGTAAGACAGAGAGGGCCTCTCTTTGTCTCTCTGTCTCTCTCTCTCTCTGTATGTGTGTATGTGAGTGTGTAACACCTTTTCTTGAGGACCAGTTCACAAAAGCTGCCTGTTTCACTGCTGAGCAGCACTTCTGAGACCATGAGTTAGGATAAGAACACCAAGTGCTTTCACTGAGGAAGATCTTGATACAAACTCGGGGTTTCTTCTTCCAGGCATAGAAACTGGTCATACAAATAACAATTATACAATACACAACTGTACGTATTCCTGTACCCTTTTATCTGCATGTTATAGAATCCAGGTACGCTAACAACTTGATACCCACCTAATATACCCTAGACAACTGGCAATCCTAGGGCAGTGAATTCCTATTACTGACACTCATGTTCTAACTTAGCACACTGTGTTCTATCTCTCAGAAACCACTCTGACTCTCTCCATTGACCAGCAGGCCTCCAGTCCCAGTCAGTGTCTAAATACAAGTGCACCTGCCTAAAGAGCCCCTCACATACCTCACCTGTACAGGTTCTCTTCTGTGAAGACACAACTCTATTATAGCATTGTCTCTTACATGTCAAACCATTTCCCCCCCTTCTTTGTGCTTCTAGGGCAATGCAAACCCAGCATTTTCAATGCTGTACAGTATGTATTTCTTCATCTCTGTGCTTGCTATCTGTCTTCTTAATTTTTCTATGAGCAAGGTCTAACACCCTAAAGGTAAGTCAATAAAATAATTGTAATCAAACAGAAAATCATATATATATATATATATATGGTTTTCTTTATAATTTTAAGTTTTTGACAATTTATTCATTATATATCCCAATTGAAGCACCCTCCCTCAACTCCTCCCAGTCCCACCTTCCTCCCTTTCCCCCCCATTCCATTCCCCTAGTCCACTGAAAGGGGGAGTTCTCCTTCTTTGACATCTGCCCATAGCTTGTCAAGTGTCATCAGGCCTGCCTGGACCTTCTTTCTCTGTGGCCTGGAAAGGCCGCATCACCAGAGGCAAGTGACAGAGGCAGCCCCTGCTCCCCTTACCTGGGGACCCACATGGAGACTGAGCTGCCAATAGGCTACATCTGAGCAGGGGGTCTAGGTTCTCTTCATGCATGGGCCTTGGTTGGTGCATCAGTCTCTGCAGGACCAGATTTTTTAGTTTTGTTGGTGTCCTTATGGATCTCTTGTTCTCTCTATGTCTTTCAATCCTACCCCCCTTCTTCCATAAGACTGAGACTCACAGGCAAACTTTGGGCAGAGCATAGAAAATTATATTAAAGGAACATGGAGATAGAGGCTTGAAATAGTAAAGAGACAGAAATGAGTAAAAGGGCAGGGTTTGGGAGAAGTATATAGGGAAAGAGAAGCATCAAATTATTTCTTTCCACCAGTTTCCTGTCTCCAAACTTGGGCCCCTGTCATGCACAGATGCCCTGTGCCCTGTCACAACAGACAAGACAAGCTTCAAAACCAGCCTTGCCACTTCTAACTATGTAATCCAGCATAAATTACTAATGCTTTCTAAGCTCTAGTTTCCTCATCTCTACAATGAAGACAATTATGTTCATTTCTGTCATGTATTAGTTTCTAGGATTACATCAGATAGTTATGATCTACCTGATACAGCCCCTAGCAAAAAATCAGCACTTGGAGTGCTGTCAGCTGAAAAAGCATTTCTAGGTCATGTTGGGAATGACAGAAAACACTTTTTCCCAGGCACCATAAGGCACATGATCTAATTTTAATTGTTGGACCACTTGTATATGAACTCATTTTCTGCAGGTCAGTGTAAACACAGAACAACAAACTCAAAGCAATAATGCTACCACCTGTTTGAATCCATTCTATAGCCATTAAATGACAACTGTTAGAAGCCTGGTTTCAGAATCAAGATTTTTATATGCTGACAATATAATTTAAAATCTGAAAAACTAAGAAAACAGGCAAACAGAACATCCTAGGAGAATAATGAAGGAGCTATTAAAAGAAAAGGACCAAGACTCACACAAAAACCTTGACTTAATAGAATTTGACCTTCTGAAACTTTCTGAGGTAATTGAGAAATTCCCAACTGCACGAAGGTAAAATATTGGATTAATTATTATATCTCTTTGGACTGGATGCCTTCAACAGTCATCAGTTTTCTTGCTTGGTCACTCATTAACAATCATTGTCTTGACATCCTAAGTATGCTGGATGACTAATAGTTCCCAGCAGCAGCAGCTGAAATGAGTTACCGGAATCTCTGTTTACGGGGTTATTTTATAGCTACACCTAGCTGCATGGCATGGTTAGTCACGGCATTATGTGATGTTTGGCCTGAAGGGAATACCATGTTCTCCCATCTGCTCTCATCATTCACCTGGAGTGCTTGTCTTTCCCTTTCCTGTCTGCCTTCGCTTACACCTTTTTCTACAATGGGCCTCTTTTCTCTCTCCTAGTATTCAAAGTTTACAATTCACATACAGTCCAAGTTAAGTGCCTTTTGACCAACATCATCCCAATAAAAAGATAATTTGCTTTTGGGACCCATTGCACTTTATTGCATTCTCTCTTCCATACCTTTTGCCTTGTTCTAATAACCCTGTTCTTTTGTTATTAATACACTTTGCACACAATAAGCACTAATTAAGAGTCCACTAAATGCAGAAACTGGTGACCCACTATAACTAAAGCTACTACAGATATTTGAGAATATACATAAACATGCAGTCCTCATGAAAAGAAAACACCTTGCTTCCCAGGAGGGAGTTCCACTTTAAACATGGCAGCTGGGCTCACCTTCTATTTCTTTACTTCCCAAACAACTGAGGAATCTTACTCTAATCAGAAAGGACTCTAAGACTTTGTGTTAATATCTCCTACCAGGAAAAGAAAAAAAATTGGTTTGAGTCTCATGTATTGATCTCATTTCCCTATGGCAGTGGCATCTGAGTTCAAAAATAGGGAAAGTTGGGAAAGAAGGTTTAAGTTGATGCTTTGGAATGAAGAAAGAATGCTTCACTTCCGCCCCTCCTTATACATTCGCTCATGAGAGAATGGGGTCTTAGCTGAACTAAAATGGATCAGGAGTGGGTTCAGAGTCCAAGCTAAAAAGCTAATGGAGGATATTCAATATCAGATGACATTAAGGAATTTTTTAATTTTCATCAAATTGAGTAATGGCAAAGTTATAAAACATAAAAAAACTTTTTTGACTAGAGGTACATGTTCCAAAATGATACAATTCCTGGTACTAGTTTTGAAATACTCAAGAGAAAAAAGAAGTAATAGAAATAGCAAAAGTGGTGAAATATTAACTCTCCTAATATGTAAAGTTCATTGTATCACTTTTCACTTTTTCATTTACACCCTAAAATACATCTATGTATACAAAGACATATAAATACAAACTTTAAAAAAATAGTCTTTGAGGCAACAGATGTCCTCAGATAGGAGAATAACTCTTTTTCTAATTTAATTTTTATTTTATTAATTACACTTTATTCACTTTGTATCCCCCATAAGCCCTTTCCTCCTCCCCTCCCAATCCCACCCTCCCTCCCCCTTCTTCACACATGCCCCTCCCCAAGTCCACTGGTAGGGGAGGTCCCCCTCTCCTTCCTTCTGATCTTAGTCTATCAGATCTCATCAGAAGTGGCTGCATTGTCATCTTCTGTGGCCTGGTAAGGCTGCTTCCCCCCTCAGGGGGAGGTGATCAAAGAGCAGGCCAATCAGTTTATGTCAGGGGCAGTCCCTCTTCCCATTACTATGTAACCCTCTTGGATACTAAACTGCCATGGGCTACATCTGTGCAGGGGTTCTAGGTTATCTCCATGCCTGGTACTTGGTTGGAGTATGAGTCTCTGGGAAGACCCCTGTGTTAAAAATTTCTGGTTCTGTTGCTCTCTTTGTGGGGTTCCTGTCCTCTCCAGATCTTATGATTTCCCACTTTTTACATAAGATTCCATGCACTCTGCCCAACAGTTGGCCATAAGTCTCGGCATCTGCTTTGATAGTCTGCAGGGCAGAGCCTTTCAGAGGCCCTCTGTGGCAGGTTCCTAACTTGTTTCCTGTTTTTTTCTTCTTCTGATGTCCATCCTCTTTGCCTTTCAGGATGGGGATTGAGCGTTTTAGTCAGGGTCCTCTCTTTTGATTAGTTTCTTTAGATGTACAGATTTTAGTAGGTTTATCCTATGTTATATGTCTATATGAGTGAGTGTGTGTCTTTCTGCTTCTGGCACAGCTCACTCAAGATGAAGCTGGAAACAGTCCAGATGCCCCTCAACTCTAGAATGGATGCAGAAATTGTGGTACATCTACACAATGGAGTATTACTCTGCAATGAAAAATAAAGAAATCATGAAATTTGCAGGTAAATGGTGGGACCCGGAAAGGATCATTCTGAGTGAGAATAACTCTTAACAATGATTTTTTTTTAGCTCCAAGAGTGTTAATCACTAAAATAACACTTTAATTTGAAATGATAAAGTAGGGATAGATTTTTGTTGTTTACTTTACCTGTCTGAACTATCTGGTTAAATTCAGGTAACTATAAAGCATGGCTGTGATATGTGCTCTGTGAAATAAATCAGAAAGCCTGTGTACAGCATGACCTGGAAAAAAAATATCTGTTATTTTTGACCTCAACATTTTTCTCTCAGATAATATTTCAACTTGTCAAGTTCTTTGGTTTTATTTGTGGAGGGAATTTTGGGGAAAAAGTACATTAGATGGAGCTTGCGGAGTGTTAATATTTCTAGCAGCCTACCTGGGTATAATCCATGTAGCACTTAGTTACTCTGCATTTTTTGCCTATGGTTTTGTTGAAGTCTGAATCATTAAACAAATAAAGTGTCTACAGTGTTAATTAATCATTTTCCTTTCTCTAATATTAGGAAAAGAACCAAGACTTAAAATTTCCCCCTAAGATTAAATTAGTATGTGCGAATTTCCATTCATGGAATAATCTAAGACACAAAATGGATTTGTATTTTTAAAATACTGCTTGTTGTCCTCTCTAATTACCACCAAGCATTTGACTTGTCAGACATCAGAGGACCTGTTTCTCCTTCATGTCTACTTTTTCCCCATGAGCATGCTCTTCTACAAGAAACTATATGTATTTAGTACTGATTTCATTGAATATTAGACATAGCGAAAGACAGCAGAAGAGACATTGCTTTAACTTCCTTAACCGGACAAATACAAGCGAATGACACATTTCAAGTAGGAAAATATGTGCTAAGGTTAAATTTTAACACAAGCCTCAGTAAGCCCCTTTTAGGGTTTGGGGACCTAACAGCACATTAAACAGATCCAGGCTTTGAGAAATTACCTAGGTTAGCATTTCCTGCATGTTTATAGATCTGAAACACTTTTGGTGTATACTCCTTTGAATACATTTTCAACTGATACATATTTATAGCATGTTTATGAGCAGTGCAATAATTCAATACATTTAAAGTACAGTAACCTAGTCAAAGTAATGAACATTTTCATTTCCTCAAATGTGTCATTTCTACCTATTGGGACTTTTCTGCTGGCTTTGAAATATACCATAAATGGCTGTACAAGAGTCATTCTACTTCATTGAGGACACCAAAGTAAGTTCCTCCTATCCTACCTTGTGGTGATACATTGTTAGGAAAATGTCACTTACATCCCAAGAGACTGGAAATTTTTATGGACCTCACAGCTGAGTTAATAATATACCCTAAGGTCACTTAAAACTTAGCCTGATATCCTGTTGTATACTCAGCCTGTTTGTTTAACCTGTCTTAAAGAGGACCATATAACAACCAACCATTTTATCTTGGATTTCCAATGTAATCAGCTTTTACAACCTAAACTAAAGCATAGCTTTGATCTTACTCCTCTAGGTCTCTGATTTGGAGTTGTATGTGTGTGTGTTAAGATAATCATTTGCTGGTAACAGGCAAATCAAAAGCAACCTTGTACAACAAATATGGGCCATAAATATTGGAAATAGCAAATGGATATTATTTAATAATTGCATATTTGTGGTACCAAGTGCTTCAAGGTCATTTGGAATCAGTGACTTAGTCCTTTGGACTAGTCTGGTAAAGCTTTCTGTAAACTGTCCATCGATCCTTCCCCTTGTGATGTTGTCTGTGGTGTTCAATAAATAAAAGCAAAGCTCCCTGTTAGGGACAAGACACACACACGAGCAATAGAGGCTGACAAGATATAAGCAGGCAAACTAACACAAGTCAGAAACCACAGATACAGACAGATGGAAGACACAGGGAGAGAAGTGAAGAATTCAAACTTGGGCTTGCTTTTGGTTAAAATTAATGTAAGAGTAAAGGTTGTGCTTGCTTCCCTTAGTCCAACCTGGAAGCATTTACAAGCCTCTGGGGCTAACTTTAATGCTTCTTCTTCAACAATTTTGAAGTGTCTGTAATTATTTAACCATTATCAGAAAAAAAGATTTCATGATCAAATGAAACTAGGGGTGAGGATCTAGATCAAACTAAGGGCAAATGTTGCCTTACTGAGAAACCTTCTGGAGCCTCTAATATGACCATATATATGATCCATCTTCAAGAAGAAAAATATTAAAGACCAGAGCCATGTTCTTAGATCATGTTGTAGAACAAATGTCCCTAGAACCAATACATACACACACATGACATGGTCATGTTGGGAGGCACTTTGGAACCATGTTCTTCATTGGAGTGAAAATGTATAACACTGTGTGCCAGAGAGCCAAGGATAAATTTGACACTTTACTCAAAGCAAAAAGAGAAACAATTTTTTTCCAGAAACTATTCAAACCGTGGACTGTAACTACTTCCTTCCTATCCTGAAGTTAGCAAGCTTAGGAACCTAGAAACTGACCAAGGACGTGGCCTCCTTGCTTACATTAGTAAACATTCATTAATGTAGCAGAGCAGAAGTGGGCTCTCTAAAAGCTACAGAGGCTCTGACTTCCTGCAAAACTTGGGGGGAAAAGTCAGTAGATAAAAAAAAAAATCATACTATGTTCTTTATACTGGCCATTGCTATCTTTTCAAAGAGGATTTAGTAGTTTGACCTTTGAGCAATAATGATTACAGCTGCTGAGTAGGCACTTGATACTGTAAACTTAATCACTCTACTTGTGTTAGCATAATTATGATTTAAAACTCTATTGATCACACTCAGTTCTGAAAATCACAGTAGCAGCAGCAATAATAACTGGGACAAAGGCCAGAACGGATGTGCGATGGATGGGGAAGAGGGGTTTATTTATTCCAACCTGTTTCATTTATTTGTCTGTCTGTTATCTTGAAGAGGAAATTTAAACGTTAGTCTAAATTGTTTACGATCTTAAAACACTCCACCAAAAGCTTGTTACTTGTTCATACTCCTAAACCGTGGATTCAAATTCCCATCTCAAAGAATGCAGATGCAATAGTTCCTAAGCCAGCAACTCACCACATTATGATAGCAAAGACAGAAAGGAGCACAATGCAAAAATATGATTTTTTTTTTGAGATAGGATTTTTCTGCAAAGCTCTGGCTATCCCGGAACTTAATATGTAGTCCAGGTTTGCCTCAAACTCACAGAGACTCGCCTGCCTCTGCCTCCCAGGTAGCAAAACTTAATTTTTAAACTTATGATATCAATATTTTTGAGTGATTACTCTGGCTTATATTTGTCAAATATGAACATTTGTTGGAGAATCCATGTTTGGCATTCTTTCTGAGTTCCATAATACATTTGTGCACCACTTAGCAATGGGTCCCAATGACGGACCCAGGGGAGCAGAAAATAAGCTTGTGAATACATTGTCAAGGGCGCGTGAGACAAAACATGAATGTTATGCATGGTGTTTCAACTGTGATAACATATGCCATCAGGATCTAATTGATAGGAATTCAGTGTTTCGCATTTACTTAAGACCTCCTCGCAATTATAGAAATGAAGTTGTTGTGCCCTCAGAAGAGCATGACCTGCCTCTTTTTTTTTTTCCTCCGCTTCTTCTGTTCCACAAAACAAAGAACATTCAGCAGAAACTTATAAATGAAGCAATCAAAATGTCACTCATTTGGAAAAAGATTTGTGATGCTAGTCTGGGATACTACATTAGCTTTTAATACCAAACAATATGAATGAGTCCAAAAGTCTATATAGCAACCATAGAAGGGGCTTCAAGACTACAGAAATTTTCAATAGAAGTCTAAGAATTTAAATAAAATTTAAATTTGAAGTTAAGCAGAGTTTACAATGCAGTTGCAAATCAATGTAAAAAGTATATATTACTTCTTTAAATAGCTATTTAAATATTTCAAAAACATTTGTTACATATTGTATGTTTTAATAAGAAACATGAAAAACCTAAGAAAAATTGTTAACCTTCACTTAGCAAAGATTATGCCAACTTTTAGAATCTCATGGAGACATAACTATTTTAATTAAAACGTGATTTAATTCTCAAATAGAGAATCTGAAATCAGAAATGCTAAATGGTAATTTTAAATTTCATAGCCGGTTTAATGATTTTTTTTTTTTAGTGTTAGTCAGAGCTTGATAACAAAAAGGCACAGTCAGCTAAGACTTACAGATGTGAATGAGAAAAGCTTATCTAATATCGGGACCAGAGTGGACAGGAAGATTTACAGATGCTCACTTGTTATTATTGTAGCCCTTCACCAGCCCGGGCTTCTGTGTTCATCACGGTCATGGATTGACTGCCATGCTTTCCACTGAACCATAGCTTCGCCTTCCTTACAACAGTGACATGTACCACGCTGGTCTGATGTCAGCCTCAGCTCTGTCTACTATTCCTCAGTCACAGTCTAAGTGGGAACGAGGGTGGCGGTGATCGCCACACTTAACAGCAGCAGCTCCTGGGCTAAGAATGGAAAGTCAAGTCTACGCCCGTAAAACCCAGGTGAGCAAAAGGTCGGGCACGATCCTGCCTGATAAACAGGACCAAAGTTGAAGAATGAAGGGTGTGTTTAACTACGACGGACCGGCTGTACACTCCAACTCTGACAAAAATCTGGCACATCTGAAGAGATAATGGCAAGTGCGGGAAGGTGTGACAAGACTCAGCAAATGGGCTGATTTCAAATCAAAGCCTCTAATTATGCGATAGCAGTGCAAACAGCAGGTAATCAGTGCACATTAGCAAGGTATGCCTGTGTTCCTACTCATGTGCTGTTCCCCTGATGCAGGACACGGGAGCCAATAAACCCTTCTAAAATTCTCTAAAATGACCACACTGGTGAGAAAATGCCTGGATAGCACAGTAAGTTCAGTCTTTGTCTCTGATATGGATGAACTTGAAATGATGAAGCGTTTCTACATCTCTGCCAAAAGACACGTGATTATTTAATTGTATTCACATGGAAGCTGCTTCTACACACAGGAAATAAAGCATAAACCATTTTACAGGCAGAAAAAAAAAAGTTCTCATTCAATCATCTCTGCAAGTAGTTCATAACAATGGAAAAAGATTTTTTTCAATGTTTTTCTGGGACTATTACGTATGGTTGTCACAAGTGAAATACAAATCTGGCTCAAGCTCTTCTGCATTGGAACTGCATTGATACCAAAAACGCAATAATTTAACGGGACAAAAGATGAAGATAGACACATAAAAATGTGTCACGTAGAGCAGTAGAAATGCTTTCATGAGACTTCTCTCATACAAAAAGTAATTTTCTAGTAATTTGTTAGTTCAGTACTGAGACTCCAGCAGATTGACCACCCTCTTGTGAAGCTGACAACCTCTACAGCTTCTTCCTACCCTCCTTTGTGGTCGTGTTTACTCTTAGAGTCATCAGCATCACATTCAACTAGAGCTCAGGTATGCCACCTGCTTATTTAGTACAGGTTGTGTTAAAATCTCTGTTGAAAAAAATGAACAGTCAAATCAACATACAATATGAATACTAATTCTCTTTTTCTACCCCCTCCTGCTATCATTTTAAAACTTTTGTTCATTCATGTATGCATATAATGTTTCGATCATATTTACCTCACTACTCCCTCCCTCTGAACCTGTTTTTCTGCCCAACAAGTCTCTCTCCTACTTTCATGTCTTTTTTTTTAATGGCTTACTGAGTTTAAACAGAGTTGCTTCCATGAGTGTGGTGTGTGTTTATTTACTGGAGCATGGGTAATAGGCCAATGGTAAAAAAACGACTCTCCCTCCTTTAGTAGCCATTAACTTCCAATAGCTCCTCAGCTAGGAGTGGGACCCTCCTAAGCACCCCCCCATCCATGCTGGATTGTTAACAGGCTCAGTATTGCGCAGACCTAGTGCAAGTAACATCAGCTGTTACGAATTCATGAGTGCAATGGCCATACCATGCCCAGAACACATGTTTTACAACTCTTCCTCATCCTCCAGCTTTTACAGTTTTTCACCCCATCTTCAGCACTATCCCCTTAGCTTTGAAGAGGGTGATAGAGACACCTTTCCTAGGGCTGAGTGCTTAAAAAGCGCATTTATTATATGTTCTTGAGGGTTTCCCTGCATGTATGTATGTGCACTACATGTGTGCCTGATGCCCAAAGCGGCCAGAAGAGGGCATCAGATTCCTCAGAACTGTAGTAACATGTGGTTGTGACCCACTACGTGGGCTCCAGAAACTGAATACAGGTCCTCTACAAGAAGAGCGAGTATTCTTAACCTCTGAGTAGTATCTCCAGACACCAGAGCCGAGCACCTGTCAGCCACATAGTCTCAGTACTTTGACTGGTTACACATCTCTATATTGATGCTTCAAACAGTAAAGTGCAGCCTCTCTGTCGAAGGGTGAGAACAGCCCTGATCTGTACGAATGGCCATAAGTGTTTAGAAGACAGTTTCGCAAGTCAATTTAGCAAAAACAACAGTGTAGATTCCTCCCTAAGCCCTATGGCCTCTCCAGCCAGGTTGACAACACAGGCATGAATTTCCTCCTGTGGGGAGAGCATCAAATCTAACCACTAGCTGGATATCCCCAGACAGTCATTCCCTCTTGGACCAGTGAACACATTTTTTCCCTGACAAGTCGGTAAGTATTGTAGCACACAGTGTTGACCCCTGGGTAAAACTACCGGGGACTTGTTTCCTCACAGCAGCCTACAAGGCACCATGAAAATTAGCTAGCGTGGAGCAAGCTTCCGGCTCAGTAAGGGCAAAACTTACAGAGTCTTCAGCAAGAGGATCTTATCAACAAGTTCCGGGGTGCTACAAAGATCAATGGCAAGAGCTTGTGATTAACAACTCCTTGAGTGTGTGGTGGTTTGGATGAGAAACGCTCCTACAATCTCAGGCGTTTGTGTATTTGGTCCCCGGGCAGCGTCACTGCTGGTGGAAGTTTAGGTGGTACTGCCTTGCTAAAGGAAGTTATTACTGCACTAGGAGTGGGCTTTGAGAACAAAAGCCTGGCACTACTTCTGGCTCCCCACCTCCGGCTCGTGTTATCATCTCTCAGCTTCCTGTTCAAGCTGCCAGCTGCCATGCTTCCTTCACCATGGCGGACTCATATCCCTCTGGAACTGTATGTACGCCAATATAAACTCTTCCTTCCAAGTTGCCTCCGTCATGATATTTAATCACAGAAACAAACAAACAACAACAACAAAGAAAAGGCGGGGGATAGTATCCCACACCTGGCCCTGGGACTTTGCTTAATGACTGATGGCTTCTGGGAGTAGCATTATTTACACATGCAGGGAAATTCTGTTCAAATGTATTATCTTTTTAAATACATTTTTTTGTTTTGTTTTGTTTTTAAATATCTCCCTTCAATATGCCACTTGCCTCAGAGAAACTTGATTTTGGAGTGTAACAAAAGAGATTCCCTTGATTGTTTCTGTCCTTGGTACTTCAGGCTTTTTGTATCTTTTCAATATTGTCTATCCATTGAAAATCCCGGGCACACGAATACATTTTATTTCTACACCCCTTGAGTAAAGTTAACAAATTTTTATTTATAAATCTCTTTTTCAGCTGTGTGAATTTGGAAGCTACATTAGTGCCAATGTGATCTTAATATGAAGTCTTAGTCAAAGAGGAGTATGGACAACTTTCATGTATGCATATTTGACAAGCATGGCTGTGTTTTCCTATTAAATTCAACAATACAAAAAAATCAGAAGAAAGAATCAATACAACCAAAGTCAACCCTCAGAGATTTCTTAAGTTAGGTTTTTTTGAATATGTATCCCATTGTCTTCCTGTATCTGAAAGCATGTAGGAAAATCAATATACAGTTTTGTATGAAAGGCATCTTTCTAGTCAAGACATTTTTTTTTAGTCAAGACATTTGAGAAAATAATATTTTCAACCAATCATAACTTGGCCATTGTTCTATGTCCATACACAGAACTTGTCATAGCTTACAAGTCTGTATGTGTAACCTGGCCACACCTATCTCATTTTTCACCAGCAACTTATCTGAGTCATCTCAATTCAACCACTGGCATTTCTTGATATTCCTCAACTGCAAAACACAAACAAACAAACAAAAAAGGAAAGAACTGTTTCTACCCAAATGCCTTTTTACTATGCCCCTTCCTTTGCTATGTTAGTCAACTTTACATAACCATAAACTTTATACCTGAGATAATCAACTTACATAGAAAAAAAAAGTTTATTTTTTTACTTTCAGTTTTAGAGTTTTCAGATCATGATGGGTTACCTTCATTCCTTTGGCCCAGTGGTACTGCATCATGATGGAGGAATGTAGGAGAACAAAGCTACACAGCCCATCACGAGGAAGTAAAGCAGAGATAGAGGAAGGGACTGAGGCCTCATACTCTCCTTCCAGCACGCAGCCTCATTCTTTAAACACCTCACAGTAATCCCCGCTTTTTAAATACTCCACCACTTCCTCATGGTTCTAAGGTAGAGATTGAGTCTTTAACATGGCTTTGGGAATGGAAACATTTAAGACACAAACTGTAACATTTGGAATAAGCCTCTCTCTTTTCTTAAATAAACAATTGTGAATATTGTTGCAACACAAAACATGGAAATACAAGTACATTAAAGTAATTATTTTCACTTTCATTCAGATTCTATGACCACAAATATCCACCAAGTGATTCTAGGGAAAAAAAAATGTCTTTTTTTTTTCATTTTTATTTATACTCCTCACATACAATACATCCTAACCACAGCCTTCCCTCCCTCCACTCCTCCCAGTCGCTACCCACACCTCTCCTCTTCTCCAGATCTGCTGTTCCTCCAACCAAACATGCCATAGCAAGGCCTAATCGCTCATATCAAGGCTGAATGAGGCAATCCAGTAGGACGAAAAGAGCCCCAAGCACAGGCAACAGAGTCAGAGATAGCTCCACTCTCACTGTTGGAGTCTCACAAAAATCCTCAGCTAAACAACCACAACATATATGCAGGAGACAGAGTGCAGATCCATGCAAGAATCCATGGAGTGCCATTTTCTCCTGGTGTCTTCTTCCACTCTGGCTCCCCCTCTTTGGTGAGGGTCCCTGAGCTCTGCCTAATACTTGGCTGTGGGTCTCTGCATCTGCTCCCACCAGCTGCTAGAGGAAGCCTCTCTGATGATGAGAATAGCAGAATATCAATAGGAATCATTTCATTGACTTTTTTTTTCCAATTATATTTGTTTCTACTCTAGGTCTCTAGGCCATTCAACTTATTTCCTGGCCATTAAGGCAGTGTTGGGCATGGGTTTCCATTCTAGATAGGGGTCTCAAGTAAGACTAGTTATTAGCTGACCACTCCCACAAGCTCTGAGCTACCACTGTCCCAGCACATCTTGCAGGCAGCTAGGTTGTAGCTAGGTTGGTGTCCCAAACCCACCACTAGATGCTTTGGCTAGTTACGGAAGATGGCTGGTTCAGGCTCTGCTATCCTCCGTTCCTAGGAGTCCTCACTAGAGTCACCCTCATAGGTCCCAGGAGGTTTCCACTGTACTAGGTCTCCACACCACCCCCGCAAACGCCCCCAATTCCAGATGTCTCTCCCTGTACCCTCTCCTTCCATCCCCCGACCTGATCCTTCCTGTTTCCATCCTCATGCTCACCTAGTCCACCCATATCATCTATTCTATTTTCCCTTCCTACGGTGATCCCCGCATCCCCCGCTAGAGCTATTCTTGTTACTTAGCCTCTCTGGGTTTGTGGATTGCACCACCATTAACCTTTGCTTAACAGCTTATATCCACTTATAAGTGAGTCTGTCCTTCTGGCTCTGCGTTGCCTCACTCAGGATGTTGTTTTTTGGGCTTTTTGTTGTTGTTTCTAATTCCAACCATTTTAGGCCAAATTTCTGATGCCAATTTATTAAGACTTTCTGAACAATTCAGGCTCCATACAGACAATTCTAAAACTATTTTATTATGCATCTTAACACCTGTGAACAAAATTGTATTTATGTGTTAATCTGCACAACAGGAGACCTTGATGCGCTTGTCTATTGGCTGCTCTGGGATTGGCAATATCTCTGAAGGACATGGGAAATACGTCTGTCTTGTGGACTTTCCTAGTTCACATGTGTGATTGTGACTGCGATGAGAAAAAATAACCAGTACTTTAAAAATTATACAGAGTGATCATATATTAGGGAAACAAGATGTAATTGTACCCTTTTCTGGACATCAAGCAATGAATTCTTCTTTCCGACATGAGTGTTTGTTTCATGAGTTATGTTCATATGAGAAAAAGAAAATCTTGCATGGCAACTTTAAACAGTCCATCAAACCTGTAGATTTCATGATGTAAGTTAATTTGTTAAGTATATATTTTGGAATGTGTAAATTACCTATGGCTTACAAATAAAAAGTGATACCATGCAAAACATGAAGTAGAATATATGTTTTGCTTTCCTTACCTATTGCATGTGGGGTTTTTTTTTCATGTTTTCTAAACATCTCAGCCTTGATTAATTTTTTAATTGTTGTGTTTCATAGTAACACAAGTAAAGAAAACCAGTTCCTATACTGATATGTGCAATTAGCATTAGAAAGCACATCCCTGGATGAACAAGCCTTCATCCAGATGTGGTGTCCAAAACAGGAGTCCTTGATCACATGTGGCTCTTTAAATTTTGAAGTTAAAATGTGATGAAAAATAAACAAGTTTTTCTTTTTTTTGTTTTTTTTTTTTTAATGGTAGTTCTAGTTTCTTGGTGTCACTGATCACATTTTGAGTAGTCAGTATTTGGGTGGTGAAGGGCGGTTGCTGTCCACCTCACATACAACTTGGCCACTGCAGAAACAGGACAAAGTGGCCAAGCTCGTAAGTCTTCTTGGTCTCCCTGTCTGGCCAGGATGCTCCCTAAGCATCTCCCTGTGTTTTCTTTCTTCCTCTTCTCTTACCTTTGTCCCTTACCTGGGCCTTATAGTGCCAACAGAAGGCTCTACTTAGCAATTCCTTCCTGTAAAGATGGTGTTACTATGACAGAATTTCTGGAAAACAATTTAACAGTAAGACAAATTTTCTGAGCTCATAGTATCAGAAGTTTCAGTTCACTTGTGGGAAAGTTGTAACAGAGAAGCTCATTTCATGATGGACATGAATCAGGACAGGAGGGGGGGTAGGGTCCCTGTGATGTATCATCCCTAGTGACTTATTTCTCAAGCTTGGCTCTACTCCCCAAGTCTTTTAGAATGTCTCTACAACAGTGTCATGGGCTGAGGACCAAAAAATCAGTGCATGGGCTTTTGATAGGAGATACATCAACGCATAGTAGGACTTCGCTGTCAAGTTGAATAAACTCAATAAACAGTCCATGATTAAGTAGCATGGGAATGGATGCATACAGCTGGTGCATTCTTCCTCCATGACAAGATGCTGTATAGTACTAGTAAAGGCTTCATTTACAAAAAGCATTGATTTAAAAGTGGGAGCTTAACTCCGGTACCTAGAGCCTCAGAGAACAGACCTCAAAATGCTTGCAGGGCACAAATAAATTGCATTATTCTGTTGGTCTGTTTACCCGCTCTTGCCTAAAGTTGCTATGCTGATTGGTCTCCTAGGAACAATGGGGTATCTTAGGTGCTATCACAAGAAATTAAGCTTCCATGAGCTTGGCAAGTTGTTCATGAATAGAAGGCTGAAGGAAGTGTTTGTTTTACCTGTAACTATAAAAACTGTTAGAGTTCAGGATAGGGTTTTGAGTTTGAATCCATTTATTCTTTGTCCCTAGTGGGGACGCTGCCAAGGCATCATGCAAACAAAGTAGACATAAAAAACAGACTCTTAGTAATAACTTGGCCAATATTAACCCTCTCCCAGTATACAGCTTTGACAAAAACAAAACAAAACAACATAAAACCTAACAGGCAAATGAAGGTTAGGTCAGGAGTTAACTGTTTTTACAAAACATTCATAAGATAGGATTAAGTGTGTAAACAGACTCTAGTTTGCTCTGAGGTCCGTTTACTGGGTCAGAGAAAAGTGGTAAGCTGATGAGCCAAAGGGCCAGCCCTGCCTTGTTCCTACCTCCTTTGTTCTAGGTTGACTACTGTTGCTAAGGTAAGACACTCTTACAAAAATCAATTTAGAGGAGGAAAGGATTGACTTGGCTTATGCTTCAGATCACAGTCCATCATAAAGGAAAATTAAGGCATGAACTCAAGGCTGAAATCATGGAGGAACACTGCTTGCTGGCTCCCTCCCTTGCTCATGTTTAACTTTCTTTCACAGCTTGGGACCACCTGCCTAGGGAAAGTGTCACCTACGGTGGGCTTGGTTCTTCTCCGTCAATTAATAATCACAATACTACCTCATCAACCTGACAACAGGTCAGTTTGACCTAGGATAATCCGAAATTGGGGCTTTCCTCACAGATGACTTAAGGCTAAGGAGGACCTCCTTAGAAGGCCTTGCTGTCTTAGCATGACTAAGAAAAAAGGTTAAAAAGGAAAGGGGAGATAGCTAGATCTGGACTTAAGTAATGTGCCGTGTACAATGTTCTACATTCTGAACTCAGTTGAAAGCTTCCCCAACTTGGCTTCTTGGAAATAGATACATAACTGAACAAAGCTGCATGTTCACAAAATTTAAATTGGTGGCATTTCTTCACTATTGTATTATTTACTTTAATTACATTTTATTAAACATCAAAGTAATCTGTGCACATTGCTTTAGCTGTTAGATTATGCTAAAATATTTATTAAAAGTAATTAAAGCATTTCCTTGGCATGCCCTTGCCTCTCTTCAAAGGCTACTATTTTCAACTCTTTTTACCTACATATGGTAATATCTTGAGCTTGAACTGATGAATACATACATACATGCATGCATACATATGTGCAAGGGGGTATTCAAAGGTATTAATGGTAAAAACTGACTATAAGAATACACACTGGGGCTGGAGAGACAGCTCAGCGGTTTAAGAGCACTGACTGCTCTTCCAGAGGTCCTGAGTTCAATTCCCAGCAACCACATGGTGGCTTACAACCATCTGCAATGGACTCTGAGCCCCTCTTCTGGTGTGCATGAAAACAGAGCATTCATATACATAAAATAAACCTTTAAAAAATACACACTGGTGCATATGATATTGAATGTTTCTCTTAACACTTTTCAAACATTTGTTATGGAAAATTTCCAACACATAAAAAAGTTAGAAAGTAACTCTATGACTAGCTCTTTGACCTCCCCAGCCTCCTGTGGGAGGAGCAGCCTAGCTAGGCCACAGAGGAAGACAATGCAGCCAGTCCTGATGAGACCTGATAAGCTAGGGTCAGATGGAAGGAGAGGAGGTTCTCTCCTATCAGTGGACTTAGAGAGGGTCAGGGAGGTAATGAGGGAGGGAGGGTGGGATTGGGAGGGAATGAGAGAGGGGGATACAGCTGGGACATAAAGTAAATGAACTCTAATTAATATAAAAAATAAATTATATAAAAAAGTTAGAAAGTAACACAATAAGCCTTCTGGATGTCAATTACTTGACATACAGACAATAGCATTTTATCTATAATTTTACTCATTTGTTTACCCATCCACCTCAACTGTATTATTATGAAGCAATACAAGAAATTCTGTCATTCTAACTACAATCTAATTGATTGTGCATCATTAAAATCTAGATATTATGTCATAAATAATTAGCATACCCTTATGATACGTCTAAATCTAACAATTATCCCTAGATGTCACTAAATATAGTTGCTTTTCCATATCCAGATAATTTTTCCAATTACCTAGTAATTCTTTACAGTTAAAAAAATCAGAATATAAACTTGTTTCATATGTTTTTCATTGTGTCATTTAATTATATCTTTTAATCTATAGTAGTCCAAAACTGGAGCCATTTTTATTACCAGGAGATATATCAGTGTCTAGAGATATTTTTGATTGCCACAACTTGCCTGGGAAGATCTTGAGGTATGTAATACAGGATTGTGTCTCCTCTCCCTTCCCTTCTCCTCCCTTGTCCTTCTCGCCCCTCCTTCCCCTTCTCCTTCTCCTTCTTCTCCTCCTCCTCCTCTTCTTTTCTCTCTCTCTCTCCCTGTTGGTCATTTGACATTTAGAGTTTCTCACATTCTGTAATTTATTGATTGCTTTCCCATTTTCATACATAACACATTTCTTCTTCTTCCACTTTCTGTAATGTTGAATACAGGTAGACCGCACTAAAGAATTAAACAAGTAGAAAGCATATTGAAATGCTAAAAACTCTGTGTCTGTGAATCTGCAGCTGAGCCCATGGAGACTTCATTCCTTTTCTTAGTCTAACCTCTTACTTTTACAGAGCAAGAAGAAACACAACTTGACAAAGTTCACAAGAAGATTTCCTGAATCTGTATCTTTGAAATTTGAGATAAGGGTTTATTTCTTGAGAAAAACAGACTTAATCAGATTAAAGTTCAATAACATGTATTTCTTGGCCAGGAAATTTCAGATAGTGATGTGAACTTGAAGACAAGGCAGGTACTAACTGGTTGCTAATTTTCTGAGGTGTCTTTGATGGTCCTTGCCTAAAGCTACTATTTGACCAGAACCACCTCATCAATTTTGAAAACAGTTCCTGCTTTTCAATGGAAATAATATTTTATGAAAATATTTTTTACTTCTTTTACTCTGAAACTAATCATTAATTTATTTTATAATGTAAAAACATATTCAGGTTTTTTTTAACAATAAAAAATATCCTAAAATAACTCATCCAAAGCTCTGGATTTTATTTGCATATATATTATATATGCAAATATATATAATTTATTCATTTTACATCCTGATCATAGCCCCCTTCTTCATTTCCTCCCAGTCCCATCCTTCCTCCCCTTCCCCTACATCCCCACCATCTAGTCCTCGGAGCCCTCCTCCTTTACCAACTGATCCCAGATTATCAAGTCTCTTCAGGACTGCCTGCATCCTTTTCCTCTGTGGCCTGGGAAGGCCACCTCACTTGGGGGAAGTGATTGAAGAGCAGACAATAGAGTTCATATCAGAGACAGCCCTTGGTTCCCTTACTAGGTGACCTACATGGAGGCTGAGCTGCCTATCTACTACTTCTGAGCAGGGGGTCTGGATCTTCTCCATGCATGGTCCATTGTCCACTCTGCAAGGTCTCCTGGGCCTAGATTTCTTGGCTCTGCTGGTCTTCTTGTGGAGTTCCTGTTCTCTATAAGCTCGTTATTATAATTGCATACATGTATGCACATATACACATTTCATATGACTTATGTGATCCTTTTCATGTATGTGTTGTACTGGGGATTGAACAGAGATCTTTTGCATGCAAAGCAAGTTACTCTTCCACTGAACTATGTCCAAGCCCTTCTCACTTCCATTTTTAGATAATGTATAATAAGAGTATATATGTATCTAATATACGTATCTCTACTTTTCCAAATTATTACAAATAATCCACTAATCTATCTTTTTCAGAAATTAGCTAAATTAATAAGAGATAAAATAAATTTTTTGTTTTGATTTAAATGTATTTAATTAAACAAGTTAAATAATTTGATATAGTTATTAGCCATTTCTATTTCTTCTGTAAATTACCTGCTCATGTTCTCTGGCCATTTTGCTATTGGGTTTTCATATTTTTATCAATTTATAGCTCCTTTAAATTTTTTATTTACATAATTTCCTTTGTCATTGTAACAGACTAGATATGGTCACAAATTTATTAAGACATGGACTGTATAGTCCCTCCACCAGAACATGGAAGGGCTCTGTGATTGCAGCAGCAGAAAACAATGGAGATGAGACCTGGTAGTCTCTGGGAGCAGTCTTGAAGAGACTGAGACATTCTGACTTCTTTCTGTTGGAACCTTTGCTCTTCAGATCTACATCCCGTGACACAGCACAAGCATCCCTTTGAAGACAATCTTGTGCAGAGCCGGGGCACAGAAAATAGTCACATTTGAGCTGTGGGTAACAGATAACACCAACTCAACAGCCATGTGAATGAGCCATTTTGGAAATAAATCTTCCATCTGATGCAGAAAAGACGGGCCCTATCCTGCTGAGTCCTACCCAAATTAAAGATTCATAAACAAAACTGTTTGTGGAAACACTACAAATTTAAACTTGTTTTGTCAAGTATTTTTGTCCTAGCTGTGTCCTAGCTTGTGATGTCTAATAGCTGATGCTAAAAAGAGTGAAGAACTGAGGAGTTCATTGCTCTCTACCATTTACAAATGGTTCTATAAGGCATTGGAACAAAGTAGCCCTACAAAGGACCATTTTGACCAGAAGCTACTAAAAGAGAACCACATCTTTTTCCATTGATTCACAACAGAGGAAGGAAGCCATAGGACAAGGAACAAGCAGTGAAGACTCCATGGAAACTGAAAATGACTCACTGGTACTGCTTGTAATCACTTGTGTGCCAATCAACACACTGGGAGTTGGAAGATATTGTCACTTAGAAGTTTGCATTACCAGATGAGGCATGAAAGAAACAAACATCTGGTCACTTTAAACAATTATTTTTACCAGGGCGAAGTATCAAGAAGTAGAATAAGCTGCCTACATGATACTCTGCTGTTCTAAGGGGTACATCCTCAAACCTAATCCAGCTCTGAAAGACAGTGGGCTTTTCATTATCTGTTGCACCTCAATTCATAATGTCTTCATAAAAACTTCTCTTTCCCAAACTTTGAGGAAGCATAAAAGAGAGCACTTAATATGTCATTCTGCTATTTTTGACTCAATTCCAGTCCACAATGAAGAACTGCTTGGCAAAAGAGAAGTGATGGGAAAATGTTCAGAAGTCATGAGTCCTCCCTGGAGACTTGGTAGATTCCAGGGCTAGCACAGGAAAAATACACAAAGATCCTGCACTGTCTTTTAGGTGTGAAAAGTTAAGAACATTTTTAAAAGTAAAAATGCGACAATGTTGAAAGGGCAAGGGACCCTTAAAAAGCACCCACTGACCAGAAAATTACAGAAGTTCAATAAGAGTAATATTAGATTATATTTCTAACAACAAAATTAATGTCTATCAATATATACATAGACAGCTCTTCCTGGTAGAAGTATTTTGCTTACTGCATTGCAAACAGACATTGGACAACCATGGTAATAGTTGTTGAAGGTACAAGCCACCAAAAGATGTTAAATTAGTGGGGAAAATTTTAAGCAGAAACAGTATATCTGTCTATCTAAAATTATCTCCCTTAAAGTGTTGAGCAATAAACAAGAAAAATGGAAATTTTATGGTGGAGACTCTGGCAGATACTATTTTCATGAAGCAATCAAAACATCACCAATAATATATACAAAAAAACATATATCCTGGCATGAAAGACTGAAAAGGGCCCATACATCTATGGTACACTTTGAAATACAGGATCATCTCAAGTCATTCATGAAAAAGGCATCTTGAAGGGTCTTCCATGAAAATAACTTGTTCTTCTGAATGTGTCAAAATCATTAAGGGCAAAGAAAAACTAAACATTTAGAACAAATTAGCTATGATGCTGGAAAAGAGGAAATTTTTTTTCTTACTTACATACTTTTAATACCTACAACCCAACAAAAAAACCCAACAAATGTGAAAAGCGGTTCTCTGAACAATAGGCAGTTCTCCACTGGACCCGAACCACGTGCCCTATGATCCTTTTCAATTCGAATAGAATTTAACAGAACCCAGAATCTGATCCCATAGGTTAAAGCTTCAGTCATACAATACCACTCCTCCCACATCACGCGACCACTGAAAGTGGTAAGCGGTCTTTTATACTTGGGATAAGTCAGAGACAGTACCCATGACTTCCTTCTTGGATTCATTTGCTTTGGTGAGGTATCTCTTGTGGCTTAAGAAAACACTTGCTCTAATTTTTATATTACTATGGGATATAATAACGGATGCAGAGGGATGGCCAGGTGGAAGGATTCACGTGACAAGCTGTGGCCCAAGGGCCGGTGTACACTTACATTCTCTCCAGGAGTATGACACCCCAGGTACACCTTCTGAAGGTTCTTCTAACTATCACTTCAGGGTTTGGGGGCTTTATTATGAAATTATGATTAACTGCATTGTTGATCTTTGGTGATCAGCTCACTCTTCGGCCTTTCCTCCCCTCCAGCTCCACAGAAGTTGGAGTATGGTGGATACAGTTGAAAGCTCCAAACTTCTAATTACAAGGCTAATTTCCTGAACCTAGCTACTCTCTTGAGATTATCCAGCAACACACCAAGAGACATCTCATTAGAATCAAAAGGTGTGTCTGTCACCAAAGGACTCCCAAGAGACTTTTCCCCAAGGATCTGTAAGTCATAATGCTCCAAATACTCAGGAATTGACAGTAGTCTTAGAACAACTGTATGTTCTCCCTCATACATGGATATTAGTTTTACATCTTTAGGTGTGTGTGTGTGTGTGTGTGTGTGTGTGTGTGTGTGTACCTGTAGAAGCCGGGAGATTAGAAAAGGGCCACTGGAATGAGGGAGGAGATAGCAAGCATATGTGATATGAAAACAGAGAAAACAGTAGGAGCAGAAAATGTAAGCAAGGCTAGGAATGCATTGGGCCTGCCCAAAACTGGGTCTGTCAATAGTCAGTCACTGAGGCTCAGGAGGGTGTACCCCTCCCTACTGAACCACTGCTAGAGTTTTGAGGGAAAGGCAGCTATCATCTTCATCATCTTTGGTAATATATCCACTGATAAACCCACAAGGCAGATGGCCACTGATGACCTTAGTTAAACTCAATGCACCTCAAACAGACAATGCACCTCCAAAAGACATGAATGTGGGAAAAGAAAGAGTGTTAATGATGATGAGAAGGAGATGAGAGTAGGGGGTTTATAGTAATCAGATATCAGTTATCAAATACATGTGGGAAATGCAGCAAAAATATTTTTTAAAAAAATTCTGAGGAGTTATCTGTCAGCAACTGGAATCAAAGACCAAATATTACAAGATTTTCTTAGCACCCCCATCTACAAGAATGTTTAGAGTTTGTGTAATACTGGCACAAACATTGTGGGAGTAACCATCCACCATCAGATTGGGTGTAAGGCCCACTCTGTAAGGTGGAACTCATGTCTGACACTGCTCAGTGGCCAAGAACGTGAGAGTAGACAGGTCAGGGACCTAGGAGAAAACCAAATACTGTTGTTCTGCTAAAGGACAATAGCAGCAAAATGACTACTAATAATATCCTACATACTCATAAATCACTGTCTTGCGCAGCCATCATCAGTGATGCTTCTTCATTGAGTAGAAGGGAACAAACACAGAGACCCACAACTGGAGAATGTGCAGAGAGTGAGAGAACCCAGGACATTCAGTACTAAACGGATGGTCTCCGCCAAATGCCTCTTCTCAGGGCTCAGGAAACTATGTCGAAGAGGAAAGATTTTATGAGCTGGAGGGGATAGATGACTCCGTGGTGTCTTCCATGGAAATAGTGTCTTCCAGACACACTACGACTGATGCAATATGAACATGTGGAGACTGTGACAACACACACAGAGGCCTGCCCATGTCCAAGTCAGCTGGGGTCCCAGTGCTGAGAGGGCGATCTGAATATGAGCTCCCATCCTAAACCAAGAACCTATCTCCAACTGACAACTGCTCACAAAACAAAAATTAGTTTCTACAATGGAGTATTACCAGGTATTATACTAACCACACTTAAATACAGGCCCCATGCCCAGCCATAGATGGCTAACACAAAACAAGCTTAGTATTTTTGAAGACATTTTTTTTGTCTCATATTGCTTTGTTTAGGCTTTTGTTTTTGTTTTTTGTTTTATTTCCCTTAGTGGTCTTTTGCTTGTATATTATTGTTTCTGGGGTTGTGGGGTTGTGGGATTTGTTTGCATGCATGTTGTGTGTTTCTTGTACCTTTTCTTTCTTTTTGTTTTGTTTTATTCTGTATGTTTTTTCCTTTGTTCATTTGTTTTCTAAAGTGAGAGAAAGAAGGTATGAAGTTTGAAGCATGGGAAGGAGGAAGATCTGGAAGAAGATAAGGGAGGGGAAACTGTGATCAGAATTTATTGCATGAAAAAAATGTTTTCAATTAAAATGTACAAAAAATTTATCATGAATTAAGCAGATATGCACATATAATTTCACAAAAAGTATCGTTCATAGCCTATAAACATATGTACTAATGGTAAAACTAATGAAATTCAAGTAAATGAAGTAATTAGTGGTAATTTAATTTTAAGGTAAACATTAATTTTTATCATTTCTGCATTTCTGCTAACAGAGGGAAGTAGAATGAAGGACGGGGGAAATTACTGGACTGTTTTTGAAATTCTTTTGTACATCTAAAATGGTTTCAAAATGAAGTGTTTAATGTGTGATAATCACATCTTGGAACTGCTAGGACAATAAGAATAAACCACTGGCTACGCTGAGCTCCCATCAGCCATTTGGGAAAATGCCTGCAGAAAGAGCAGACGTGATCTCACTCAGAGACCCTAAAGGGAAAGTGACTCAAGAGAAACAGTGGACAGCTATGGAAGCAGCATAACCATCTGAGGCCCCTGAGTCACCTTTCAGTGAGTCACTTCCGGTCCCTTCCTACCCCACAGCCAGCGGTCATCCAATCTTATCTGTCCTGTCTGCTCTGTTCCTCTGCAGGTCACTGGTTCCTGCTTTTCCTCTTGACTAATCCTTTCTCCTGCAGGAGCCTTCTGGAGTCTAATGCGTTCGAAGCCTTTTTTAAGGAAGGCTTCCAGTCACTTATCTCCTCTTTTCCAGTACCTTCCACCTTGTTTTCTTTGGACTACGTGAAAATTGCTTAGTATAACATGCAAGATCCCTTCCTGATACCGAACCACTCCTAAACGCCAGCCTTATCTCATTTCACTCCTCCCAGAAGCCTATTCCCTGCTCCAGCTTTGGGAACACTCATAAATTCCAGAACATAGTCTCTCCCGACCTCTGTTCCACCGAGTCATTCTACCACATTAGCACCCTTCTCTGTCCTGCCAACTCTGTCTTTTCTGTTTTCATCAGACTTCTCAGATTGTTCGGGACATTCCTACTCCGTCCATCAGGATCTGCAAGGATAATTAACACTGCCCCTCCCATATTCTTCTAGGACATTGAGCAAATACCATATTACACATGGCTGATGGACTGTAAGTCATGAGACCGATTCCCTTGCTGGTGTGTAAATCTTTCGAAAGCAAAGTTGCTATCTAATTATTCATCTGAGAATTCTCAGCCCTGGCTAAAGATTTGGCTCCTAGGAATCTGCAATCACTCCTGGTGAAGTTGAACTAAGTGAAAACATGATCAGATGTGATTTCCAGAGCTGCAAAGGGCCACGTGTGTTCCTAATATCGAGTTTTTAAAAACTGTACAAAACACAAGGGAGAAATAAAAAGTCAATGATTCTAGATGGCCATGCAGGAGTATGCATACCCAGGTATACAATTCAGAATGCTTCTAGAGAAGCAGAACTAATCTTAAACAAAACTCGCTACTGACAACAAAAAATGCAACATCATCTTCAAGAAGAGAAAGTACGGAAGCCCGGCTCTGAGAAAAATGGCCATAATGCCAGGGATGAGATACACAACACAAAATTATCTAGCCTTCATTTTGCTTAATAGTGTTTCTGTCAAGGAAAAGGATTCCACAATATAAGATTCAGATAAACCTTGTTAGAGGAAATGAAACCAGTCTGCTTTGAAAGAAATTATATCACCAGATTCAATTATCCCGGGATAGGAAAAGAACTTGGTGATATAAACTGCTTACACGGAATTACTGTCAGCCACACATCACAGATTATAAAGGATGAAATTGTACAAAGGTCTGGAGATGAAAACTTGCAATTAAAAACAGAATAAGCAAAAAAGTGAGAGAAGGCCTGGTATTTAGGGAAGAGTGAATCTCCTAAACTAGTATTGAATTCACAGTAGGTTATATGACTTACCTTATTAAAAGAATTGTCGTACTTCAAGAACACGGGCCACAGAATCAACTAACCAAGGCTCACAGGGGCTCACAGAGACTGAACCAACAGTCAAGGAGCCCTGTATAGGTCTGACCTTGGTCCTCTGCATATATGTCATGGTTGTATAGCTTGGTGTTCTTGTGGGACTCCTAACAGTGTGAGTTTGGTTGTGTCTCTGACTCTTCTGACTGTTTCGGGGAACTTTTCCCTCCTACTAGGTGGGAAAAGGTCTTGTCCATCCTTGATATGAGGGTTTGTGCCTAGTCTTATTGTAACTTGTGCCCTTTAGTTGATAGCCCTAGGAGGTGATAGCCTTAGGAGGTGGATCCAGGGGAGAGAGGAGGTTGCAGGCAGAGACCAGGAGGAGAGCAGCCATGGGAAACTATGGTCAGAGTTTAATATATGGAAAAAGAATATATAGAAAAGAAAAACTAATAAAAAGAAGAAAATTCATATATTTTAAACCTTCATTGCCCAATATAGCAGCCACTATTGACATCTCATTATTTTAAATTCTATAATTTTTTATTTAAAAAACATTACTGGGTTGTACTAGTCTAATTTTCACCACTCATTATATATGGGTATACATGTATCTCTCTTGTTTCTGACACTGAATAACTCAGAAAATAGACTATTTCCATCACTGCAAAAAAAAATTCCATATAGCAATGTTGCTAAAGAAAAACTAATCGTTAGACACCAGCAAAATTCACTGAGATTGTTGTATCAAACTAATAACATTTCTATGCCTTGGAAAGACTAGTCTAGCTTTGTGTATAAGAACAGTTTGATGTAGGCTATCCAGACTTCAGCAAAATATCCAAAAGCTTCTTGTGAAGTCATTGTTAACAGAAAGGAAAGTGGGAAGACTATACTCTACAACTGCATAAATAATTATCTGTATGGGCCTGGTGGAAACACATACTTTGGAAACAGCGAACTACAGAAAAGTAAATTAACTCCAAAATCTTGTCACTGAGCTTCTCATTCAACATTTTTGTCACTAATATACCTACTAAATAAAAGAAATAGTTATCAAGTTTCTAAGTAATTTTGAGATTGTTTTGTAACTTTCTGAAAGTCAGTCTGGTAGGATACATGAAAACCTTTTACAATTCCATGGCTCACAGTTTCTATGTAAAAAAAAAAAAAATGAATGTTTACAAGGACTTAATTATATGCATGCTACTCGTAGCAAAATATTTGGAGAAATGTGAATGTCATGTAATAAAAGACACTGAGTAAGCCACATTTTTCATGGATCACCATTGTACTCCTAGAGCCAAAGCAATGCTATGTAAATATGAAAACTTTGTGTGTGTGCACGCATGTGTGTAAATTTTTAGTAATTTGAACAAAAAAGGCAAAAGACAAGTCAAATACCGTTAACCTTTGTAATAGATACATATGCACTATTAGTAATTGCATGTAAGTATGTGTGTGTGTATAGCGAAGACTAGGAAGACATACAAGAAAAGGTAAATATTTCTCTTTGGTAATTATTCTTAAGTCTATGACATCGAGTTAGCGACTATCCTGTTAGCTTTATCAACTCGAGGCATCATTAAATCATCATCTGAGAAGAAAGCTTCAATTGAGGAATTGTCTGATGGGGTAGCAGGTGTTGACCCAGGCCACTGTGGGTGGCACCATCCCCAGGCAGATGGTTTGTAGAAGAAAGCTAACTGAAAATGAGGATAGATGAGAACCAAAGCAGTGTACCTCCATGGTTCCTGTCTCGTGTTCCAGTTTGTCCTTTCTAGTTTTATGTCAACTTGACCCAAAGCTAAAGTAATCTGGGAAGAGAGAACTTCGAACTGCATATTGCTAAGTGAAAGAAGCTAGTCTTAAAAGTGCATATAAGTCCAAACAAATGTATGCCCATTCTGGAAAAAGTAAAAATATGGACTCCGTGAAAAGATGTTTGGCTGCTTGAGGTTTGAAGAAGAAAATGGATGGATGGAGCTTCCAAAAATTATTGGACAATAGAACTTCTCTTTGTAGACATTTTAGAGGTAAATTTATATCGTTCCATATTTGTCATCACACATATGTGCAACACAATGAAGGAAACAATTTAAGTGTTGCTTCTACTTGATAATGATGCTAACATTTGTCATTGGTTGTAACTGCTTTGCAGGGTTTGGTGACAGTCTGGAGGGGGTTATATATGTTTCTGGAAGGAGTATATGAGAAATCTGTTTTCTGGTTTGCTAGAGTCTTAAACTTCAAAAAATAAAGTGAGTTCTCTTTGTTTAAAAGATATATTTTTAAATTTCCTGTCACTATAAGTAAAGACTGACAGAAAAAGTGAAATCCTGTTACTTGCAGCAAAATGACTAATGGAGCACATTCTGTTAAATAAAATAACCCAGACTTGGGAAAGTAAGTATGGCATGTTCCCTCCCCTATGTAGAAGCTAGAACAAAAACAACATGAATACAGACTGTTGGTGACTGGAGTGTGGGAAGGGACAGTGAGCTAACGAAAGGAGCCCAGACAAGCGCCAATAGGCATAAGGGAATAGGCTTTCGTATTCCACAGCACAGTAGGATGACTGCAGCTCACAACAACTTATTACATATTTTGTACTGATCCAAAAGAGAGGAGTTTGCAGACTTCAAACACAAGAAAGTGAAAGGAAGAAAAACGGTTATTTACCCTGATCTGGACAGTGCAGACTGTGTAAATGTACTAAAATACCACAGTGAATCCAGTTAATATAATAATAATAATAATAATAGTAATAACCTTGAAAAGTAAATGCTGAGAGAACAGCTGTAAGGAAAATTAAAGAAGAAATGTTTGGATTACAAAAAAAGCCTGCCTTCCTAACCCCCACTTTCCCCTCTCTTGTTTCTATAATTTCTTTTCATTTGATAATTTTTTGTGTGTGATTTTTTAGTTCTTTTAAATCTGTGGTATTTGTGCTTCTGGGATATGTGATAGTCAGCCCACAAATGTTCAAGGAAGGAGAATAAACATGATTCATATTTAAAAACATTGATTCTTTTTCATTTTATTTATTTTTATTTATGTGTATGGACTTGCTTATCTGTATGTACCCCATATGCGTAGTCAGATTTCCTCAAGCTGGAGTTACAGCCTATTGTGAGCTGTTGGACATGGGTGCTGCGAACCTTAACTGGGTCCCTTGCACAAACAACAAGTGCTTTTACACACTGAACCACTCATCTCCCTATCCCCTTTCATTGATATCTTTCTTTAAAAAATGAAACAAGCAAACACATTGTTTTATAGAACACAGCATATTAAATATTAAAAAACAAAATCACAGAGAAATATTATGTGCACGAAGTGAATCCAGACTCAGCAGGGCTTAAACAAGGTAAATTCATATTGCTCTCACAATGCTTTCCGGGGACAGTTAGAGGAGTACCGCGTCGCTGTGTGCCCAAACTGTGCTCTACAGAGAAGGTTCACAGATGAACAGAGCACAGCTGTTCCAGCTGTTCCTTCACACAGCTCGTCATTTCACAGCACTCTAAGGGGCCACAGGCTCTGTCCTGTCACAGGAAAAAGGCAAATAGAATAATTTCCTAGAGATTCCTAGAGGATCCCAGGCTTCATTCTTGGCGTTTTTTTCTCCGTTGTTGGGGGAAATACACCTGAAAGTCGATAAGGGATGGGCAGAGGACCTGGAGCAGAGGACACAGAGGGAAGGGCAGGAGAGAGCGTGAGGGAAGGTGGACGAGAGCAAGGGATAGCATATGCATGTACAGAAATATCATAATGAAACTAAAATCATGTGTAATTTATGTTCTAACAGCAATAATTTGAAAGATCGACACCAATGGTTTCTAGCTAGGACCTGATTTATAACATCAAGGATGAAGGGCTAATTTGAGGGAAAAGAGTGTCCCAACCCAAGGGACTGTCTCGAAAGACGTTTCACTTTCAAAAGGCTCTGCTCATTTTCACCAACAGCTGTAAGTGTACCCATTGATGACCTCCATTTACAGCATTCTAAAAGCAATATTCAGTAAAAGATCATCCAATACACCAAACCACTGGATTCCTGGGCTAGTTAGATGGCTCAGAAAGTAAAGGCACTTGTTATCAAGCCTGATGACCTGAGGCTAATCTCCAGAACCCACATGGTGGAAGGAGAGAACCAAATCCTGCATGTTTCCTCTGACTTCCACATATGTGCTATCATATATGCACATGTACATGCATGCACACACATTCATACACATACTCACACACGCATATACTCAGACATACTAGCGTACGTAGTCACTGACACACACACACCCAGAGGGTGTGGGAAGTGAATTTAAAACAAAAATTATAGTCCATACTGTCAGAATTCTGTAGAAAGGTAGGTACGTGAAATCTAGAGAACACACATAGCATCTTACGTTACCATTTGAAATTTATATTTTTTTTTCAATATAGTTTATTCAGGAACCTTGAACAATCCTCGGACCCTGGGGAAAGCCAGCCCACAGCTTAAATAGCCTCTGGGTAGCCAACCCAGGCGTGCCACGTGGGCAATGCAGATAGGTCCACATACATGGAAGCAAGCCAGATCCTCAGCCTTAGCCAAATGTGGAGTTGTTCATGACAGAGAGCACTCACCATCGGGAAGGTGGAAGGCGGAATCCAGCTCCATCTTTAAGGCATAGCATTCCGCAGCTCTCTACAGTTCCCCCTTTTTGTTTTAGACGCATCAGGCAAGAGTAGAGGTCTGATCTCTGATATTAGAAATAAATTGGGACTTTGTACCGATGTTCATTTAGGTGTCATCTAGTCAATTGGCATGGAAATTTATATTTTTGTCACAGTTGACTTATGCGGGGTTCGTTTGTTTTCTCTCAATACATAAAAGTAGTTTACAGAAACACTATAAAATCTGAGTCAGCATGTCTGCCTAATAAATAAGCCAAATGATAAGGAAATGTCAGTCATAGAATTTTTGCATCTAAGAATGATACAGAATTATGACTACACCCACACTTGGGGGTTGTGGAATTTGATTTATGATTTGTTTTATCCGTGGTGGTAGTGGTTTGGGTTCTGTTTTGTTTGGTTTGTTGGTGTGGAAACGTTTCGGATAGGAAAAATGAGACTAAAAGGAGGAGGGTTTGTCCAGTTCTTATAGCGAATTGCCCAGCAAGAGAAGAAAACAAAGTTGCCAAGATCTCCTCAAGGCTAAGCAGAGGATGTGGTGCTTCTCATAGAGAAAGAGTTGTCAATAGGATGTGATCAATGCTATCAGCCACATGCTCTTTCACCACGGAGTCCTGCAGACTCTAAGTCATGAAGACACACACAGCATCACAAGCTCACCTTGCTCCCTGCCATGCCCTGCTCAGTGGCTGGCTCTTTGATCACCTCCCCCTAATGGGGGAGCAGACTTACCAGGCCACAGAGGAAGACAATACAGCCAATCCTGATGAGATCTGACAGGCTAGGGTCAGAGGGAAGGTGTGGAGGACCTCCCCTATCAATGGACTGGGGCAGGGGCATGAGAGGAGATAAGAGAAGGAGGGCAAGATTGGGAAATGACGAGGGAGGGAGCTACAGCTGGGATACTAAGTGAATAAATTGTAATAAGTAAAAAAATAAAATAAAAAAGAAAAATATCAAGGTGTTCATAGGTATGTGACTTATGGTTCTGTCTTCAGTTCAATTCCATGGATCAACACGTCCTTTTTATGACAATACCATATTGCTTTTGTTGATATAACTCTAGTACAATTTGATATTGTGGGTAGGGATAACACCAGCAGCTCTTTTATTTTAAGGTTTGTTTTAACTATACTGTGATTTTTGTTTCCATATGAGGTTAAAGATTGCTTTTTCCAGTTTCTGTGAAGAATTTTGTTGGAATTTTGATTGGAATTGCATTGAATATGTAGATTGCTTTTAGTAGGATGGCTATTTAACCATATTAATCCTGCCAATCCACGAGCATGGGCCATCTTTCCATCTTCTGTTGTCTTCTTCAATGCCTTTAAAGTTTTATTACACAATGTTATTTGTTAATGATTTTATGACTTGCTATTTTCTCATCATTAACCTATAACATTATTTGTCAAGTTATGCCAATATATGCAAGTTGGTTTCTGCTAGCCACAGAGATATGAGAATTTGGAATGGAATCTACCATGAAAGGACTATTGAAACTCATGCATCTGAGTGTGTTCACATATCACCCCAGAAAAAATGTATTAATTTAATGTCTGCTTGATGTTGCAAAACATTGGAAGTGCCTTCCAAAGTTGACTGAAAAGTCATCTCTCAAATTTTGTAAGCTTTCCTCTAAGAATGCTAAAAATTTTATACCTCCCTGAAGTAGGGCAAGATTCCTGGCAGACATAACAGTGTATTAGTAAGAGTTCTCCAGATAGACAAAAACAACGCAACAATGGGGCGTAGATGATAGAGAGACAGAAAGAGAAAAAGAAAGAGGAGAAAATACAAATTTATTTTTTAAGAATAATTGACTCACATTATGGATGCCCAGTTGTCCTACCATAGGTCATTTTCATAATAGAATTCAATAGAATGGTTCCAACCAAGTCTGAAAACTAGGGAAAACAATGACTTAATGCCCAGTGTAAGGCCAAAAGACCTCAGCCCCCCTCCAACAGGCTGCTATGTCAAGTCTCAGGATCCAAAGGGCAAAAACCTAAAACCTGGATGTCCAAGACCAGGAGTAGAAGGGTTATCCACTCCAATGGAAGAGAATGAGAATTTATGCTTCTGTCTTGTTTCATCTGACCTGCCCCCAACCCAGCAGATTCAGTGGATCCCACCATTTTTAAAGAGGATCTTCTCCCATTCAACCTACTGACCTATAGTCTAATCTCCTCAGGAGAAATCCATGTAGAAACAATGTTCTACCAGCCATATCACTGAGCATCCCTTAATAGTGACAAATTGTCATCTAGAATTAGCTATCTATCATAGCAATCTTTGAAAAGTATCTGGTTTTATGATGAGCTTTTTGGTCCACTTGGACTTTACTTGTGCAGAATTATAAATAGAGGTCTATTTGCATATCTCTACATGCAGACATCCAGTTAGACCAGGACCATTTGTTGAAGATGCTGTCTTTTTTCCATTGTATGGTTTTGGTTTCTTTGTCAAAAATTAAGATTCTGTAGGCGTGTGGGTTTATTTCTTTGATTGATTCCATTGATCCACTAGTCTGTGGATCAATGCAGTTTTATTACTGTTTCTCTATAATATAGCTTAAGATCAGGGATGGAAATACCTCCAGATCTTTTACTGTTCAGGATTGTTTTAGCTATTCTGGGTTTTTTGTTTTTTGATATGAAATTGAGAATTGTTCTTCCAAGGTCTGTAAATAATTGTGTTGATATTTTGATGGGAATTGCATTAAATCTGAAGATTGTTTTTGGAAGGATAGCCATTTGCACTATGTTAATCCTACCGATTCATGAGCATGGTTGATCTTTTCATCTTCTGATATGTTCTTCAATTTCTTTCTTCAGAGACTTGAAGTTTTTTTTCAAACAGGTTTTTCACTTGCTTGGTTAGAGTCACACCAAGGTACTTTAAGTTATTTGTGGCTATTGTGAAGGGTGTTGTTTCCCTAATTTCTTTTAATTTTAATTTTAATTTTTTATTACTTCCAGTTTAGTCACTTGGTATCCAAGCTAGAGCCCCTCCTCATTCTTTCCCAATCCCACCCTCCTTCCCTCAGCTTTTCCCATACCCCTCTCCAAGTCCACTGATAGGGAAGGTCCTATTTCCCTCCATCTGACCCTAGCTTATCAGGTCTCATCAGGAATGGCTGCATTGTCTTCCTTTGTGGCCTGGCAAGGCTGCCCTCCCCTATTAGGGGGAGGTGATCAAAGAGTCAGCCACTGAGTTCATGTCAGAGACAGTCCCTGTTCCCCTTACAAGGGTACCCAAGCTAATGGAGACTGAGCTTCCATGGGCTACGCCTGTGCAGGGGTTCTAGGTTATCTCCATGAATGGTCCTTGGTTGGAGTATCAGTCTCAGAAAAGACCTCTCAGCCCAAATATTCCCATTCTCTTGCTCTTTTTGTAGAGTTCCTGTTCCCTCCTGGTCTTACTATCTCCCCCTTCTTTCATAAGGTTCCCTGCACTCAGCCCAAAGTTTGCTATGAGTCTCAGCATCTGCTTTGATATACTATTGGGTAGAGTCTTTCAGAGTCCCTCTGTGGTAGGCTCCTGTCCTGTTCCCTGTTTTCTCCCTCTTCCTATGTCCATTCTACTTGCCTATCTGAATGAGTATTGATTATCTTACCCAGGGTCCTCCTTCTTGCTTAGCTTCTTTAGGTGTACAGATTTTAGTATGTTTATCCTCTATTATGTATCTAATATCCACTTATAAGTGAGTATATACCATGTGTGCCTTTCTGCTTTTGGGATACCTCACTCAGGATGATCTTTTCTAGATCCCACCATTTACCTGCAATTTCATGATTTCCTGGATTTTAATTGCTGAGAAGTATTCCATTGTGTAAAAGTACCACAATTTCTGTATCCATTCCTCAGTTGAGGGGCATCTGGGTTGTTTCCAGGTTCTGGCTATTATGAATAGAGCTGCTATGATCATGCTTGAGCAAATGTCCTTGTTGTGTACTTGAACATCTTTTGGATATATGCCTAGGAGTGGTATAACTGGATCTTGAGAAATCACTATTCCCAATTGTCTGAGAAAGGGCCAGATTGATTTCCAAAGTAGTTGTACAAGTTAACATTCCCACCAGCAGTGGAGGAGGGTTCCTCTTTCTCCACATCCTCTCCAGAATGTATTATCACTGAGTTTTTTATCTTAGCCATTCTGATGGGTGTAAGGTAAAATCTCAAGGTTGTTTTGATTTGCGTTTCCCTTATGACTAATGACGTTGAGCATTTCTGTAAGAGTTTCTCTGCCATTCGATATCCCTCTATAGAGAATTCTCTGTTTAGCTCTATAACCCCATTTTTTAATTGGATTACTTGATTTGTTGCTGTTTAACTTCTTTAGTTCTTTATATATTCTGGATATCAGCCCTGTGTCAGATATAGGGTTGGTGAAGATACTTTCCCAGTTTGTAGGCTATTGTTTTGTTCTGATGACAGTATCCTTTGCTTTACAGAAGATTTTCAGTTTCATGAGGTCCCATTTATTGATTGTTGATCTTAGAGCCTGTGCTGTTGATGTTCTGTTTAGGAAGTTGTCTCTTGAGCCAATGAGGTCAAAGCTCTTCCTTTTTCTCCTAACAGATTTAGTGTGTCTGGTTTTATGTTAAGGTCTTTAATCCTCTTTGACTTTAGTTTTTTGCAGGGTGATAAATATGGATCTATCTGCATTTTTCTACATGTAGACATCCAGTTAGATGAGCACCATTTGGTGAAGATGCTATCTTTTTTCCTACTGTATGGTTTTGACTTCTTTGTAAAAAATCAAGTATCCATAGGTGTGTGGGTTTATTTCTGGGTCTTCTATTTGATTCCATCGATCCACCATTCTGTTTTTATGCCAGTACCATAAAGTTTTTATTACTATTGCTCTGTAGTACAGCTTGAGATCAGGGATGGAGATACCTCCAGACAATTTGTTGTACAGGATTGTTTTGGCAATTCTGGGGTTTTTTTTTCTTTTTGCTTATGAAGTTGAGAATTGTTCTTTCAAGGTCTGTAAAGAATCATGTTGGTATTTTGATGGGAACTGCATTGTATCTGTAAATTGCTTTTGTCAGGATGGCCATTTTCACTGTTTATCCTACTGATCCATGAGCATGGGAGATTTTTCCATCTTCTGATACTTGAAGTTTTTTTCAACCAAGTCTTTAACTTGCTTGGTTAGAGTCACACCAAGATACTTTATATTATTTGTGGCTATTGTGAAGGGTGTAGTTTCACTAATTTCTTTCTCAGCCCTTTTGTCTTTCGTATACAAAAGGGTATTGATTTTTTTTCAGTTAATTTTGTATCCAGCCACTTTTGCTGAAGCTGAGGTAGTTCTCTGGTTGAATTTTTTATATCACTCATGTATACTATCATATCATCTGCAATTACTGATACTTTGACTTCTTCCTTTCCGATTTGTATCACCTTGATCTCCTTTAGCTGTCTTATTGTTCTAGCTAAGACTTCAAGAACTATGTTGAAGAGATACAGAGAGAGTGGGCAGCCTTGCCTTATCCCTGCTTTCAGTGGGATTGATTTAAGTTTCTCTCTGTTTAGTTTGATGTTGGCTATATGTTTGCTGTATATTGCCTTTATCATGTTTAGGTATGTGCCTTGTATCCCTGATCTCTCCAAGTCTTTAAATATGAATGGGTCTTGGATTTAGTCAACAATGCTTTTTCAGCATCTAAGGAGATGATCATGTGGTTTTTCTCCTTCAGTATGTTTATATGGTGGATTACAATAATGGATTTTTGTATATTGAACCACCCCTGAATGCCAGGGATGAAGCCTGTTTAGTCATGGTGGATGATATTTTTATGTGCTCTTGATTTCAGTTTGCAAGTATTGTATTGAATATTTTTGCATCAATGTTCATAAGAGAGATAGATCTGAAAATTTTTTTTGTTTTGTTTTTTTGTTTGTTTGTTTGTTTTCGTGTTGGGTCTTTGTGTGGTTTAGGTATCAAGAAAACTGTGGCTTCATAAAATGAGTTTGGTAATGTTCCTTCTGTTTCTATTTTATAGAACAGTTTGAAGAGAATTGGAGTTAGCTTTTTGAAGGTCTGGTAGAATTCTGCTCTGAAACCATCTGGCCCTGGGTTTTGTTTTGTTTGGAATTTAGACTTTTGATGACTGCTTCTATATTCTTTAAGGATATAGGACTATTCAGTCTATTTATCTCATCTTGATTTAATTTTGGTAAATGGGATCAATCAAGAAAATTTCCTATTTCATTTAGATTTTCAAATTTTGTGGCAAATAGGTTTTTGTAAAGCCTAATGATTGTTTGAATTTCCTTGAGGTCTGTTGTTATGTTCCCCTTTTTGTTTCTGATTTTGCTGATTTGGATAGTTTCTCTCTGCCTTTTACTTAGTTTGGTGAAGGGTTTGTTGATTGAAAGCTTTGCTGGGTGTAGTAGTCTGGGTTGGCATCTGTGGTCCCTTAGAGTCTGCATGACATCTGCCCAGACCTTTCTGGCTTTCATAGTTTCTGTTGAGATGTCTGGTGTGATTATGATACATCTACCTTTATATGTTATTTGGCCTTTTTCCCTTGCTCCTTTTAATATTTTTTCTTTGTTCTGTAGATTAGTGTTTTGACTATGATGTGACATGAGGAGTTTCTTTTCTGGTCTAGTCCTTTTGTTGTTCTTTAGGCCTCTTGTATGTTTATGGACATCTCTTTCATTAAGTTTTGAAAATTTTTCTCTATGATTTTCTTAAAAATATAGAGACCTTGGAGCCTGGAATCTTCTTTTTCATCTATTCCTATCATTCTTAAGTTTTGTCTTTTCATGGTATCCTTGATTTCTTGAATGTTTTGTGTTTGAAACTTTTCTGATTTTACTTTTTCTTTGAGAGATGTATCATTTTCTGCAAGTGTATCCTCAGCACCTGAGGTTCTGTCTTCCATCTCTTGTATTCTATTGGTGATATTTACCTTTGTGGTCCCTGATCTTTTCTCTAAATTCTCCAGCTCCAGGGTCTTTCCATGATGGTTTCTATTTTTTTTTTGTTCATTTTCTCTCTCTAAGCCACTAATTGTGCCTCTACCTGCTGCCTTTGTTTGGCTGTAGTTGTCTGTATTTCTTTGAGAGCTTTGTTCGTGTCCTCTTTATTTGCCATTTGTGTGGCTATTTCTTTGAGAGATTTGTTCATTTCTGCTTTATGTGCCTCTAGTCGCTGGATAAGCATAGCTTTAAAATCATTTCCTGTGTTTCCAATGAATTAAAACATCCATTGATTTTGGGGGTTGCTGGTGGAGCCATGACGTCCTGATTTTTGTTGGATGTGTTCTTACGCCGACCTCTACCCATGTGCTTATCCATAACTTCTCTTGGAGTCTGTAATTCAGATCAGGTCTTTCTCTGGTGTCTGGAGTATTCTTCACGGAAGATGAGAGAGGTCCACCAGTTTGAGAGTATGTGTTGGGGTTTCAGCTGTAGCTCAGGGATGAGGGTCACAGCACAGGTGCACAAGTGCAGGCGAGCAAGCACGGACGTGTGCTTGGAAGCATGCCTTGAAGCACAGGGCGCTAGAGAGTGTAGATGCCTGGAATATGGGGCTTAAGCACAGGAGGGGGTACCAGTGCTGGCGCTGTTCACTCATGCAATGTGCATGCGCAGGTTCCCTGAATACTTCAGTGGCCTACAGGCCTGTCATACTGTCCTCCTTGTATTCAGATCTGTCTGGGTTCCAGGAATTGCTTGCTTGGACTCCACTGGTAGACTCACAGAACAGGGGCTTCGATGTTGAGAACGCTGTCCCAAGAATCCCTATGTTGCCCACAGTGGGGGTGTGGGTGGGAGGGATCCGACGTCTGGCTGCTAGGGTAGAGGGACCCTGGCTGGATCTGGGGCTCTGTGCACATTCACTTGAAGGTGCATTCACACTCTAGCAGGCCTAATCGGAAAGCACAGGGGTTCCCCCTGTTCTCTACTCTCAGATTTAGACCTGCAGGGGTGAATGGGAATGCAGGAGATCTGTCAGCCCAGTGGTGCTGGAGCCACAGAAGTGGGAGGCCAGTATAGATGCCTGCTGGAAGGCGCTGGGGTACCAGTACAGCTGGCCGCCTGCCGCTAAGGAACTGGGAGGCCCACCGCTGCAGTATCAGTTACCAAGCAGGGAGTTCTATGCTAGGAGCAACAGGCACTGTGGGCCATCTCTGCCAAGGAAGGAGGCCTATCCAGGGGAAGTGCAGGGGGGTTGAATATTTGCCACTCTCAGTTCCTGGAGACATCCACAGGTGACCTGGATCTAAACTCTCCCACCTCCCCTCTAGCCCAGAAAGCCTCACTGTCAATGTTCTGGCTTCAAGTGCCCCTCCACTCATCAATTTCAGAGTTTCGGATCCTCTGCCCCTCAGATAAGGTGCATGCTGGTTGCTGCCATCTTGGATCCTCCCCCCACCCCCCAATTTCTTTCTCAACCTTTTTGTCTTTCGTATACAGATGGGCTTCAGATTTCTTTGAGTTAATTTTGTATCCAGGCACTTTGCTGAATGTGGCTATCAGCTGAAGGAGTTCTCTGGTTGAATTTTTTATATCACTCATGTATACTATCATATCATCTGCAAATAGTGATACTTTGACCTTTTCCTTTCTGATTTGTATACACTTGATCTCCTTTAGTTGTCTTATTGCTTTAGCCAGGACTTCAAGAACTATGTTTAAGAGATACAGAGAAAGTGGGCAGCTTTGCTTTGTCCCTGATTTCAATGGGGTTGATTTAAGTTTCTCTCCATTTAGTTTAATGTTGGCTATAAGCTTGCTGTATATTGCTTTTACTATGTTTAGGTATGTGCCTTATATTCCTGATCTCTCCGAAACTTTAAACATGAATGGGTGTTGAGTTTTGTCAAATGCTTTTTTGGCATCTAAGGAGATGATCATGTGGTTTTCAGAAATCTTATGAATGAAGAGGGAGATAGAAAGACCTGGTGGGGACAGGAACTCCACAAAGAAGATCAACAGAGCCAAAATCCTGGGCCCAGGGCTGCCTGCCTAGAAGGATACTCCAAACAAGGACCATGCATCAAGAGGACCTAGACCCTCTGCTCAGTTTCCAAGTGGGTTGCCTAGTAAGAGGAGCAGTGGCTGTCTCTGACATGAACTCAGAGACTGGCTCTTTGATCACTTCCCCCTGGAGGAGGGTGCAGCTTTGCCAGGCCACAGAAGAAGATGATGAAGCCAGCCCTGCTGAGACCTGATAGGCTAGGGTCAGATGGATGGGGAGGAGGTCCTCTCCTATCTGTGGACTAGGAAAGGGGCATAGAAGGAGAAGAGGGAAGGTGGGTGAGACTCGGAGGAGATGGAGGGGGCTACAGCCAGGATACAAATTGAATAAACTGTGTTAAATAAATAAATTAATTAATTAAAGAAAAGTGTCCAAATAAGCTACCCTCACCCACCCACTGATCAGAAAAGGTACAGAGCAGAGCATAGAAAGACACTCTTTCTGCACTTCACAGGTCCTTTGGTATGAGCAAGATGTTAAATGTTGTCTGCTTAAACTAGATGTATGGAAGTAGAAAGTGAGCAAAAAGAAGACCGTGAATTCTAAAGCTTGTATGTGTAATGATCCAAGACCTAAGATGTTTTCTTCTCCAACCTGTCTTTTTCTGCCTCCTAACATTAAACAACACTTAAGTGGCTGTTGGAAACAGATGCCAGTGACTTACCTCTCTAAACACGCCTCAAAAGGTGACAGATAGAGAATGGAATTAAATAGAGGGGAAAGGAACAAGCAGATAAGACTCATTTAAAGGATTGCAGAGGCTGTTCACAGCAAAATACTATTTTGTTCACAGTGAACATCTTCCCAGGAGGCAGGAAAAAAAAATCAGCTGCTAAATGGTTTTAGGGGACTAGAGGTAAAGAAAGAACAGTTAACCTCAGCTCAGTGCAATGAGATGTACAAATTGTCTGAGACATAGGAAAGTGATCACCTGTGACTTGACAGAACATGCTGATGAGAACACAGTCCAGAAATCTAAGCCACCTTCTAAAATGTTCTTCCCTTGGAAAAAAAAAAAAAAAAAAGCCTTAAAGCTCCGTAAGCCCAAGGTACTTAAGCTTTTATCTTGAGGTAAAGGAAGAAGAGCTAAACACACTGATCCCTAAAGCTCTTTAAAAGAAGGCTAGGAAATGAAGAAGTCTCAGCCTCCGGAACTCTGGCTTGAGGAGCTGCAAGCTAGAAAAGGGCAACCTGATTTTTCTCAGAGTGATGGATGAAGTGCACAGCATCTGTGGCAGGCAAGGCGGAAAGGAGGCTGTGAGCTGTGGGAACAACTGACAGGAGAGGTCTTACAAACCTGGAATTCTCATTGTAGGTTGCTTACTGATCTTCCTTCGTTCTGAATATTGTCATGTATACTCCAGTTACTGAGGATACTTAAGAAAATAAGGAAAAAAGTAATTTCTTCTGGAACAACAGAAAAAAAAATGTTTACAACCAGTGCTGAACTCATTTCCCACAGTAAGATTTCAGGGAGAATCAGAGATTGCTGCTGAAGTCCACTGATTCAAACACAGTACTTCCTGTTCCAAAAATAATTTTAAAAGCTTAAGAAAATATATGACCTCTAAAATAGGTCCAAATAAACAAGAATGGGGAGAAAATGGAGCCAAGATATAACTTCTTGAAAAGTAACTAATAGAGCCGGAGAGATGGCTCAGTAGTGAAGAGCACTGAGTGCTCTTACAGAAGACCTTGGTTCAGCTCCCAACAACTACACGGCACCTCACAACTGACTGTATCTCCAGTTCCAGAGGATCCAAAACCCTTACACAGACCTACACAGACCTGCAGGGAAAAAAAAAACACCAGTACACATGAGATAAAAATAAATTAAGATAAAATGAAAATATTTAGAGAAAATAAAATGAAAAGTAAGTAATAAAGTAATTATTATTATAATATAATATAATATAAGTAAGTAAAAAAGTACTAAAGATACACACACTATATCTATAGAAATGTTTGTAGAAGTGGGTAAGACAGCACTAAGGAATCTAGGATGACCTATTGAGGGATTTTTTTTATATGGCTGTACTTAGAAACTCAAGAATAATGTTAAATTGCTTTTAATATATTTTTATATTAATCACTTGAAAATTTAATAAAATATATTTTATCATATTTACCTTTACTCCTCCCTCTGCTTCCTCCCTGATACACTTCACCTCATCAGCCCTTCCTACTTCTGTGTCCTCGTTTTATTCATTTAAAATAACCCACTAAGTCCAGTTTGTACTGACCATAAACTCCAATTCTGGCTTCCCTTAGGAAACAGCTCTTTGAAAGAAGTATTTCTCCCAACCCTCACTTACGAGGAATAAAAAAAAAGTTTAAAAATGAGTGAACATGAAGGATCATCAGAGGAGTCATACATCTTCACATATCTAAACATAACACATCATTTAGGAATGGCTCAGCACACGTCCACAGACATCACCATTCTGCCAAGTTAACGTGTTAAAATTCAGTGACGCACGGAGGTTACCACAAAGCAATTTTCCAACAGTGATCTGCTCAGTTGGCAAAGCTGGGATATAATTTGACCGGCTTGAAAGGACATTCCTTTAAACCTAAAATAGATAATATTATTTAACTTGTTATGGGAAAAAATGCTTAAAGGCATGAAATTCCATTTATTTCATGGTTGTAAGTTATGATCAGTAGGCTCAGGGACAGAAAAGTCTGGGGCCTTGAAGAGGTGTAAATGTCCTCATGCATTTTAATGTATACTGATTTCTATACACTGCCCAGAGACACTGAATTTTCAAATCTTTCTCTAAATGATTGGGAAGATGTTTACAATAAGCACTTTTGTAACTGCAACCCCTCTCAGCTTGTCCATGCAGCTTCTATCTCCACCACAAACAGGACAGAACATAGACTGTCCATTGTGACCTCAAAAAAAGGATACACTGGATTTCTCTGTTTTTGGTGGCAGCTCTGTCAAACTGGAGCCTTCCCATTACTTTGCCTTCCCTCCCATCTTCTCACACATCATTGGTGAGCTCATCCTGAGGTTGGTCTCCCAGATACCCTTCTTGCATGAATCTCATGTTTTCTCTCCTAACCCTTTACCCAGGTTACTAATGTTTGGCTTCTGTAACCCACACACTGGACTGCAGTACAACTAAGGCAATGTAGAAGCCCAGCTTTCTAAAGAAACAAGTGAATTGCCTTTCAACTGTAGAAAGACACGAAGCAACTGAACTGTGGATGAACTGTGAATTATTAAGCCTTGGATTCTCAAAGTGACCTTAAAGAAACCTGAATAGTATGTATCTCTTGACACGCTACTTTTGATCTCCTCCAGCTCAGAAGTTTGTGTGTCCCTGCAGCTCTTTGGATAACCTTATAAGTTCCAAACAAGATGCCAACTCTTGATGAGTAATTTTGAATTGCTGCAGACAAGAACAAGATGTCTCTGAGTGAAAGAAAGCAGTGTGTTTGAATCACAGGAAGCCAGTAGCAGAAACCATCAAGGGCCAAAAGGGACTCCTGAGGCAGAACATCTGCCAAGCACTAAAAGAGTTCCTTGAGTCGTGATTGAATTAAAATAATGACTGTTCTTTAAATAAAGACACCAGTGTCTACATCATGTTTTTCTTCTTGAACCTCCATATTAATGGCTCTCAGTCTTCATTTACTGTCCAAAGATCACTTAGGGGCAGGAATTTCCCAAGTCTGTTTTGCTATGTTAGAGGACTATGTGCCTAATTAGTGTATGACCTGATCCTTCATATTTTTTCTTCCAACCATTTGGATATAGTTGCGACAAGCAGTGCTAAAACAATATCCTTTTTCCCCTCCTTATCAGCAAAGCTGATGTTTTAGATGGTACACTAATGTTTTCAGATATTTCCAGCCAGATTTCCTCTCCAGACAGTAATAGCCAGTTTATATGCAATAGGTCAATGAAATGTAAGCAATAGTTGCTGTGGGGTATTTACCGGAGAAGACTGCTCAGACATGAGTTTAAGCCAATAGAAAGTCCGTATTAGTTGGTCAGCAACTACACTGGGTGTTTGGGATCCCAGTGCAGCCCTAAGCCTTTCTCAGGGTGAGCTTTTAAGCACAAAAAAACATGTTCTGGGTTGACATACTTCAGTTAACAAGAACAGTTAGCCAGAAGAACTACAGAAGAAAAAAGAAAGGTTAGTACATTTTGAAACTTTTCCAGAACTATATGGACTTTGATGGATTAGGCCTTTGTTTTAGGTTTGGCAGGGGTGCTGTCAACATGTTGAGTTTTAGCCTGAATGGTACTTCCATCATGGAGTTAATTGTGCTAACGTCTCGGGCCCTGTTACAAAGTCATCAGTCTTCAGGAGAAGCTCTTAAAAGACTCAACTGGAATTTACTTTTTTTTTTCTTTCCATGTTTTCCTCTCTCCTGCCTGGAATCTGGGTATGGGAGCAGGAAATGCATCTTTCAACTTATCTTGCTACTATGAAAAAAGACAAGAAAATCATAAGACCGTAATATCCACAAACCACTGAACTGCTGGAATCACACCAGCATGTACCTATGTCTTGTTTTATAAGATAACAAGTCAGGCTGGTGAGATAGCTCAGTGGCAGAGCACTTGGCTAACAAGCAAAAAGCACTGGCTTCAACCCCAGCACTGAAAGAATGAAAGTAAGAATTCACTATTTGATTGATTACTAATACTTTATTAAGGTGTCAGATTACTTGCTTTTTAAAGAACCCATACAGATTATTAAATGGGAAGTAACAAAAAGAACTAATACGCTGTCCATAACCTGGTATATCTTTCCTTTGGTGTGCATAATGTGTATGTGTGTATGTGTATGTGTGTTGTGTGAGAATGTCCATGGGTATGACACATTAAGTCTCTGGTGATGTTATAGACTAATTCTGCCCCGGCACTATCCCCTAGAATTCAATAAATGGAACCTTAATTGTAATAGCCATAGTCTTCGGACCTTCGTGAGATAATGTGGGCTTAATGATGCTGTAAGGGGAAGTTGGATAGGGTAAGATTTTCTTTCTAAGATGAGATACCACAGAGATCTCTCTTCCCCCCAACATATGCATGGGTGAAGCCACTTTCCCAGTGGTATTTGTCACAGTAGCCCAAGCTGACCACAGCCCAAGCTGACCAAGACAGTTGAATTCTTCACAAGAAAAAAGATGCTTACTCTTCTGTGGTCCCATTTTTATGTATCAGCAATAGCGCCAACAGCATCAACGTGTCTCTCAGTATTTCTGAAGCCAGCACATCAACACGGTGACAAAACACATTTCAAAATTCTTCATTAATTTTATTGAATACTTTTAGTAAATCTCATCCCCTCAGTGGATACAGGATCCAGGAGAATGAAGTTGATCTGTTTTCTTGAGAAAATGTATTTGTGTCAATATTGCCCTTTCATTTCCAACGATTCAAGTGGTATTAGTTAACTATAGAATCAATACCCAAATACATCCATGAGGTAAAAAGGAGAATAAGGTGTGAAACTTCCACACCATAGCTTTTGTCTGGTCATTCAACAGATTTCTTTCTTTTATTTTGGACATGAATCACTGTGATGGCTTATCTTGCTTATCAGCTTGGTTGGACCTGGGATAAAATAAGAGACAAAACTCTCTGAGGAGGCCTCTTAAAAAGATTAACTGGTGGGTTAAACTCTCCTTCAGAGTGGGAAGCACCTTCTGGACATAGCCAGGTCAGAGAGGAAAAGTGATACTTTTGTCTGCTCACCTTTGTGCCTCAATGTATCTACTCTGTCGCTGCCACTGCTGCATTGGAACACAGCTTCTTTGGCTTTCCAACACGTGATCAAAGTCAGTGGCCCTCCAGCAGCCATCTAGGCTTCCAGCACAGACTGGAATTGCTAAGCATTCAGTCTTATGGACTAAGCTGCTACTGGGTTCTCAGGGTAACGGAAGACATTGTTGCTCTACTCACTGTGTATCATATATGACAATGGATTCCCTTCATAGTAAGTATTCACTCTATAGGCTCTGTTCCCTTAGAGAACCCTGAATAATACAACTTCCAATACAAATACTAACCTATTATATATATATATAATATTTATATATTATATAAATATATATAATTGTATATATTTATTGTATATATAATTGTATATATATAATATAATTAATAGCTTATTGTTTGGAGACAGAATTCTAGGTAGCTCAGACTGGCCTTAAACATGACCAAACATGACTTTGACACTATGATGAGTCTGTTTCCATATTCTGACCATTGAGTGAACAAGTGTATACCGCAACACCTGGTCACAACTTCCGAATGCAATACATTTTTACCAAATTCAGAACTTTTAGCATAATAGAAAGCTCTATAACTTGCAGCACTCTGATTTAAAATTATCACCAACATTTAGATTTGGTAAACTGTTAGTGATAACCTAAGATGGCAAGACTGGAAAGTGGGGGGAAGAGTTGATATATATGCTTATAAAGTAATTTATCCATCATGCTGCCTAACTCTTGGTATATCCTCGTAAAGGAGATATTATTGGCCAATTATTTTTATAAATAAGGTAAAGGCTTAGTCAAGAAATGCATGGAGAAATGCCCTACTTTACAAATTATAAAAAGCAATGCAATCTAGTGCTTTCTCAGAAAATTAGGAATAGTGCTATCTCAAGATCCAGCTACACAACTCCTAGGCATATATCCAAAATATGCTCAACTATACAACAAGGACATTTGCTCAACCATGTTCATAGCAGCTCTATTCATAATAGAAGCTGGAAACAATGTAGATGTCCCTCAATAAAAGAATGGATGCAGAAATTGTGGTACATTTATACAATGGAATAATACTCAGCTATTAAAAGCAAGGAAACCATGAAATTTGCAGGCAAATGGTGGGAACTAGAAAAGATCGTCTTGAGTGAGGTATCCCAGAAGCAAAAAGATACACATGGTATATATTCACTTATAAGTGGATATTAGCCATGTAATATAGGATAAACATACTAAAATCTATAATCCTAAAGAAACTAAACCATCTTCCCTAGGAAGACCTTAGGGAAGATGCTCAATCCTCATTCAGAAGAACAAATGCAATAGACATTGGAAGCAGGAGAAGACAGGGAACAGGAGCCTACCACAGATGGCCTCTGAAAGACTCTATTGATCGAGGTATGGAAGCAGAGGCTGAGACTCATAGCCAAACTTTGGACAGAGTACAGGGAATCTTATGAAAGAAGGAGGAGGTAAAAAGACCTGGAGGCGACAAGAGCTCCAAAAGGAGACCAACAGAGCCATAAAAACTGAGCCCTGGGGGCCCTGAAGAGAATGATATCCCAACCAAGGACAATGCATGGAGAGGACCTAAAATTCCTGTTCAGATGTAGCCCATAGACTCAGTCTCCAAGTGGGGCCCATAGTTAGGAGAGCAGGGACTTTCTCTGGTATGAACTCAGTGGTAGGCTCTCTGATCATCACTCCTGGGGGAGGGAGGTGCAGCCTTGTCAGGCCACAGAAAAAGATAATGCAGCCAGTCCTGATGAGCCCAGATAGGCTAGAGTCAAATAGAAGGGGAGGAGGACCTCCTCTATCAGTGAACTAGGAGAAGGGCATAGAGGGAGAAGAGGGAGGGAAAGAGTGTGGGATTGGAAGGAGATGAGGGAAGGGGCCACAGCTGGGATACAAATTGAATAAATTGTAATAAATGATAAAAATTAAAAAATAAAAAGCAATGCAAATAGATATAATGATAAAATATAACTTACACAAAAAGTAAATAATGAAAGCAATATTGTTGAAATACAAGAGATAGAGCTATTTTTGTTGTGTTATTTGAAATACAAACTGTTATAGTTCTTTGATCCCATTGAACACACCAAGAATCTCATCCATGCCATTAACCTGCAATATCATTTCTAAGATTAAATAAGAATAAACAAAAAGAAACAATTAAATCTGTAACATAACAAATAATTGTTACAGTGTACAGCCAATACAATGTCTGTGCAAAATGTACAACAGTACAGAAAGTGATTAATAAAAAATGATATGATACTTAAAACCATACATAATGCTTAAAGCCACTCCTTAAGTCTAGACTATGTGCAGTATGTTCCTAAGTATAGTATGGAAAGGGAATAAGAGGAAACACTGGACGTGGAATCCAGGGTATTTCTGTTGCACTGCAAAATGCACTCCATAAACACAAAACGGTTCCCTAAATACATTTTTAAATCTACATATGATAAGATTGAAATATTAATTTTAAAAGAAAAAGAAAACCAACTAGCTTAATCAATAAACATACGTAAGGAGAAGTTGATTGTCACTGAGAACAGTGATGGTATGCATGTGTTATAAGCTAGGCAACCACTTTCCTTCTCCCAGTATGTTTAAGATATTTTTCAAGTTATCTGTAACAAATACTTATGATTTCCTTAACACAAATATATACCTAGAGGTGTTAAATATTATAACCAAAGCTCTGTAGTGAGAAGTTAGAAAAATACAGTTATATATATGAATCCAAAATATCCCAAACAAGCTATGTACTGTTATTGTATCTTGGATAGATTTATAGACTCTCTAAATTTTAACTTCCCCTACCAGAAAATGGATTATTACTACTACCTACTCTGTACAGCCATTACAAAAATTAAACCAGTATTTTTAAATCCCCTCATAACAGGACTAAAAAATGATCAACAAAGGTCTTATTCTCAGTGATAATGGTAATTCCATGGGTTACATAACAGCCCCCACACCTGCACTGTCTGCCAATGGGATGATACTCTGGTGAGTGAGTTGTGCCAATCATACTCTATGCCTCTTAATAAGTGAAAGTAGATGTCACCAAAAACATACTTCTCCCTGAAAACAGTAATGGACTTTGAAGAAACATGAGGTCAAGTCAAGGAATAAAGAAAACACAGAATACACTAACAGACATAAATGGCTTATAGTAAGGAGATATTCATTTACTGAAGGGCTTGAAGGAAAGCATTATGCTCCTATGGCATTCATAACAAAAAATCATTTGATGTCTATATTAGGAATTTTTAGTAAGAGACCATTGGTTTAAACTGGGACCGGTGACATTTGCCTTTCTGAATGAAGATTGAGCCTCTTAACCAGGATCCTCCTTCTTGATTAGCTTCCTTAGAAATTTTAGTAATTGTAGAAATTTTAGTATGATTATCCTATATTTATGTCTAGTATCCACTTATAAGTGAGTATATACCATGTGTGTCTCTCTGCTTCTGGGATAACTCACTCAGGATGGTCTTTTCTAGATACTACCATTTGCCTGCAAATTTCATGATTTCTTTGTTTTTAATTGCTGAGTAATATTCCATTGTGTAAATGTACCACAATTTCTGTATCCATTCCTCAGCTGAGGAACATCTAGGTTGTTCCAAGCTTCTGGCTATTACAAATAAAACTGCTATGAACATGGTTGAGCAAATGTCCTGTTCTATATTGAGACGGACACCAGAAGAGGGAGAAAACAGGGTACAGGATAGAAGCCTACCATAGAGGGCCTCTGAAAGACTATACCCAGCAGGGTATCAAAGCATATGCTGAAATGCATAGCCAAACTTTAGGCAGAGTGCAGGGAACCTTATGAAAGAAGGGGGAGATAGAAAGACCTGGAGGGAACAGGAGCTCCATAAGGGGAGCAACAGAACCAAAAAATCTGGGCAAAGTGGTATTTTCTGAGACTGATACCCTATCCAAGGACTATGCATGGAGATAACCTAGAACTCCTGCACAGATGCAGCCCATGGCAGCTCAGTCTCCAAGTGGCTTCCCTAGTAAGGGAAACAGGGACTGTCTCTGACATGAACTCAGTGGCTGGCTCTTTGATCACCTCTCCCTGAGGGAGGAGCAGCCTTACCAGTCCACAGAGGCAGACAAAGAAGCCAGTCCCCATGAGACATGATAGACTATGGTCAGATGGAAGGGGAGGAGGACCTCCCCTATCATTGGACTGGGGGAGGGGCATAGGAGGAGATGAGGGAGGGAAGGTGGGATTGGGAAGGGATGAGGTAGGGGAATACAGCTGGCATACAAAATGAACAAACTCTAACTAATTAGAAAAATGAAAACAAAACTGGGACCTGTGAATTTGGACTGCTTAAAGTTGGGTTCAACACTATTTTCTTCCATGAGGTCAGGCAAGTTCTTAGCCTATTACAGAAGAACCTCATGAAATTATCTTCTGGGCATAACTCACAGCTACCGATATGAATTTACAGCAGTGGCAACAACATATACAAGGTCCATGTAAGCCCATGTCAGACTGAAATGTAGCAGAGAGAGAGAAGCTGGGCATACAATCCCACCCCTAGATGTGGAACTGTTGACAGTTGTTAGCTGCTGGGAAAGGAAGAACTGTTGCCCCAGGAAAGTCACCCACTCTCCCCCAGAAGACCACACATCTATGAATATGTGGGTGGCACAAATTGTTTTGACACAAAATTGAGTGGGCAGGGAAGGGGGTAAATTAGGGAAGAGTTGGGGGGGGAACAGGGTAAATATGATCAAACACAAAGCTTTGGAAGAACAAATTTAAAAACTATAAGAGGTAATTTATATGGATAAGAACTTAATATGAATAAGAAACCCAATAAATGGATCAGCATGATACTATACTTTAAATAGTTTGTTAAATTCACCACATACCATTCCTTTATTTTTCTATTATTCCAGCTTCAGTTTAGAATGGAGAAACCCTGAGATCTTTCAGCTGAGCTCTCCCAAAAAGGTCCCCATGAAATAACCTAACAAGTGCAATATCATGAAAGAACAGGTTTTTCAGTAACAAAAGACGGAGGAAACCTGAACTTAAACCCACAGCTGCTATTTACCTGGACGAGCTCCAACCACTAAAGCAATAGTTCCTTTATTGTTATTATAAACACATCTTGGAACATGACTATATCAAGTGGAGACAAGGTGATAGTCTTGGTTGTCAGCTTGGCTATATCTAGAATGAACTATAAGCTAGAAATGGAGGGCACACCAGTAAGAGATTTTATGCTTGGTTTGAAGTGGGTGAATCTACTTTTATTCCAGACCTTAGAGTTAGGACCTCTATGATAGATCTCACTATGATCCAGATCTTGAAGCAGGAAGACACATGACATCAATTAATTAATCCAATTTTTGTTATTTATTTATTTTTGAGACAGGGTTTCTCTGTGTAGCCTTGATTATCTTGGACTCACTTTGTAGATCAAACTGGCTTCAAACTCAACAGAGCTCCACTTGCCTCAGCCTCCATGAGTACTGAGATTACAGACATGTGCCACCACACCTGACTACCTTTTATCCAAATCTTGAGGTGGGAAGACATACTTTTAATATGGATCATGTCTTCTGCTGGAAGTCTATAAAAGAAGAGAAAAGAAAGAAGCTTTTGTTCACCTTACTTGCACATTTATTCTTTCACTGGCATTGGAGCCTACTTCATGATTCCAGTGTATGCAAAAGACCAGCTGAGACATCCAGCCTTGCGGGACTGAACAATTTCTAGATTCTTGGACAGCTAGCTGGATTGCAGCCTGTAGGTCATTCCAATAAACCTCCTTCTTATAGACAACTAAATGGTAGACAGACAGCAGACAGATAAACAGACAGGTGATAGATAGATAGATAGATAGATAGATAGATAGATAGATAGATAGATAGATAGACAGATAATCGATAGAGATTCAGTCTATAAATTCTGTTACTCTAGAGAATCCTGACTAATAGAGACAGCATATTTTGTCTACTGCTTGTTAGATGTGTCTGAACATAAAAATTTAAATGGTAATATTTTTTGAGTTAATAAAAGCTATTGATTGAAATTAAGAAATCAAATTATCTAAATTTTAAAATAATTAAATTTAAGGTATTTTAACTGAACTAAAAACATCAGCTTCTAGGAATAATCCTACAACACTCTCCTTCTTGGTATTACAGAGGACAATAAGATTGACCTGTGACGTCAGTTTAGCCATGCCAGAGAAGGTCTCTGGATCTCTGACAGTGTTTGAGTTTATTACCCCTAAGTCAAGAATCATTGATTAGAAAGTTGAATTATGGCCTGTGCTTAAGGGTTATCATTCTTAATCTCTTAGACCAAAAAGCACATAGATAAACAGAACTGTATTGTAAAGCATGGTAATTTGTAATAGCTGTCAGCAAAGTCCTGGTAGGTGACAATAAAAATGGTTTATATGTGCTCCTGGGTGTTTTTGAGAGGTGAATAAGAGATCTTTGTTTTAAACAGGATCTCACACGTCCAACTACAATGTGATAAGTTGATTGTACAGTAGAATCCCTAACATTTAAGCCAGCTTAACTTTGTTTCCATTACTAAGGAAGTGTTTCTCATTCTGACCCAATACCGTATATTAAGTATATTTGCCTTAAGTTTGAAGAGTAAATATGGAACACTCACTTTCATCCTAAACATTTTCAGGGGTCAATTTTTCACAGTTTAATTTAAAATTTTACTTAGAATGTTAGAATCACTCCTAGAACCGACAAAATCAAGTTTAGTCAATATATTTATTCTACTGCTTTTTAAATGTGTCTAAAATTATAGAACACTGAAAATGACATTTATTATTGGATTAATAAAAGCCGACCAAAATACTTTTGGCTGAAATTTGTTGGAGGAACTGGAGATAGAGCTCAATTCAGAGAGTACTTCTTTGGTATACACTAGGCCTCGGATCGATATGTAGCACCATATAAACCAGGCTTTGTCACATTCCCATAATGTAAGCAAAAGCAGGAGTTTCACTACAGTTTGGGGGCCAGCTTGGTCTATATAGCAATATATATTAAGACTTTGCCTTGAGAGGAAAAGTGAGCAAGCCAAAAGAAGAAAGCAAAAACAAAACAAAACAAAAAGTAGAATTGAAAATTTAAATATAAATTCAATCTAAAGGATATTATTTAGTAGCCACTTACTAAGTAAAGGTTAAACCTATGAATGCAAAAACAAACAAACAAAAAGACTTGGGGTCTTAAATATGAACAAGGTAGCAGAATAGGAGGCTCTAGCACTCATGCAAATTACAACAGAATAAGATAGCAAGGTCCAATTTCTTCAAACACAGAATGAGCTTGAAGTAATTGTCCAAAGTGCAAAGGTGGTTGGTGGCAGAGCCTGTATGAAAAGCTTGGAGAAGGGAGTGATTTTGCTATAGTGAAACCTAGTAAGGAAGACAACTAAGTAACGATGTGACTGAGGCTCTGAAATCATTAAATACTGTTACTTCTTTCCTCTAAACTCTATAAAATATATTTTATCATCTATATTTTAATATCAAAATTGCCAAGGACATGGAACATATAAGGCAAAAAATCTCATGGAAGACTTAAAGAATAAAACTAAAACAGTAAAAGAAAAAAGCCAGTTTACAAGTAAAGCCCTTGGATCAAGACCTGGAAAACTTTTCAGACCCATTTGGATACACCTCTGCCTAGAATAGAACCATGAAAAAGCAGACTCCAAATTCAAGTGGTACACCTTACTTTAAGTAAATTGACATGTTCATTCTTTGAAACGTTATTTTAATTTTCAAATTATTTGCATTTTATCTGCTGTGCTGTCATCCTACTTCTGCTATGAGATGGCAGAGGGAAGGGAAAACACCTTCTTCTGAAGGGCTCATGTTACTTTTCTGTCCTAATTTAGATGACTAACATTCCTGAATTATGCTAAAGACCATACTTAAACTGAGTGGTCAATAAACAAAACAGCATACAATAAACAAGAGGTGCCAATACTTCTCTTAATAATGTGTAATCAGATGATGAGAGGAAAATGTGGCAACTTCATAACAAAAATAATCACAGAAACTTATTTCTAGGACATCAGCTGAAAGAATGTTAGTGAGTTACATATACAAAAAAAATGTTTTGTTTTGTTTTGTTTTGTTTACAAATTTCTTTTACTTTGTTATTCTTTGGAAGTTTCATACAACGTGTTTTTATCCTATGCATCCCTCCACAACTCTTCCCAGATTTATATCCCCTTCTCTATCCACGGAATTTTCTATCCTTTGTTGTCTTTTCTTTTTTTACCTTTCAACACTGTGTTGACTGCGTTTTTGTCTTTTTGTTGTGGGGGGGGGTGTTTGTTGTTTGGTTGGTTTTGCTTTGTTTTTTTTTTTTTTGTTTTTTTTTTTTTTTTTTTTTTTTTGTTAACTTCACACCAGCTGGAGCATCCTGAGGAGAAGGAACCTCAGTTGAGAAAAACCACCATCAGATTACCTGCAGTAAAGTCTGTGGTGGTGTTTTCTTGGTTAATAATTATTTGTGGGAACCAGCCCACTGGAAAAAGTGCCAACCCTGGGCATACTGTCCTAGGTTGTATTAACAAAGCAAGCTAGGAAGCAGTGTTTCTCCATGGCTTCTGACTCAGTTCCTGCCTCCAAGTCCCTGCCTTCAGTTTTTGCCCCGACCCTGACTTGCTTTCACAATGGACTATAACTGCAAGCTAAAATAAACCCTTAATTCCAAAAGTTGCTTTTGTTCATGGTATTTATCACAACAAGAGAAACCTAACCAGGACAAAGACAAATTTAGACAACTCAAATATTCTTAGATGTGTAGTCTTCCATTGGAGTGTGGTCCACTTACCTGGGTTACACTCTGGAGTAAACCATCTCTCCCTCTCCCGTTAGCTAACGATTGCCAGCAGCTCCATGGCTTGGGGTGGGACTGAGTACCCAACACCCATCTTCACACTGGGAATTGACCTGACTTGAACTTGCACAAGCTTAATGCATGTTGTCTCAACCACTGTGAGTTTGTATGTGCAGCTGCCCTGCTGTGTCTAGAAGATATCATTTCTGGTATTCATCCACCACCTCTGGTATAATCTTATACTCTTTCTGACCACAGAAATATTGGATTTCAGGGCTAAGAATTTCAAAACCAAAAAGTACACAAATACATGTTTGCGGTGACCGCACTTTTCCAAAAACTGAAACAAGCTTGTAAAGAGTATGGTGGGAGTATTGGAAATGAGGACTGTCTTAAAAGAGAATCACCTAGGGCTAGGGAGATGACTAAATGGGCAACCTGCTAACCTTCCAAGCATAAAGACACGAGTCTACATCCCAAACACCCACGGTAAGAAAAGATAAAAAGAGAGAGAGGAAAGGATGAGAGAGAGAAATGTGTCTTATAATTGCAGCTCTTGGAAGGCAGAGACAGAAGCATGCCTCTGACTCATGAACCAGCCAGTCTAGCCAATCAGGAAGCTATGGGTTCAGTGAGAGAGCATCTCTCAAAAAAAAAAAAATGACAAGATTGAAGAAGAAATCAGTCATCAACCTGTGTCCTCCACAAGCAATGTATAGGCGCACACACACACACACACACACACGTGTGTAAGCACACACACAACACCACACATTTGTAAATGAGTACTATCCTACAACTCATTTTATTTTATTGCTCATTGCTAAATATCTAAATAACCACCAAAAAAAAAAAGAAACTCTGAGAGGTTAAGTAAAAATGGTTGGCAATGACTACAGAATATTTAATAAAAATATTAGTGACTTGTTACACTCATAGAACTTTTGTTTTCTTGTAGACACATTTGTCAACAACTACATGTAATCTTTTCTGTTTACATAGAATGTAGAGAGTATTGATCCCATTTTAGGTGATGATATGCAATTTAAAGAATACCTCATTGGTTAATTTCCTAGGACTTCTACAAATCACCACAAACTGAGCATCCTAAATATTAACATCATACCCCACAGATACTTGCTCAGCAATGTTCATTGCTGCTCCATTCACAATGGTTAGGAAATGGAAACAACCTAAATGAATGGATAATGAAGGCAATGGTAGATAACCACAATGGAATTCTATTCAACTGTGAAAGAGAAATGAAATCAGGAAATTTTCAGGTAAATGGAAAGACCTAGAAAAGCTCGTATGTACTGAGGTAACCCAAAAGTAGAGAGATAAATACTGTATGTTCTCTCTGATCTGTGGTTCCTAGCTCCAAATCTTCAGATATGAAAGTCTAACCCAAAGTAACCACAGAAACAAGGAAAGTAAAAAGGACCATGGTTGGGGTCCAGAAAGGGAAATGGCAGAATTGAGGTGGTATGAAGAAAGAAATGGGAAAATGGTGTTGGGGGAACTCTGAATATGAAGAGAGGAAAGTTAGTATATGTCCTGGCTACTTTGCAATTGCTGTGGGGGAAAAATACATCAAGACAACTTATACAAGACAGCATTTCATTTGGTGCTCACAGTTCTGGGGGGTTAGAATCCATGACCACCATAGTGGGGAGCATTGTAGCAAGAAGGCAGGCGACCCACAAGCACAAGGTAGAGAGAATGAACTGGGAATGATGTGGGTTTGAAACCTGACCCCAGTAACGCATATCCTCCAACAACCTTATACCTCCCCCTTCTTCCAAACTGTTCTACCAAGCAGAGACGAAGCATTCAGACATATGAGCTTACAGTGGTCATTCTTACTCAAACCACCACAATGCAGAAGGAGAAGGAGGGAGAGAGGAAGAAGAAACAGCACCAAAGATGTTGGCTAAAACTTCAAAAAGTATATTATTTTATATTTATCCAAAATTATACACAATACAGCTGGGCATGGTGACATACACCTTTAATCCCAGCGCTCAAAAAGGCAGAGGCAGGCAGATCTTTGTGAGTTCAGGACAGCTAAGGCTACACAGAGAAATACTGTCTCGAAAACAAAACAAAACAAATATATATATATGTATTTATATGTGTATATTTACACATACACAATACGTGTGTGTGTGTTTGCGTGTGTGTGTTAATTGAAGTTATGCTTCTTGAGCTGACAATACTTTCAACCTCTGCCTGTACCAACACATAGACATACATTTATGTATGTCTGTATTTCCATGATTTCTATAAGGACACCAGTCCTACTGGGTTTGAAGTCCATCCTAATCCCATAGATGGACTATATTTTCACATAGGATTATATTCACAGACCTGGATGTTTGGGGTTCACCGACCCAGTGCATTCAGGCTAACACTTAAAAGAAGTAGAGCTGCAGTGCTGAATCTGCCAATCTGGATCAAAGAAAACATCCAGGTCTGGATGTTGTTGGTTGGTTGGTTGGTTTGGTTGGTTGGTTTGGTTCATGCTTTGTAGACCAGGCTGGCCTGGGACTCACAGAGATCCGCCTGCCTCTGCCTCCCCGAGTGCTGGGATTAAACATGTGTGCCACCACGTCAGACCTCAGAAGCCTTTCTTTCTGGCTGACACTGGAAAGTAGAGCTGTAGCACTAAACCTGCCATTCTAGATCACAGCGTCCTTTCTCAGCATCCTGTGTAGCCTGCTCTGCCAGGCAGGCAGATGTAAAGGCTAGAGATGAAACAAAGCCCCAAGGTTGCCTACGCTTTATGGCAAAAGGGAAAATGGGGACTTGATTAGAAGTGGGAAATACAGTTTCAAAATATTGATGTGAAAAATTTGAAAGGGAGAGCAAAAATGATTCCTACAAGTTTCCTGTTGGTAGAACTTTTGCATTGTTCAATATGTGTTCATTCATTCAAATATTTATTGACTGACCACTCAATATTGGGCATAGACTATATTCTTTTTTTTCTTTTATTACAAAACATTGTTTCAGCTGGGCACGGTGATGGACGTCTATAATCCCAGCACTGAGGGAGGCAGAGACAGGCAGATCTCTGTGAATTTGAAGCCAGCCTGTTCTACAAAGTGAGACCAGGACAGCCAAGGCTACACAGAGAAACCCTGTCTTGAAAAGCCAAATATGTGTAGATGGATGGATGGACGGAGGGACGGGCAGACGGATAGATAGATAGATAGATAGATAGATAGATAGATAGATAGATAGATAGATAGATAGATATAATTTTTTCATACAATATATTATGATTATGGCTTTCCCTCCCTCTATTCCTCCCAGTTCCAATTCAAATCCACACCTTTCTGTCTCTTGTTAGAAAACAAATAGGCATCTAAGGTATGATAATAAAATATAACATGATATGACAAAACAAAAACAAACAAATTAAAATAGAGCAAAACAAGCAAATAGAAAAAGAGCCCAGCCTCTGACATAATCTGATTGGCCTGCTCTTTGATCACCTCCCCCTGAGGGGGGAGCAGCCTTACCAGGCCACAGAAGAGGACAATGCAGCCACTTTTGATGAGAATTGATAGACTAAGATCAGAAAGAAGAGGAGAACCTCCCCTATCAGTGGATTGGGGAGGGGCATGAATGCAGAAGGGGAGGGAAGAAGGGAAGGGAGGGGAGGAGGGAGGGGCTTATGGGGGGATACAAAATTAATAAAGTGTAATTAATAAAAAATAAAAATATAAAAAGAAAAAGAAAAAAAGAAAAAGAAAAAGAGCCCAGGAAAAGGCACAAGAAATATATGGATGCAGAGACCCACTTATTCACACACTCAGGAATGCCATAACAGAAAACCAGAAACCATATTATGTACACAGAGGACCTGAAGGGTATAATAAATAAAAATAAAAAGTAAAAACAGATAAAGTTCTGTGAGAGATAGAGAGAAAGGGAGAGAGAGAGAGAGAGAGAGAGAACACCCTGACATAACATTATGAGACAAGGAATCTCCAAAGACGCTGCTGAGTTCATTTTACAGACTCCATTCTAATAAACTTCTTCATCCTCAGACTTGACCCGAAGTCTGACACAAAATAGTGAGCCAATGAATGCCCTGTAAAATTGAACCAAATTGAATTGAAGCTTGTACTAAGAATACTGAGTGTTGTAGAGCAAACTTGTCAATAAATGTTTAATGAATGAATGGATTAAACCAGAATGATGAGGAACCACTTCTTCACACATTCACAGCCGTCTATATAACAAGCATAGAAACAAGGAAAGACTTCTGCCTTCAGAAAACTTACTGTATGGTAGAGGAGAAATGTATACACACAACTCAGGGCAGTGTGCCACATAATACTTGAATGAAAGCATATTGGGGAGGCTGTGTGGCTACAAAGGAAGAATCTTTAACTTTGATAGATGTTTTGAGGTTTATAATGCCTGAGGCAGTTCTTAAAAAATAACTAGGCATCAATGCACAAGTGAAGAAAAAGTTGAAAGTACAACTTTAACAAGAGATGAGTCATTTTAGGATGTAGGCAGGAGTAGAGGAGTAGGACAGAGGCACAGCTTGGACATCTTGCGATGGCTGTGCAATGCCTATCACTGTATCAAGTATCCAAGACAAAATGTAATGGCGCATTCAAAAGTAGTAACTGAACGACAGGCAAAGCCAGAAGGTAGTGAGCGCAGGAGGCAGACACAGTCACGAGGCAGAAAGTCCTATCAGTGTAGGACAAAGTTGCCAGAAGTCAGTGAAGGATGAAGACGCTGAGGATTCCACATAGAAAGGAAAATCACAAGCACCTTACAACATTTGACCCTTGGTGCAGCAGAGGAGCATAACTTGTGCTTCATCTGGAAGGAGCAAGTGGCTTACTTTATCCATCTGAGGTAGGATGAGGTACAGAAGGAGCACACTCTGCATAGAGACAGCATAGAAACACACCCTCTTGTTTCTGGGATCCATGTTTGGAGAAGACTTGGGACTGGAAGCATCTATTCTTCCCAGTTCTGCCCAATTTATGCCCTCTCTGCAGTACATGGACTAGGTTGCTTGGACTACCTAGCCTATTTCAGCAACAGCCACTCAAAGCTATCTCTTTATTTACCAGATTCATGCTAAAGCAGTTACCAGATAGCAGCTTGCGAGCTACTCTGGAAGCTTGCTTAAGATTCAGGAATAGCACTTCCTCAAGATCCAGCTACACCACTCCTGGGAATATATCCAAAATATGCTCAAGTACACAACAAAGACATTTGTTTGTAGCAGCAGCTTTATTTGTAATAGCCAGAACCTGGAAACAACCCAGATATCCATCCACTAAGGAATGGATACAGAAATTGTGGTACATTTACACAATGGAATACTACTCAGCACTTAAAAACAAAGAAATCATGAAATCTGCAGGCAAATGGTGAAATCTAGAAAAGATCATCCTGAGTAAGGTATCCCAGAAGCAGAAAAACATACAGGGTATATACTCACTTATAAGTGGGTATCAGCCATGTAATATAGGATAAACATACTAAAATCTGTACACATAAAGAAGCTAATCAAGAAGGAGGACCCTGGGTAAGATGATCAATCCTCACTCAGAATGGCAAATGGAAAGGACATCAGAAGAGGGAGAAAACAGGACACAGGACAAGAGCCAACCACAGAGGGCCTCTGAAAAACTCTGCCCAGCACTGTATCAAAGCAGATGCTGAGGCTCATAGGCAAACTTTAGACAGACTGCAGGGAATCTTATGAAAGAAGGGAGAGATAGAACAGCCTTGCTAGGTCACAGAGGAGGACATGGCAGCCAGTTCTGAAGATACCTGATAAGCTAGGGTCAGATGGAAGGGGAGGAGGACTTCCCTTAGCAGTGGACTTGGAAAGGGACAGGGAGGAGATGAGGGAGGGAGGGTGGGGTTGGGAGGGAATGAGGGAGCGGGCTATGGCTGGAATACAAAGTAAATAACCTGTGATTAATATAAAAATAAAAAATCATAAAAAAGAGAGACTTGCAGGGGATTGGACCTCCACAAGGAGAGCAACAGAACCCAGAAATCTTGGCCCAGGGGTCTTTTCTGAGACTGATACTCCAACCAAGAACCATGCATGGATATAACCTGGAACCTCTGCACATAGGCAGCCCATGGCAACTCAGTCTCCAAATGGGTTCCCTAGTAACGGGAACAGGGACTGTCTCTCACATGAACTCAGTGGCTGGCTCTTTGATCACCTCCCCCTGAGGAGTGAGCAGCCTTACCAGGCCACAGAGGAAGACAATGCAGTCAGTCAGTCCTGATGAGATCTGATAGGCTAGGGTCAGAGGGAAGGGGAGAAGGACCTCCCCTATCAGTGGACTGGGGCAGGGGCATGGGAGATGATGGAAGGAGGGTGGGATTGAGAGGGAATGAGGAAGGGGACTACAGCTAGGTTACAAAGTGAATAAAGTGTAAATAATATAAAAACATAAAAATTAAAATAAAAAAAAGATTCTTTGGGATGGCTGGGGATCCACGAACCTCTAGAGAAATGAATCCATTAAAGAACTGCATACCCACTAATGCACCTTCAGTGACTGGGTTGGTAAGATATCAACAAATACTTGAGATCATTTCAAAAAGGACACAAGAGGTGTTGGAGGAAATAAACTGAAGGATGGTGATAGGTAGGACAGGGTACCTTAAACTGGGTAAGAGAATCGTGAGCAAGCTAGAAGTAGCTTCTCCTGTATTGGAAGACCTGTGTCTTTAAATGTGAAAGACTTTGGAGCTGGAATAATGCACTTAAAGCCTTCTAACTTCAAATCCTGGGAACTAAAGGCTGTGGATCCAGGCTCTACAGACTAGGGTATTATGGAGGCTTATTGCTCTGGGCAGCCAGTATACTGCCAGGCTGTTAGTAGCAACCATTGCCAGCACCAGTCAGTCTATGACAGTGTTATATCACCCACGCATTAGATATCAGATCCCCAGCCCCTAGGGATTTACACCTCCCTAGAAATCTTTGAGAAAGTGTGGTCTGCATCCCTCATCTCCAACTTTCTAAAGCTTTCTTTCTACTTCTTCTCCCCTTTACTTTCTCCCTCATGTCTATTTCCCACTACCTCTGTCCCTGGCCCCTCTGGAACTGTTCAGCCATACTCTTACTGCTGTTGCCACCAACACAGCTTCTCCCTCTGGGCCACCCTTTTTGCTGCTGCTGCTGCTGTCATTCCCCTGTCCTCTCTGCCATTACCACATCAGTCCAATCCCATTAGGACAAAAATCAAAAGTGTCCATTCACAGGATAGAAACATGCAGGGCTGGAGAGATGGGTCAGTGAGAGCTTGCTGCTCTTCCAGAAGACCTGAGTTTAGTTCCCATCACCCTCATCAGGAGGCTCACAACTGCCTGCAACTCCAGTTCTAGGGGATTCAACACCTCTGGCCTCTTTCAGCACCTTCAGTCATGTGCCCACTCTCAGAGACACATACATGTAATTAAAAATCGTAAAATAAATAGTTTTAAAGTAGGCATTCAGGAGGATCCTTTTATTGGGCTTCATACTGCAATGCTGGGAGTAGCCCAAATAACTGTGAGAGTGAGCCAAATAGCCTGGGTATACAACCAGGAGGGCTAGGTGTTATGCTGAAGGTGTTCATACTAATCATGGCATCATCCCATATGTAAATGAACTGTGGTCAGCACCAGTCATGGGTCACCTGCTAGAACCCAAGAGACAGTGCTCCATCTCTGGCCAGAGTAAAAACGAGTAGGGAATCATTTAGAGTTCACAAAGACGTGTCTTGCTTAGAATGGAGTTTCTGGTCCATGTTTGTATGGAGCATGTTTTCTCCAGCCATAGTTTAATGATTTGCTGTACCTGCTCATTTCCTCTGTGAGACTGTAAAGTGTTAAAAAAAAAAAAAATGTCTACCACAAAGGCAGCTCAGCCAACCATGAGTAAAGGAATTATTCAGCTGGTGTGTCTCCACTGAAAGCTGCCAGGCATAATGGGAAGCCATCAAACAAACCACTCTCAAACATTTTCTTTATTCATAGAAAGTATTAAAGGGCTATTTACAATAAACAAGAGCTCAACACAGAACTAGCTATAACTAAGTGCTTTAATAGCATACAATAGGGCTCAGTAGAATCTACTAATGCGTCAGAGCCTTCAACACCACTAGTGCCCAGGGAAAGGTGGGGCCTTCTGATCTGCCTCACAAATGTGTCACAATAACAGCTGAAAAGGCTTAGCTTCAAGAAAGCAAAGTTGGCTTTTATAATGTCTGTTTCATGCCCTCGTACACTGTATTTCAGTAGGGACTCAGTGTTGTTCTATTGCTCAAAATGTGGCTGAGTTGTACCTAAAGGCAAGGATGTAAGAAAAAAAAACATCCTCACGTGTCTCAAAAGAGGGAAACCATGAATATGCACCCAAGATGAAGGAGACATGACAAAAGATGTGACTATTTTCCAAAGTGTGGCCCCCAACTCAAGTTGATCAACAGTTTCTTTTATTCCTGAAGGGGAGATGTCACCCTAACATCACAGTGAAAATAAAATACACATTGTTTGTTCAAGGTTCCTGAATAAACTGCATTGGAAAAAAAATACACATTGTGTTTTTCCAGGTTTGTTTGTTTGTTTGTTTTTTCAGATAAAGCTGTTTCTCAAATTATCTTTTCTCATATTCACCCCAATTTCACCTTTTTTTTAAGCACTTCAAATACCACAGAACATCGTGACAGGCCTTCTGGTGTTTCCTGGAACTATTTACCTCAGTTCTGGGTTTTCTCAGTCTCACTTCTGTCTTGATCAACACAGATATCTGGGTTTTAGCTGCTATCAGAGCACAGGTTTTCTCAAAATGCCAGACACAAGGAAGCTGCCATTCTGAGAAGAACAGAAATATCTCTATTAGAATCCAGTATTTTTGGAACTGAACCAAATGTTGAAAGCATTTTTACTCTCTAAAGAGATTATTTGGAAGGAATGGTGATATACTATTTATTGAATTTCCACAATCACTTTCCAAGGAAGGTTTTGAGACCTTTATTATCGCTCACAGAAATCATGCTTAACTTTTCAACACTAAAAACACTGTTCCTTATTTTTCAAAAAAGATAAATATTTAATAAAACTAGGAAAACCTAATCTGGTATACATCTGAGTATCTGTGCAGGTCTGCATACAGGTGCATACGTACAAATGAAATATAGATGCCAGTGTCTTCCTCTATCATTGTACAGTTTAATTTTTTGAAGCAAGATCTTTCATTCATCCTAGAGCTCACAGACTGGCTAAGCTAGATGTCTTATAAAGCCTAAACTCCTTCTTTACCACCCCATGGCTGGGATCAGAGATGGGTACAAGCACACCTAGCTTTTTCAGTGGATGCTGGAAATCTACGCTAGGTCTCCACACTTGTGCAGCGAGAACTTTACAGACTTAACAGGACTTTTAGTGCATTAAAAAGTATAATCAGGAATACTCAGATATCTTGATAGGCAAAGGCCTTGGTTGTTTCCCTGGGACCCATGTGGTGGATGGAGAGAACTGATTCTCAAAAGCTGTCTTTACACAAACACACACACACAACAAACAAATAAGTAAAATGCAGTGATTTTTAAAACATGACGGTAACAAATAGGCTAACATTCAAGTGGCATCTGTGGCTGAGAGGACTATACCTCCTTTCCACCTCTGGGTGCCACTGCCTAAGAGAGGCTGTCAGTCATTTTCTGAGCAGTCTACTGCAGAAGTGTGCTCTGTCCACCGATCTGCACACTAGGGAATTTTCCAGGCTGCTTGAGAAAGTCTACTAACTTGAAAACCTAGTATTTTGCAGGAATCCTGACTAGGCAGTCCATTACTTAGCTAGAACGTACTACTCAATAGCAATGTTTTTATTCAGTGATCTCTGTTGGGTGTCCTTCATATTTGTTCTGTACTCAAAAATAATCATTAAATAGAAAATTGTTGATACCCAGTGAAGATTCAGATGATCATTGCCTGTCAGTAACCTCTGTGTTGCACTTTCCTCTGTTTGAAAACGAAGATAACCAAGTTTCTTTCATCAGAATATTGTAGCAACTATAATACAATCGCTGTAAACCTGCCAGCACAGCACATGACCCATGGTAAGAGAGCAATAACTTTACCATCAACTCTAAGGGTAGAATGTCACTACTTAGAAACCTCTCCTTATGCCCCTGAGGAGATGAGGGAAGGGGCTAGAGTGTGGATACAAAGTGAATAAATTATAAATCATCCATTCATTCATTACAAAAAGAAACCTGCCCTTTGATGTAGTGATGTAAATTATTCTGCTTTTACCTGACAGGCTCACACACTTACAAAGCATCTGAAAACAGAGGCAAATGAAGGAAGAAATGCAGACTCCGTCTTCAGAATGAGTTATTTCCTCAGGCTTGTTTGTTTGTTTGCTTGCTTGCTTGCTTTAATGGTTTTCTGAAAGTTCAACCCCATTTTAAACTACTCAAAATTTTTCATTTTCCTTGTAAAAAATGTTTTATTGAGATAATTATGACTACATCATTTCTCCCTTCCCTTTCCTCTCTCCAAACACTCCCATAAGCCCATCCTTGCTTCCTTTCAAATTCATAGTTATTTTCACTAATTGTTGTTACATATAAATATACAAATATGTATGTGTAATATACATATATGTACACACACATGTATTCTGCTCAGTCTATGTGATGTTACTTATATGTGTGTTTTCAAGACTTACCACTTGGAACTGGATAATCACATGATGTGCTCTTCTCTCAGGAAGACTATTTCTCCTGCTCTCAGCATTCCTTAGTTGCCTGTAGCTCTTTGTGTACAGCTGCAGCCTCTTGAGCTTTCCCCTGCACACTTTAACCTATCTATTGCTATCCTCATTGTTCAGCTCATGTCTAGGAAACTAGCTAGGGTTCATGAAGTCATGAATCTTGGAGGAGAATTTGCAACTGCCACTTTACTAAACCAGTAGTTTGAGATTCCTAACTACATTCTAAATATTTGTTCATAGACCCATAGAAAACTGTAGTCCTGACTCCTCATCAAGATAACTTGTCTTTGTAACAGGTGGAAACCACTACAGAAATCCACAACCAATCAAAGTGCAGGGTTGTAGAGCTCTGTCTCTATCAATTTATCTATGGCACAACTCTTCACCCAAGGCTCAGGGACTGTTGTAGAAGAGGGGGCAGAAAGACTGTAAGATCCAAGGAAATGGGGAGTATGTTGACCATTGTGTCTCCCATAGCAATCAGAAGCTATACCCATAAAGGCTTACTGTCAACATGACTGCTAATACACGCTTTTAAGCTTTCTCTTGACCCTCTTCTTTGCTCACTTGCTCAGGCTTTGTTTCCTTAAATTGATGGTGTGTGTCTGCATCACAAACTCTTTATATCATAACTTTGTTATGGAACAATTGGGAGATTCCTTTCTGCCCATTCTAGCATTTCATAATACATAGAAACTGAAGTCAGAGTTTAGGATCAAGATAATTCTATTCTATATTGTTATGAAGTTAAGTAACAATGTGGAAGTCCATATAAACATTAAGTTTCTATATAAATGCCAACCATTGTTAGAGCTATTATTTCCTTATATTCCTTACATATTATAAAACTTCATCACTCAAACTGAAAGCAACCGGATTATCTAGTTTGACCAGTTTAAAGTAAGGCCAGTTGTGAATTGTACTCTTTTCTACTATCTTTTATAACATCCAGCCTCCCCCACCCAAAAAAAAATTGCTGTTGGAATGGAAGCAGAACATGGGTCTTCACATGACAGCAGGAAGCAGAGGTGACTTCCTCTCAATGGCGTCTTCCCAGTGACATCACCATTATGAAAGTGCTCATGGCGCATAAAGGCAAATACACTGCCTCTACCTGAATAGTCAGTAATCTTCTCATAAGCAGTTTATGTTGAGAAAATCAATTCTAAAGTTCCCCAATTTGATCCACATATAAATTTTATTTTACTTAAAATATCTAAGTTTTTTGTTGTTGTTGTTGTTTTGTTTGGTTTTTTTTTAATGTGTGTGTGTGTGTTTTTGATAGAAAATAACATTTTTCTACATGAAATTCGAAATTACTAAGAATTCTTCTAGATCTTCTCATCCGATATAGGATTAGACACTTCCTTTGCAGCATGTAGTAAAGGAGCGCTGATGATCACCTGATTCTGTCTTACGGCCTGTCTTCTTTCTTCCTCCTAGTTTAAGTACCCACTTTAGACCACTGACACACCAAGAGAAGAGTCTCCACACTGACTCTATGCCTTTTATGAACAGCTGTTAAGCACGCAGTACATACTTTATTCATGCTCATTTCTTCCTTCATACCACCCCATTTAACTTTCACATTATTTGCAAAAGCAATACCACATCAGCTCACTCTTTTTGCCTCTAAAATAGCCAACATGTGTATGTATTAAGTAAATAATTTTGATGAAGCTTCTTACACAATACCTAAAAGAAAATACTTTAAGTGGCAATGGATGGCTGTTATCATAATAGTCATTGCCACCATCATTATTGTTATATGGTGTCTATGACTTTATTTAACCTTTTGAATATTTTTCAGCATTTCCAAGGTTGATGGGAAACTTAGCATGTCTATTCAGTAATGTCTTCTGAACTACTCAAGTTATAATTTTATTTAATAGGAGAAAATATTTGCAACCTATACATCAGATAACAAGTTAATTTCTAAAATATATAAAGTATCAAACAACTCAATAGTTGAACAAATAATGGTTTTTGAGTGGGTAAAGGATATGATATTTCTAAAACATAGCCACATAAATCATCAAGAAGTTTATGAAAAAATGTTCAGCTTCACTAATCATCTGAGGAATGCAAATTAAACCACAAATCTCAACTCTTAAAAGGTGGAGGCAGGAAGATTAGAAGCTCGACGCTAGTTTTAGCTGCACAATGAACCCATGGCCAAGATTCTAGAAAAGCCAAAAAGAAACAAGAGTAGAATAATGGTTACCAGGGGCTGCAGGCTTAGAGGATGTTAGGAAGATGTTGGCCAAGAGGCACAAATTTTCAATAGCAGAAATGAGTTCAAAAATATATTGTACAACATGATAACTATAGTTAATTATAATTCTTGAAATTGCTAAGATATTTGTACTGGCTGGTTTTGTGTCAAATTGACACAAGCTAGAGTCTGTCAGATCAAGCTGTAAGGAGTTTCTCAATTAGTGATAAATGGGAAGGTCCCAGACCATTATAAGTGGTGCCATCCTTTCCCTGATGGTCCTGGCTTTTATGAGAAAGAAGGCTGAGCAAGCAAGGGGAAGCAATCCAGCCAGCAGCACCCCTCCATGGCCACTGCACAAGATCCTGCCTCCAGGTTCCTACCCTGCTTGAGTTCCTATAGTGACCTCCTTGGTGATGAACCAGCAATAGGAAAGTGTAAGATGAATAAACCCTTTCCTCCCCAGTTTGCTTTTTAGACATGGTGTTTCATTGAAGCAATAAAAACCCTAACTAAGACATTTTAAAAAGTTATATAAGGTAATAATGCACATGTTAATTATCTTGACTTAGCTATTCCAGAAAGTGTACATATTTCAAGACATGGACATAATAAAATATAAAAATTTTGTCAATTTAAATTGACAAACATATATGTTTTGTGAGTACATCATAGAATAATAAAATGAAGAAAAGACTGAGTTATCATAGAACTTTTTCATAAATTAAAACAACAAAAATACTTTACAATCCAAACTGTTAATGAAACTTAGACCCCAGTGATAGATTAAATGCCCCCAATAATATGTTTAAAACTAATATCAAAAGGATAAGAATGGGTGTTTGTGTGTGGAGTGAAATTTCAATTATATAAAGATGTTTGTACATTAAAAAAAAATAAAGTGCAAGAATAAAGTGCAAACCCACTTGAAAGCAGAGTATCTTAGACCAGATTTCCCCCAAACAGACCCTGTAAGAGAACAAGGACTTAATGCAAATGATTTATTGAGGAAGTGCTTGCAGCAGACCTTGGCACAAAAGTAGAAGAGACAGCCAGTGATAGAGGAAGACCCCAGCTGAGGATGACTTTTCAGTCAGTGTCTGGGGGGAGAGTGTCTGAACTGTGAATTACACCTAATGGTGTTTCTTCCTCAGGCAAAATGACTGAGTTTCATAGTCTGGCACCCGTCAGTCTGGAGCCAACAGCATCAGGGAAATGCAAGGCAGAGGAAAATCCTGAAGCACTTCAGCTCCTGCTGCCTATGGCAACGTGGGTAGATGTGCCAGTGCTGATAGAGCAGGCACAGACAGAGAGCAGACACCCAGCAGAAAGATGAAGAGTGATCAGAACAAACGTACCTAGGATAGGCTTTGTGCATTTTCAGTTTTGAATTAATTCCATTTCATTCATATGTTTGAACCATAAATTAATACCATCAGAAGGGAACAGCTATAACAGTACTCCATTGCTAAAGAGTAGAATCCAGATTGTGAGGGTAATAATGAAATTCATAAATTAACTTTACTTTGGGGGTATATGCAGTCACCAACATGAGGGACTCCTTCACTATCATCCTTCTTTTTGCTACTACTCACCAAAACACACATTCTCTCTCTCTGTCGGTCTTGATGCCATGAGACTGGACTGTCCAACCAACCACAACTACATTCCTTTCTGTGTAACCAGAAAAAGAGAAAAATCAAAGGACTGCGAGGCCTCTGAATCCTCATGACCTCTGAAATCAGGAGCCAAGATCATTATTTAATGTGTGAGAATTAGGATTTGAGGATATAAATGATACTTAAACCAGGTCTGTGGATAAAATAAAATTCAGAAAACAAATGCAAAGGCAATAGTATATTTTTCATGAGGCATCATTCTATTGCTACTTATTTTGACAGTAGTATTTTCTTTTAAAATTTTTTTATTTGTTACAATTTATTCACTTTGTATCCCAGCTATAGCTTCCTCCCTTCTCCCCTCCCAATGGTGCCCTCACTCCCTCATCTCTTCCCATGCTCCTCTCCCCAGTCCACTGATAGTGGGGGGGAAGAGTCTCCTCCCCTTCCATCTGACCTTCGCATATCAGGTCTCATCAGGGCTTGCTGCATTGTCTTCCTCTGTGGCCTGGTAAGACTGGCCCCCGCCCCTCAGGGGGAGATGATCAAAGAGCCAGCCACTGAATTCATGTCAGAGACAGCCCCTGTTCCCATTACTAGGGTATCCACTTGGATACTGAGCTGACATGGGCTACATCTCTGCAGGGGTTCTAAGTTATCTCCATGTATGGTCCTTGGTTGGAGTATCAGTCTCAGAAAAGATCCCTGTGCCCGGAATTTTTCATTCTTTTGCTCTCCTTCAAGAACTCCAGTCCCCTGCAAGTCTTTCTCTCTCCCCTTTCTTTCATAAGATTCCCTTCACTCTGCCCAAAGTTTGGCTATGAGTCTCAGCATCTGTTTTAGTACCCTGCTAGGTACAGTCTTTCAGAGGCCCTCTGTGAGTAGGCTCCTGACTTTTTCCTTGTTTTCACCTTCTTCTGATGTCTATCCCGTTTGCCTTTCTGAATGAGGATTGAGCATCTTACCCTGGGTCCTCCTTCTTGCTTAGCTTCTTTAGGTATACAGATTTTAGTATGATTACCCTATATCTACTTATAAGTAAGAAAGAAAAAGAAAGAAAAAGGATGAGAGAAAGGAAAAAAAGAGATTTTATTTTATAGGCTACATTCATATACAAAAACATGCACAAACATATAATAAATGATTTTCTTTTTCATTTTATTATTTATTTTATTTTATTATGAAAGTTTATTACAATGTACAATAGGCTCCAGGATAACACTTCATTCTAGCTATACGTGGCAAAAATGTTATGGCAAGTGTTTAAATAGGAATGAAAGGCAGTCACCATCACCTCAGATATGAGGAACAGCTTGCTTTTTGCCAGATTTCTTAATTCCACCTGTGGCCAGGGGGCCCTTCCCCATGACCCTGGCTTTTAGCTACTCAAGTTTCTTCTGCCTCTCTTTCTGTTTCTGCTTGAAAGCCTCATCTTCCTCATCCATCTCCTTGGCCTGCTTCTTGGGTTGTTTCAAGGGCTTCTTTTTGCCACCTTCCTGACCCAACATGGCACCTACCAATAAATCAATTTTCTAATCCTTGAACTTTAAATAGCTTCAAAATACAGAAAATATTTTGTGTGAAAAGACACTCACTACAGAGTGAAATTTTTGTTTGTTTCTTTTGATATTTAATTTTTGAAATTAAAAAATAATTACATCACTTCTCCCTTCTCTACATTTTTTTATCAGTTATGGTTTTTCTGTAATGGTCTATGTATGTTTAAAAGAGAAGTTTCTTTAGCAAGAGGTCAGGACTACACTTATATCTAGGTGTAAGATAAATATTTGGAATTCTGTTAAGGACTATGCTGGTTAAGTGGAGTGCTCATAGTACGTTCTCTTCTAAAATCGATGGCCTTTCTAGCCCCAGGTAGTCGGCCAGATTTCCACCAACAGACATGATTTCCCTCTTGTTGCATGGGTATTTTGTCCAATTAAAGAGTTGTTGGTTACCAACAAAATCTGAGAGCCACTACTGCATGAAAGCAGAGTAGGACCTCTTAGTAGTTTCAAAATAGGAGACAAGAACCTCATACGAAAAGACATTCACCACAAGGCCGTTGTTGTTGCTACTATCACTGTATTGTCTGGTTTTGGTTTTGTTTGTAACATTTGTGGTTAAATCCAGGGTCTTGTACATCATATGCAAGCTCCCCACTATTGAGCTACCTACCCTAATGCAACCCTGATAGGTTGACGTGGCCTCAACGAGCAGCCACATACTCAGGATAAAATAGGGAACACATATTTAACTCAACAGTTTTTCAAAAAATGAGCTTTGTGCAGGGTGATAAGTATGGATCTAGTTGCATTTTTCTACATGTAGACATCCAGTTAGACCAGCACCATTTGTTGAAGATGCTATCTTTTTTCCATTGTATGGTTTTGGCATCTTTGTCAAAAATCAGGTGTCCATAAGTATGCAGGTTTATTTATGGGTCTTTTATCCAATTCCATTGATTCACCATTCTGTTTCTATGCCAATACCATGCAGTTTTTATTACTGTTGCTCTATTGTACAGCTGTACAGAGGGCCTCTGAAAGGCTCTACCCTGCAGGGTATTGAGGCAGATGCTGAGACTCATAGCCAGACTTTGGGCAGAGTGCAGGGAATCTCATGAAAGAAGTGAGAGATAGTAAGGCCTGGAGAGGACAGGGGCTACACAAGGAGAGCAACAGATCCAAAAAGTCTAGGCACAAAGGTATTTTCTGAGACTGATAGTCCAGCCAAGGACCACTCATGGAGATGGCCTGGAACCCCTGCACAGAGGTAGCCCATGGCAGTTCAGTGTCCAAGTGAGTTCCAAAGTAATGGGGACAGGGACTGTCTCTGACAGGAAATGATTGGCCTGCTCCCTGATCACCTCCCCCTGAGGGGGGAGCAGCCTTACTAGGCCACAGAGGAAGACAATGCAGCCACTCCTGATGAGACCTGATAGACTAGGATCAGAGGGAAGGGGAGAAGGACCTCCCTTATCAGTGGACTGGGGGAGGGGTATGGGCAGTGAAGAGGGAGGTAGGGTGGATTTCGAAGGGGAGGAGGGAGGGAGCTACATGAGGATACAAAGTGAATAAACTGTAATTAATAAAAGTAAAAATAATTATAAAAAATAAAGATTTAAAAATAAATAAATAAAATAAAAATGAGGACACAAAATTGGGTGAGTATAGAATGGGGAGTGGATCTGAGAAGAGTTAGAGGATATGAATATGATAAAAATACACTGAAAATGTTTCAAAATTAATAAAAACATTCTTTAGATTAAAAAAAATCATGAAGAAAGAAATGATGGCAAGGTGGAAGATAAGAGATCTGTCTTGATTCCTCTCCTGGTGAATAAACAGTTTTCCTTACACCATTTGTGGAAGAGGTTATCTTCTTTTCCAATATTTATTTTCAGCACCTTTGTCAAAAGTCAGGTGGCTAGCATTGTGTGAGTTTATATCTGGCTCCTTCATTCTGTATCATCCACATACCATGCTGGGATTTACTATGACTCTGTAGTGTAACTTGAAATCAGGTGATAAAACCAGGGTTTTTCATTTTGCTCAAGATTGCTTCAGCTATCCAGGATATTTTGTGCTTACCAAAGAACTTTAAGGTTTGTTTTGTTTTGTTTTGTTTGTTTGTTTGTTTGTTTTTGTTCCTATTTCTGCTAAAATCAGTCCTGGAGGACTGACTTCAGCACATGAGGACGGGACTTCAGCACATGGATTTTAGGAAGATATAATTGGATGAATATTTCTGTTTCCTAAATGCTGTGGAATGAGTACACAGGTAAAAACAAAAATTGTTAAAAGGAATTTTTTTAATTTTTATTTTTTTTATTTATTACATTTTACTCACTTTGAACCCCCCCCCATGGTTCCCTCCCTCTTCCCATCCCAATCCCTCCCTTCCTCCACCCTCTGCCTGCATGCTGTTAAAAGGAATTTTTAAAAATAGAAAAAAGCTTAAGAGAAACAATACTAAATACATAAATTCTTTCAATTAATGTTATGTAAAATCAATGCTTTTTAGAGTTTTTAACTGAGAAATGCTTATCAATAGTTTACGCTCAGTATCCAAGTGGGTTCCCAAGTAATGGCAACAGGAGCTATCTCTATGAACTCAGTGACAGTCTCTTTGATCACCTCCCCATAAGGGGGATCACCCTTACCAGGCCACAGAAGACAATGCAGCCAGTCCTGATGAGACCTAATAAGCTAGGGTCAGATGGAAAGAGAGGAGGATCTCCTCTATCAGTAGACTTGGAGAGGGTCATGGAAGGAAATGAGGGAGGGAGGGTTGGGTTGGGCAGGAATGAGAAAGGGGACTACAGCTAGGATACAAAGTGAATAAACTGTAATTAATATAAAAAATTAAAATTAGAAAAAGTCTACTAAGCTGGGAGCAATGGTGCAAGCCTGTAATCCCAGAACTCTGGAGACAGAAGAAGGAGGATCTCTGTGAGTTCGAGGCCAGCCTGATCTACAAAGTGAGACCAGGACAGGCAAAGCTACACAAAGAAACGTTGTCTCAGAAGACCAAAAGTCTATTAATAACCAATACTGACATGAGAATTCCGTGAGCTCTTTCCAGGAGTTTGGTGCTTGTTGAATTAGTAAATATTCCATCTTTATCAAGCAAGGAAGTATTACTACTTGGTAGTCTGCTTTGGCAAATGCCAGTTCTGACATTCTAGGCAATATCAAATGTATCACTGAAAAAAAAAGGCATAATTTATGTAAGTTAATTATCTCTATATTGTTATATTAATATAAAATATAGTATATTACAAAGTGGAACATTAAAAAGATTTTAATGCTAAGCAGCGTAAAATGGTTGTATTACATGACTACCAAACAAGTGGGACACTGGATTCTGACACATTCATACACAAATGCACAGGTAGACAAAGACATCATGTAGGTAACATAATTAACACTGTTATGTGTAAGTTATATGTTTTAATACATAATAAAATCTGTGATGCCTTTCTTCTTTTCTAGAAAAAAAAAAGTTAATGCAAAAGAATCACATACAAATTTAAGTACATTTTCTCTATATTTTACTTAAATAATGGGTTCAGGTTGAAAAAACACTCACATATGCTTCCTTGAATGCTCTCAAGAGTTGTTTGGATCACTTAAATTTGAAACTCAACCATTTGACCATATACTGTCCCTTGGAGCTTATCTTGGTGACATATCTATTCATTCCTCATTTCAAATAAGTGCATGGTAGGAGACACTTACATATTAAGCATAGTCCTGGAATTTGAAGACACAAAAGGAGGACAATTTGGGGCCTAGTCATCATGGAATTTACAGTCCAGGCAAGGTGGCTTCACACAGAACAGAGAAACACAACAAACACTTCTATAAAATCAGCCAGCTAAGTCTTGGAGTCTTTGAGACAGAAGCCTTGCACCCTGCTCTGAGCGCCCTAGCAGCTCTCTGCAGACCTTGCTTATGCAGCTGTTCAAAAACTACTTCATTATTTAACTGATGGTTAGTCAGGTAAGCTAAGCGAATGTATCTATTTAGTTGAGAGAATGGTTCGGCTAGAATCATCAGGGTATGTGGTCACATTAATCAACTTAAACTGCATGGCAATTTACTCTCCCGCTTTTAACACTGCATGGAAAATAGAGCAGCCAGGGAAAACACAAGAGAGATTGAAAAGTTCTTCAACTTAAACTCATTACTCCCTTCTAACTAGATGCTTTCAAACTCTCATATGAATGAAGATAATTTATTAGACATATTTAAAATGCCAATCCGATAGGGGTTAACCTGGGATATGCAATCATAAACTACTATACTTCACCAGGTATTTGTAACATTAAAGGCACCAATGGACATGCCAATCTGGACAGGGAAAAGTCTTTGAGGTCTCAGTGTTACACAAAGAACAATCAGCAACTGAGGAAAACTGGGAGCAGGAGCGGTGGTCTTCCCTAGGGAAAATCACACCAGTTGTCCACTGCCAAACAGTCAGTCTTCAAAACATACATACAAGAACACTAGATGGACTGAACAGGTTATATTTAGGAATATGTATTTTTTATTTATATTTAGGAATATATTATTTAATAATATATAGTCAGAAATATATTTATTTAGGAATATATCTACTCCATATTTATACTATACATGTATGTATATATGTATATACATATATATATACATATATATATATATATGTGTAGTAAAAACTAGAGAAAAAAAAAACACATGAATTTAGAAGGAGAGCTTCCAAAGGAAAGAGAGCTATGTGGGAGGATTTGGAAGAAGGAAAGGGAAAAGAGAAATATCAAAATAATATTATAATTAATACTGTAGTCTGAAATTTTAAATAAAATAATATTTTGTGCAGACTATATTCTACTCAGTGACAGCTTTAAAAATGACACTCTAATTGGGGAAGTTACTTAGAAAAAATACTAAGATAGAAAAAAGTGAAATGTATTTCCCGCTTAAGAAATGTTATTTTTGTATATTTGGATTCCAGTTATATATGACTTACATCTATCTAGCCTCCGTCACTTCTTGAGATGAAACAATACGAGAAACTGGATCTTTGTCACTCTAAATTGAACCAAATGTATCTTTTGAAGGAGTATATATCGAATTTCCTTGCAGATTTTCATGACTTTCATCTGCTGACAGGAAGACCTAAACTCAATCTGACTGATGACTCAGTATCCTGAAACCAGAAAGTTATGGAAATCAAAACATGTAATTAACGTAGGATACATGCTGTCCTGCTACTGAATGCCTTTTATCCACGAGTTAGTTATCATATGAAAACTTCAGCAGTTTTACAAATCTGACACAGCAAAGAAAAAGAACCATGCTTAAAACAAGAAAATATTCAAGTGGAAAATTGGCCCCATAATGGAACAAGGTTAACATTGTTTGACGTAAAATCCATTTACGGCACAAACACATGGTTCAGCAGTTGATACATGTATGTAATTGTCCCAGTGATAGTCATATGGAGAAAATGCAACACACTGCAAAAATGTTAGGGCCCATTTCCACTCTAGCTCCTGCACCAGTGAGCTCAACAATCTTATGTAAATCACCCAACTTCACTAAGCTTCAGTTTTCACTTTTTAAAAGGTCAAGGCATGAATACTGGATGATTTTTAACAATGGTAGAATTCTAAGAGGCAGGGACTTAAGTAACGCAGTGATATAAATTTCAAATTCAAAGAGAAGTACTCATGTTGAAGATGCCTATTGACTGGTACAACCTGACCCCTGATGAAAGTTAAATTAATATTTTAGATCAATAAAAAAATGTACTTCAATCAGCTTTCATATATGTGTCTATAAATATTAGCAAACTAAGTCTTGATCAGCTAATCAGTAACACTCATTTCAACATCAATTACTGGTGAAGAGGCTGTAAAATAATCAGAATGTTTTAGCTGAAAAAGTGAATATCCAACATAAAATTATATAATTGAGTATCAAATCCACATGGTCACCCAATGGCCAACCTTGAGAAAACAGAAAAGCAGAAAGCCAAAACCAGTGATGGTGTCCTGAAGAAGTGTGCTGAGATCTTAAACCACATGAGTTGAAGTTTTGACAGTTTTGTGAAATAGCTGTCAGCTCAAGAAAAGGAGGGTGGGGAGACATGTTAATGTTACAACCAGCAACCCTTCTAGGAGCAAGAATCAGGGAGAAATTATGCTAAGATGATGGCCAGCCATTTGATGGGCAGTCTTGCTGTTTGACTCTGTGTTCGTGTTTTCATCAGGAATGGAGAAAATAGAAAGGATGTTCTGGATTGTCTCTGTCCAGTATGGGAGTTACTTGGCTCCTGTGGCTTTTAAGAACATAAAATGTGTCTCCTCCAAACTAAGGTCTACTGTAAGGGAAAAACACACACTGTGTTTCAAAGACTTGATGCCAGTGTAAGGGGAGTAAAATAAATACATTTTTTAACTGATTATTTGTTGAAATCATACTATTTGGAGTCTGGTGCCTTAAAATATACTGTTGCCTATCTGATTTCCATCAGGTGGGTCAGCACCCTGGAGACATAGTTCCAGCCTCAACGGCCAGCAGCACATCACTGTGCGAAGGTGTTTCAGTAGATCAGGTGACCTTGTAGGGACCTTGTAGGTAAGAGAAGAAAGAAGAGGAGTATGAGTTAATATGACGCAACAAATGAAATAAACCAATGATAGAAATTCATAATAAACGTTCTATATCCACAGGTAAATTAATACATTTTCTCTGACCTCGGGTACCACCATGACTATAAACACATAAAATGAATGTAACTCAACAGTCTGGGATTTTAGTCTTTTGTATAAGTTCTAGTCCATAATCGTATATTTTCTGTATTCATAATTATTCCTATATATGACCATTTCCAGTGACTATGTGCTGAATGACCCAAAAAGTGGAACATATCTGATATTTTCATGGAGAATTTTAGCTTAGCCATTTTGTCAGCTTCAAGACCCAATACAGCTTATTTCACATGAATATTTCAATGAACATTCACTGAATAGGTTGTGGATATCCTACCCCAAAGTATGACTACCTATCTTCCATGAAAACTTTGCCTCTCCAGGAACTAAAAACTGTTGAGTCTTCATGCGGGTGGCCTAGTGAGGGGAGCAGGGGCTGTCTCTGACATGGACTCTGTTGCTTAGTCTTTGATCACTTCCATCTGATGGGGGAGGGGAGCATTGACAGGCCACAGAGGAAGAGGATACAAGCAGTCCTAATGAAACTTGATAGTCTGGGGTCAGATGGCAGGGCAGGGAGTCGCCCCCTTTCTAAGGAATAGGGGGAAAGAAGAAGGGAGAGTGGGACCAGGAGGAGACGAGATGGGACTACAATCAGGATGTAAAGTGAATAAATTATAAAAAAAAACAAAGTTAAATTTAAAAACAGAAAAAAATTAGCTCCTTTGTGCTCAAAGATCATATTTTATATGAGTTAATGTGTTTCTAGTATGTTCAATAAAACGCCAGCTTTTCCATATGCCCAATCATATTTTTTTCAAAAGAATTTAGTGTGGACCAGTGATTATTAGACTATATGAAAATAAGTGCAATACTTGTATTTTATACCTTTCGAAGAAATAGTTCAGGGGAAAAGCTCTTACTAGGTTATTCTGGTCAATAAAACATGACCCAGAAGTTTACAATTCCCTTATTTATTTAAAACTCTTTACTTTTCTGAATTATGCTAGTATAATTAACATATGTGGAATTAGAATGAAAATTCTGAAAAATGTCCAAGTAACATAAGGAAGTTGTATAATTTGTTCAATTTTTATATTATTTCTGACTTGATCACAGGTCCTGAGAGAATACATGCTTCTGCTAATTCCAGTAATTTCTTGGTCAGATTGCCCACTATAATTGTTCCCTACCTCACAACACAACTTCTACGGAGTCTATGGAGTCTATAGAGTTTCTATGCCATTTAGCTGGAACAATTCAAATAATGCCACTAGGCTTCACAAACTAGCCAGTATACAGTCTAAAACATTTCTTGTCTCAGGTGTCATGACTTACCTACCTAACAGCAGTCACCTACCATACCTACCTCTCCTCCTTACTTAAAAAAACAATTGCACCTGGAAAACCATGTGTATTCTTTCCATGCTTTATTTTTCAGATCTTCCTCTTCATTATCATATTTGAGCAGTAAATCATGCTTTTATATATTTGTCTCACCCCTCCATTATCATTATAAAATTATGTCCAGAGAGAACTCACACACTAACTCAGTTCTTTTATTTACACAATGCTAAACATTAACAGGTTAGGCTGGGGAAATGGCTCAGGAAGTACATCATTTATTTCACAAGTGTAAAGACCTGAGTTCAGACCTCCAAGACTCTGACATGTTAGCTAGCATGTTTCTATAATCCCACCATCCTACAGTGAGATAGTAAGCAGAGACTGGAAAAGTCCCTAAACTCATAGGCTAGCCAGCCTGGTGCATGCACTGGTGATACAACAAGAGACCTTAACACAAACAAGTTGGAAGGAAAGGAATGGCACCTGAGATTGTCCTCTGAACTCCACAGGCATGCTGTGATGCCTGAACTCACTCACATGAACACACACATACATGCATACACATATACACGTACATCATACATACATATACACACAAAGATAAAAACAAAAGTGAAAAAAAGCCTCTTAAAACAAACATTAATAGTTCACCTTGGATAATTGTGGAAGGAATGTACTATTAGGTATCTTGGATGAGGAGACTTCTAGACCAGCCTCTACAAAAAGGTTGACCAGTAGTCTCCCTGCTGCCTGAGCATTATTAACTGCATAATTATGTGCTCATAGGTTGAACTCCCTATAATTTTTAGCTCTGCCTTTCTTCCAATGGTATTCTATTTCTTCTTGGCATACATTTTCTCTAACTCTTGCTTCAATTATGCCTCTCTTGTCAATCTGAACAAATATTTGTATGAAATCCAAATATTCAGTATACTATTATGAGCTTGAATGACCCAAAAGCTAAAAAGCGAAGGCTTCTTGTTGGTGTCTTATTCTCTTTCTGGTTAATGTTTTAAGTAATCACATGAAAAGAGTTTTAAATCTTAACAAAGTATTTGCCAGAAACAAATTAGAGAGTACATTGATTCCCCGAGGGTAGAACTGGGAGAAGAGGGAGGGAGCTGCAACTGGGATACAAAGTGAATAAAATGATTATAATAATAATAACAAAGAAAAATACAAAAACAAAACAAAAAACATGAAAGATATTTTAGGGCTAGAGATAGGGCATAGTAGTAGAACGCTTGCCCACATGAGTTCAATACCCAGCACCACAAAAAAAAAAACTGAAATAAAATTTAAAAAGAGGAAGGAGGGAATAAAAGAAGGAAGGGAGGAAGGAAGAGAGGAAGGGAGGAAGAGAACGAGAGAGGACAGAGGAAGAAAGGGATGAAAGAAAAAAGAAAAAAGTGCCTTATATCTAAAACCTAGAAACAATTTTACAGTGTTAGAATTTTTTTTCAACTTTCCCAAGTATAAATGTTTCTGTGATAAGATTTAAAGTGAAGAATAAAAGAATATGAGAAAAGACTCTTAGAGTAAAATTATTATTGTACTTTGGCATACAAGATTTAAGATTATGGTCTGGAAGCCTATTGGTGGTTTTACTGAGACCCAGTACATACACAGCTTGTTAACTTCGACCTGAGTTAAAATGTGGTGACTTGGATTCTCCATCTTCTCTGGGTCTCATCAATGTCCTTGACAGTTGAGTAGGAAACAAAAGTTCTCTGCAGTGGCTGAGGAAGAAGAAAAGAGATTGATGCCAGTGGAACTAACTGCTACTTAAGCACAAAACCTTTCAGCTTCTCCTTCTCCGCAGTTACATAGAAGAAACAGCTCTCAACAGCCTTGGCTATAACAATAAGAGAGCTGTTTCTTCTATGTCCTGACCCAGAGAAGATGACACTGTATTCCTTCCAGTGAATAAGCTCAAGATTGTCAACACATATCCCAAAAATACATTTAATGGAGGTTAATTGGGACTATAATCCAGGAAAGCATAAGTCTAAGCAGTCTTAAAGATGCACTCCAAAGTTTTGGTGAGTGTATTTATAGTTATAAACGTCCAGATGGTCGGACACCACTTATTAATCATGAATTGTGATGTATGCTAGCAAACACTGAGCTGTCTTGTAAGACAAATATGGGTGTGCTTTAGTGTCTGGGTCATTTGGGAAGGAGTCCATCATACAGAAGGTTAATAGAAGTTAACAATGTTTTTTGTAAACTGTGGGTTTGGCCCAATCCAAAGGTCAGTTCAGTTCATATCAGGGGAATAGGGCCATGTCTGAAGCCTAGTTCAGTGGTTCAGCTATGGAGAGGCTTGGCTGGAGAACATGCCTCCAATCTGATTGACAATGACTTCCTGGTTTCATTAAGGGTCCTTAACCAATGATACTTTTCCTTCCTTCCTTTCTTCCCTCCCTCCTTCCTTCCTTTTGTCTTTTCTTTTTTCCTTCCTTTATTCCTCCCATTTTCCTACTCCTCCTTCTTTTTCTATGTCACAGAATCTTAAAGAAAAGAAGAAGTTGGAATGCCAGAATACCCTCTGAGTAATGCAAAAATGAAGAAGCAAAGTTTTATCATATGACTTATCTAAATCAGGATAAAGACAAAAAGTATATAGTCTGTTTCTAAACACTTGTGTGTGTGTATTTGTGTCATAAGGTAATAAAACTGGAAATGAAATGCAGAGCTTAGATAAACAACCAAATTTTTATATCAGAGAACTAAATGACAGTTGTTCATTCCTGACTGGCAGAAGCACTTCATATAGCAGGCCATTAAAGCCACAAGAGATTTATGACCACAAGGATGTATGACTCCCTTGAGTCCCTCTACCGTGAGGGACACTGGCTTGAACCCTCCTGGGAAAGTCTTCTTCCTCTGTGACAAAGGACAGTTTGTGGGGTCATAGCTCATCTAGTTAAACATAAATATTAAGATCCCCTTATGAAAGCATTTCTGTCTGAAAGCCACACTTACATAAAGGCACTGACATCAGTATCCAGTACTCACTCTTGCCTGCTTCCCCTCCTTTCTCCCTCTACTGCATAGGGACTCCCTGGGGTTAGGGTGCAGAAGCTGTAAACTGCTCAGATGTCTCAGTGGGACCACATTTCTTTTACCTGCTCTGTTCTTTTCTCTAGGACGAAATTTGGGTATCCCTCTTTAAAAGCCTGCAATAAACCAGGCTCTCATTATCTGTCAACAATTATGAGCTAGAGAGACCCTCCATGAACCAAAGCCAATAGTCTCAGGACTATAGTTCTTCTAGAAGGGCTACCTCTTTGGAATCCTCTGTGGAGCCTGAGGTGGGAAAAACTTCCCCCAACACAATGTTTCTCTGGGGAAAACAAAAACAAACAAACAAAAACAATGAAGTCCCAGAAATGCAAGAAAACTTCCTCCCTGCCAGGCCTGTACTTGCTATATAAAGCCATGAGAATGAGGATAAGTTATGTAAAGCCAGAGAATGAGGATAAGTTATCTTACCATTCTGTCATGTCCACATAGTCTTCAATCACTGACTACTGATGGCTCTTGCTAACATGTTTGATTTTTTTCTGATTGTTACTAATAACCACACAATTAAAAAGGGAGCCCCCTGGTACCTAACAGAACAAGCTTTCTTTATTGGAGATTAAATGTTTTATAGCTATACTTATATTTTATTCTAAATTTATTGGTTCTTCAATATACTAACAAATTCACTTTGAATCATCTTAAAAAGTGATTTCATTAACTCTATTTTATTTTATTAAAAATCATATCGTCTTCTAAGTTGACTTGTAAAAATGACATCAAGGGCTTAGAGAGATGGTTCAACAGTTAAGAACACTGGCTACTCTTCCAGAGGACACTGGATCTATTCCATCACTCACATGATGGCTACATATATGTAGACTATACATATGTGTATATGCATATATAATATATATACAGGCAAAGCATAAATACATTAAAAAATAAATCTTTAAAAAAAATTTAATACATTAAATCTTATGGTCTTTCTAAAAATGAATCTATTTAAAATGTATGTCCCAGAGGCTAGAGAGATGACGCAGTAGTTAAGCATCCTTATACTAGTGTTATGGTAAGTAAATGGATTTCAGCTTCATTTCCTTATAGGGTGGATTGATATCACCTTTATAACCCTAGTACCAGGGATATCCGAAACCTCTGACCTCCAAGGGCACCTGCATTCACATGGGCACCCGCAAACATACACATGCACATACACATAATTTAAATTTAAAAAAAATTAAATAATTTATTTTTCTAAGTTTTTTTTTTAACTCTAGTAACCGGGAATTAAAAACTTCTTTGTTAGAAAAGCATAAATGTGCAGAAAATCTATTGTGCTCATCAATATTCCTACAGGAAATTAGAAACCACATTAAGCACTTTAACTAGAGATAGTGGTTAATTTTCATGTCAGCCTGACTGGATTAATGGGTATCCAGATAGCATTACTTTTAAGTATGTCTAGGAAAATATTTCCCAAGGAACTAGGCAGTGGAATCTGTGGGCTAAGAGAGATGCACTTAGAGTATGTGGGCACCATCCAATCAGCTGAGTTGCAAATGGAACAAAAGAGCAAGGAAAAGCAAAAATCCGATTCATGTTCTCTTAAGGAGCCAGGGCATCCTTCTAGCCTGGGGCTTCATCACTAAAGGGTCTCCAGACTTTGGGCTCAGAGATACATCCGGGATTTCTGAGCCTTCAGCCTCAGACTGAGTGGTTCCTTGCTTCCAAAGATTTCACACTCAGACAAGTTACAGCCCCACCTTCCCAGATTATCGTGGGATCTCTCAGCAGCTCTAATCACGAGAGCCAATCTCCCAAATAAATACCCTCATTCAGCACAGTCTCATCACCATCGCCTGAGGACCAAATGAAGAAAAAAAAAATGCTGTCCTACTGCACTTTGTCCAAACTTCTGGCCACAGTGACCCTGCGGACACTGCGGTGAAAGGGCACACATCACATAGGCCAGCTGAACATTCTGAATCAAAATTACACCAGAAAAAAAAAAAACTCCCATGATCCATCCTTGTCATAAAAGAACCCCCAAAAGTACGTCTCTTGTCACTGATACAACGCTAAGATGACAAATTGTCTGTCAACTAGGTACAAATCATTTCCCCAGGTCTTCCATGTCCCCCAGAATATGAAATGACCCCAAGAGCAAATGGCTGAGAAAAAACTTTAAGCCATTGTTAACAAACACTACTTAGTTCCCATCACTAAGATCCCCAGAGAAGGAAGCTTCTTGCAAAATACTTCCTTCAACAATAAATGTTTCCCATAAAAGGACCAAAGACCAAGAGGATTCTCTCCTGCAGTTTTCTCCGAACTGTTTATGTGGTATTTAGTTTATTTTCTCCAAAGATTATCAAATACTTTGTCAAAAGAAATGCCACACAGCTTCATAACTGTCTGAGAGATCAGATGTCTTGGCATCTTGGAGAGTTATCCGATGCCTCAGCAGCATGGAGAATGCTGTCTCTTGTCCTCACCCCCCACCCTTTACACTCTGAACTGGTTTTTATTCTTTCACTTTCAGTTAAGCATGACCTTTGCATTGGGTTTTTCCATGCATGGTTCTTTTCCTAGAATAAAAGCCAAAGTTTTTCCATTTAGACCAAGTCATGAAATGTTTCCTTTTCTTTAAGGAATAAAATAAATAAATAAGCCACACTAAATCACCTTGATTCTTTATGCTTACGATCTTTAGAAAAAGACATAAAATAAAGATCTGCTAGTTGCAAAATCCCATCTACGACTCTTTAAAGATCTCTTGAAAGGATGCCATAATAAATTGATCCCTGAGTTTAAAGTTCATCTTCTCATGAATTAAGTAAAGACTCTGTCTCCATGCCTCACACTCGATGGCAAGCGTGTTTCACCAAGTGATGGGGATGTTATGAAATCTCACACAGAATCTCAAAGTGTGTTTATGTGGAATGTTATTGCAAGAGTTGAAGTAGGAATGGAGCTTTAGAATCTGCTTCCCACCCTCCACAACAGTCTTAGGGGATGTACTTTACATTCTTCCTTAGCATTGTGATATCCTGGTTAAGACTGCAAACAATTGATTTGCCATTAACTTGTTTTGGAGGGAACATGGTTAATATCAGAAGACCTTTCCAGAGGTCAGAGGCAGTTTAAGCTTCACTGAGAAAGGGCAGGGTAAACTGAGCAGAAACATTTCTTGAATCGTGTGACCTCTAAGGACTTGGCAATGCAGTAGTAAGAAGGATGGCTATGGCTAGAGGCTATGCTGACTGCTCAGCCCACCATGAGTGGGGCTTTCGTAGGGCATTACTTAGCTACTTATTGTTCACTGGGTACCAAGACCCAGAGGAAATCTGACTCAATGTAAAATGACAGAATCAGATCTTTAATCATTTTTTATAAATTACTGTTTTATATTGCTTTCAGCATGTGTCCACTTCCTTACAGATTGCTCTCTGGCTACGTTTCCTAGATTTTTTTTTTTATCTCATTCTGATACTAATAACTGTGTGACCTATTTTTTAGTTCAAAACCTCTCTCATCTATCTCTTTGCCTATAAACTTGAAATGAAAATAATAGCACATATTTCATACATGTATTGAGGAGAGTAAATAAGACAGACATCATACACCCTAATAAGCAGTAACTCTCTTAATAAATGATACCATTAATAAGTCTCTTAATAGATAGCATTAATAGTCTCTTAATAAGTGATAATATTTATAACATGTAAAAATATTTCTCATTTCCTTTATTTCTTTAAAAGTTATTGGACCTGGGTGTGTGTGTAGATTTGAAAAATATTATATAAGCCACTGTTCCAAGAGAGAAACTAAAGTCCAAAGAAAGTAAATAATTAGCCTAATATATATTAGTTTATTAAGATACAGCCAGTTCTGATGACTATAAAATTAAATAAACTCAGTGAAAGAGTTGTTGCATAAGCCTGATTGTCTAACGTGCTAAGCTGTATGGTCAGTATTATCCATTACCAGATGTCAGTGCTCGGCTGGCTGATGAGGTAGTTCTCTCTTCCTTTGAACTTCGGTGATTATTCTCTTTTTTTATTCTCTCATATATAACCCCAACCACAGTACTCCTCCCTCCTCTCTTCCTGGTCCCTCTCCTCACCTCCCCTCTCCCACAGTTCCACTCCTCTTCCATTTCCCTTCAGAAGAGAATGGGCCTCCCTGAGATATCAACCAAGCATGTTATATAGATTTGCAATAAGACTAGGCATCTACCTTCATATCAGAGCTGGACAAGGCAACCCAGTAGGAGGAAAGGAGAAAAAAGAACCAGCAAAATAATTAGAGACATCCCTGCTTCCACTATTAGTTGTCCAACAAGAATACCAAGCTACACTGCAGGCTTAGATTTTCCACCAAACAACCATAACATATGCAGACTACTTAGCTCCAACCCATACAGGCTCCAGTCTCTGTGAGCCTCTACAAACCCTGCTTAGATTATATGGGCTGTCTTCTTGTGTTGATTACTGCATATGATTTCCTCTGTAACCTCAATTTTCTAAATATTCCTTTTAGTAAATTCTCAAATTATGATGATTAGGAGGGTCAGCTGTTCCCTCATCTTGACAAATTGTTGATAAATTTATTTTCTCAAGGAACAATTTGAACACGTGGACCAACATATTTCATTGTGGAGAGTGTTCCTTTTTAGAGGAAGAAAGGATTCGTGTGAATTACGAATATGTCCAGACATTCCTTACCTGCTCTAAGTTGTGGCATGCAAGAGTGAAATAAAAGAACTTGGTTAAGATAGTAATGTTATCCTTTCTTTGAGATCTGATTACTTAGGGGAGAAAGGAAGTTTTAGCATTTAGTATAATCCTGGCACTCCACTCCGTATGGAGGAAACAATACTTTAAGTTGAGAACTGAATGTGTTCTGAAGATGCAAAACTGACCTTATTAATCCATTTGCATTAGATAAAAGTTTGTTGTTTAAAATTTGTTTGGGGGGCAGTTAAAGCACAGTTCAGTGGTAGAGTATTTGCCTTGCACATGCAAGGCCCTCAATTCAAACAAGGAAACTTAGAAAGAATGTCTGTCTTCTCAAAGGTTTTTCTTATAAACATCTTATCTCTGACTCTTTTGCCTGTTCTTGGGGATCTTTTCCTCTTATTGGGTTGTCTTATCCAGCCTCAATATGAGGGCGTTTGCCTTGTCTTATTGTATCTTGTTTAGGCTAGCTTTTTTCTGAAGGGAAACAGAGGGGGAAGTGGGTCTGTGGGAGAGGGAAGGTTGCAGGATGAGCTGGGAGGAGGGGACAGAAGGGAAACTGATTAGGAAATCATTGTATAAGAGAAGGCTTTAGCTGAAGAGATAGCTCAGTGGTTAAGAGCACTGTCTGCTCTTCTAAGGTTCTGAGTTCAATTCCTAGCAACCATATGGGGGCTCACAACCATCTAAACTGGGATCTGGTGCTCTCTTCTGGCATACAGGTGTAAACAGAGCACAAATAAATAAATAAATAAATAAACAAATAAAAGAGAATAATTTCTTTTCAATTAAAAAAAAGTTGTTCACTTTAATTGTTTTTTCAGGGTAATAATGGGTTTGTTCCGACTCATTCGTGTTCTTTTGATTGAGTTTTACTGTAAACAGTGGCAAATGTGTGAAATGTTTATGGAGCTTAGCACTATAGGTATAATATAGGATTTTTCAAAGATTATTTTCTCTCTACAAAATTCATTAAGTTGGGTAGGAAACAAAGCTAGGCTCTTAACTCCTTTAGCACCATGTTTAGGTCAAACAGGGTAAATCATGAGTGAGTTCAAAGTGGCTAATCCATTTATAATTAATCAGAATGTGTAGTAATTACCACATAGTAACTGTCCTTTATTGGCAGATATTGTACATCTAAATTAGCCCTCAACAGCCACTTTATAATACATGATAGATAACATGACTATTTTTTTTTGTGATGTATTCCATTTCCCAGATGATAAGTTGATTGAAGCAATATATCACCATGACTGTATCTGAACTAGAACAAAAAGGGCACACATGGCCAAGATTGGTCTGAATAACATAACAAAGGATTTACATTCCATAGTGTAAAGTTGAAAGTTTCTTACTTCCTTCAACAGAATAAAGCAAATAGTCATCTGACCCTATTGCCAATGGCAACCATTTTAGAATTGCAAAGGAAAAGAGCTAAAAAAAAGAACCTCTATCCCTGACAGAGAAAATATTCCTTGTCATCAATGACATCTTGGAGTCACCTGGAACCAATTCTATTTCTATACTTCTGGATATATACTTAAATAAATAGATGCTCTATTGCTGTAGCTCATTTAGAATGGGAGCTTTATAATTCTGAGCTCAGACTTTCTAATCCAGAAAACATGCCACATGGTGCAGAAAAATACTATCTCCATTTGACGAAAAGTGATGCCTGGAGATCTTGAGTCTCTTTTTTTGTTGTGATAATAAGTGGCACTTGCACTGCCCAATCACCTTTTCTCTATAATAGTAAGTGGGTGGATAGCTTATGACTCTCTTTTATAAGTAAAAATGATCACTTGGATTTAAAAAAAAAGTTTTCTGACCTATCATTTATAAACAGACAATAAGGATTAACAAAAATCTGTGAGTCAAGATTGATGCTGCTAAATACACAGGCTGTGCATTTTGAATCTAAAAATACACCAAATAACAAGCTATGAAATGCTCTTGACGTCAGTGGAAGACAGTCACCAGCTGAGATCATCCTTTGACCTTCTCACAAGGGCCTCACACATAAACCTACTCTGCGATCTCTTATGTCAAGACCATAAAAACAAAACTGGGTGTGCTGACACATGTCTAAAAACCCAGCACTTGGGAGATGCTACCCAGAGGATCAGAAGTTCAAGGTCATCCTCAGCTACATAATGAGCTGAAGGCTGGATTTGGGTCACATGTGACTCTGTCTCAAAGAGCTAACAAACAGAAAAGACTGAAAGCATCCTGGTGGAGTTCATGAGCTGCTGTCACCTGCCACAGACACAATGTCCTTACATATTGGGCTAGGAGGCCATCCAGAGGCTCAACCAACCAAATGATCTAAATATGTAGAAAGACCCGGAGAGGCACTTCATCTATCTTTTCTATACTTCATTAAGTCCTTATAGAATTTAAGTTTGAACCTAAGCTACCAAAAATATGTTTAAACTAAGAGTTTCTATCACAAAATTCAGTGAAATTCATTCAGTCGTTTAAATATCTGCTTAGCTGAATCAGAATTATCTATCTTCAACACTAAAGATACTTCTGAAATCATATTTTTTCCAACTTACTGTCACTGTCCTGGAGACACAACTCTATGGCCTTTTCCATCTCTCTGGGTATATTTAAAAATAAGTAGACTTATACAAAAAGTAACTAGTCCACTAGAGGAGGAAAACATGGAACACCAGTGTTTGCTCTTCACTTCCCTGTTCAAATCTTACGTTAATATCTGAACTGAGAAAATCCACGTCAACATAGCCCATAGTGTGCCTGCTGCAGCTCATGGATGTGAAATCTGACAGCATCTCCTCCCACTGACATCCTGTCCAGAGGGCAAATATAGAAAAATATTTTGTTTGTGGGTGAACAGAATTATGACTCGATAAGTCACCACCTTTGGAGCAGAGCCATAATTCATGGTATTCAGCCAGGGTAAACAAGGACAAGGAAATTCTATTATTTTTTCACCATGGTGCACTGAGTGCAGAAGAAATAGAAATGTTAACCCATCTGGCATCAATGCATGGTGATATATCTAGTTTCTGTACCATGTAAAGTGGGGTGGTGTTTTTTTCCCTTTAAGAACTGCTTTTAAGATATAAAAATAAATTGTGTAGACTGGCAATGCCTTGGGGGTTCCTACCTCATGAATGGTACCACAAGGGAAACTCCACACACAATAAAGTAGATGTTTCAGGTTTAGAAATTGCCTAATGCAAACTGTTGAGGGCAACAAGATGAACAGCGCAGGCTAAGAGAATGTGGGTGCTCAAATGGCAGTCTAGATAATACAAGGAAATCATTCACAGGTCTAGCTAGGCAAAAACTGCTAGATAAGTTCTAGCTTCTACTGCATTGCCTAAACAAGGCCTTCACGTTCCGGGACAACTGACTGCATTTCTCCATTGGTTATGCTACGTGTGAGCAAACTCTCTTCGAAAGGTTGGATGAGCTCCTAGGCCTCTTTTTGTTTGACGGAACATAAAAATAGCATGGGGAATCATGCTCCAAAAGAAGGGATGCGGGTCTGCCACACATTCTCTTCTGCCTTAATCCTTCAGCCATTTGACTTCCTCAATTTGTATATTTTCAGGGTATTTTCTCCATTTCAGCTTCTCTTTTTGGCTTTACTTATGGTTCAGTTTGTTTAAGGTATAGTTTTTTAAAGCACTAAGGTTTGTTTGTTTGTTTGTTTGAAAAAGGCACAATTCTAGAACTGTTAAGCTTGTCCATCTACTTTCACGAATAAGATGTTTTCACTGTGAGCTTATGATGGCCTTCCCATCATAAGTAAAAAACAACAAATTTTCTTTTAAATTACCTATTTTTTACCGTATCTTATGAATCTGGGATTTTTTTTTGCATGGATTTACATAAATCTTCTAAAAGATAGAAAACTATGTTTTAGAAAAGTATGCTTTAGAAAACTAAAAATATAACTGTTTTTAGTTATGTGACTGGTGTGACTGAAAACACTCTGAGTCCTCTTCAGATCATATCAATCTAATGTGCCCGGGAGGAAAATTACAGCAAAGTGACACAGCATTTTATCAAATCAGAGTGGCAAAAATCTCAACCTAACTCTGCTGGTTAGCGTAAGCAGGTGTTCATGTGAACTGTTGGTTGGCCCAGGACCTGCTGCAGTCTTCAGAAGTGTGTTCTGACAATATGTTTAGCTTTAGAATGTAGAGCTTTAATTTTTAAAAGCACTGGTATGTAAAATAAGCACATTTCAGGCAGCCTCTGTCTGTACATCTGTCATCTGAAAACGACCCCCACCGCCACCACCACCACAGGCCATTTCTTTGGAAAGTGACTCCAGACGCTTAAATGACGCAAGAACGAGGCAGGAAAGGCCAGAAGGAAAATGAAATGTCATCATGCCTCAAGGCAGCAGGACCTTGATTCTGCCCTCTAGCACCTCCCCCAGAATCAGGAGATGAAAGTCCAGACGTTGGAGAAGCTTGAGAGAAAAGGAATATAAAATTTAGTAATAACCACTCAAAACAGCTGCTCCACAAGCTGCTGCAGATGAAGTTGACTGTGTCCTCATGAACTTTCACCTCAGGCCTGGCTGACTCAGAAATGCCTAAAGAGGGCCTGCTCGAACAGGTGATGGATTATCAGTTGCATGGAAAAGGGTGCACCCATTTAAGAATAAGTGAGGTATACATGTATCGACCTTAAAAGACATCAACAATATCTTAGTAAATAAAGAGCGAAGGCATGGGGAGTTAGCTCACTGGGCAAAGTGCTTGCTACAGTAGGATTAGGACTGGTGTTTGGATCCCCGGAGCCCATATAAAAGTCAGGTTGGGATTTGCTCTTTAAAAAAAAGATATTTATTATGTGTACAGTGTTCTGCCTGCCAGAACACACTCCAGATCTCATCACAAATGGCTGTGAGCCACCATGTGGTTGCTGAGAATTGACTCAAAACCTCTGGAAGAACAGCCAGTGCTCTTAACCTCTGAGCCATCCCTCCATCCCAGAATCTGCTCTTAAGGTGGCTCAGCGCGAGCCACCTTGCTGAGCCACCTTAAGAGCACCAAGCTGCCTGTCACCTAAATTCAATCCCTCAGGACCATATGGTAGAAGAAAAGAACCAACACATCTGCATGCACACATGCGTACATACATACATATATACATACAAACATATGTACACACATACATACATTTTTTAAATACTGGGTGAGTATGCCAGCCCACTTATAATCTTAGCGCTTCCTTGAGAGGCAGAGGCAGGGCATCCTGACTCCATAGACTAGCCAAATCAGCGTGCTTCTAACCAAGGAAAACATCAGACATCACCCCCCATCCTATAATCCTATACTCACACGCACAGACACACATTCACACACACACACATGTTCACACATGCATATATACGCAGAGATATGTACCCAGCGATTACAGGCATGTGCCACTATGCCCGGCTGGATATCCTTTTTCTAACTGTAGATCTGGAAGCATAAATTTAATTCTGTTGTTTCTTAACTCAGAGATGGAGAGTAGAAGGGTGTTAAACACTGGACTAGAGAGATGGCTCAGCAGTTAAGAGCAGCAGTGCTCATCCAAAGGACCTGAATTCAACTCCCAGTACTCACCCCCAGCTACTTGCAAATGCTTCTAATTCAATCCTCAGGGAATCCATTGCCCTCTTTTAGCTTCTGCAGCTACTGTACTCAAGTGCACGCACACACACACACACACACACACACACACTTATGTACATAATTTTAAGGGTTTTAAAAAATAAAATAAAAGGGATTAAGCATTTGTTTATTGCTTACTTGCTTCCTTGCTTGCTTTTGAGACAGTCTTGCTTTGCAGGCCTGGCTGGGCAGCAATACACAGTTCTCCTGCTTTAGTCTCCTGGGTTTACAAGCCTGCACCACTACACCAGCTAAAACACCGCTTTATACAATTCTGCCTTGTCTAAATTGATGCCCCCAAATGCATTGCTTTTGTTGTTGTTGTCTTTGTTTGGGGAGGGTTTTGTTTTTGTTTGTTTATGTGTTTGTGTGTTTGTTTGTTTTTCACAACAGGGTTTCTCTTTTTGGCTTTGTAGACCAGGCTGGCCTCAAACTCACAACCATCTGCCTGCCTCTGCCTCCCTGAGTACTGGGATTCCAGGTGTGAGCCACCACGCCCTGCTGCTTTTTTTTTTAAGGGGATAATTAGATAAGGGTAATTACAAAGCAACTGAGTCAACCCTAATTTCAGTCTCAGTCCCACTAAGGAACTTTCTTTTGGAGTTTCTAGCATTATTAAATGGACTTAATTGCTAGGAAGACTCATTCTTCTTTTAAACATAAAAATACCTTTATCTTGTTTGTTACATATTATTCAAGATTGTTCTATATGCCCACAAGACTATTAAATGTTTGAGATGTGGCTAATCCAAATTAAGGTATGTTTTAAACCTTAAATAGGTACAATTATAAAGATATACACTTTGAAGGTTTAGTAAAAAAAAAAGTGTATCTCAATAACTGCACACAGATTATTCGTTAAAAAGATGGCATGTTAGATATGTGAGCCTATGTTTAAAATGCATTAAGATTGGTTTCCTTTTTAAATGTGGCTGCAAAAACGTTCAAAATTACATGTGCGGCTTGCATTTTATTCAGTTTATCAGTGCTGCTCTAGAATTTTCTGTTTTCTTCACATCATTTGATTTCATCTTAACTTATCAAATTTACACCTGCAGTTGCTTCAATCATTTACCAGCTGTTATTTGAGTTTCATACCCCAGGAAGTACCTGACACACACTAAGCACTCAATAAAAACGTGCTGTCACTAAGCTGCATGAGCTTTGGTAGCTGGGAGAAGGCTTTCATGCAGTGCCACAGAGCAGTGTCCTCAGAGGTTGATGGCACAGAAAGGCTGCAGGCCTCAGTGACAGAGATTACGTGTGTCTGGAACAGCAGTATGTTTTCCTGATATGTAGGGCAAAAGCCAGACTGCTGAGGTCATGAAGTAAATAAGAGCTGTAACTAACTAGAACCTGTAAACTTATATTCCTTTGTTACCAAGGACAGGGGCAGTCTAGTAATGGCTTTAGAGAAAGCTTTGTTGTTTTTTTTTTTTTTAAATAATGCTTATTGTCAGTTTTATAAAGGAAAAATAACAGTTCCCAAACCTTGCCCAGTCATTACTACCACTCATCTTCCTTATTTGTCCTCTTAATTCTTCAAGTTTTTATTAGCAAAGAATGTAGAAGACACGAGTTGTTAAATGAAGATCAAAGTAAAAGACCTCGGATACCTGTGTTTGAGTTATTGATCATGAAGCCCACATCCAAGATAGAACAAGCTTTATTCCCCATTATAACTGCATAGTAAGACTCTATTTCTGAAGACATCACACTTTGTCTGCATGACACAGTGATATCAATCTCAAACTGATTAGGAAACTTCCTCCCTGCTGTCTACTTTCAGAGTGCCAGAGAATGCTTTGCAGGCTGCTGGAGGTTGGGGAGGAAGACATCAATGGTCTCTGAATTCTCAGTGCTGCATTACTGATGAACAAGGCAATGGAGGCCTTGTGGTGTGACTGTTACAGAGTAACTAACCACTCTGATTAGATTTGAAGCTCCACAGATGAATATTTAATGCTTGGTACTATAATCCTGGTCAAAAGCCTGGTGAAGTCATAAACCCTAGAGTAGAACCTCTTATTTTTATTTTTCTAAATGCATATGCTTTCAAATGGTCTTCTAAGCATATATATGCATGTCCATAGACCTGGGCTGCTCTCAGCCTTGGTCAGAGAAGCTTCTTTTTGCAGTGGACCTCAATCAGTGGACAAATGCACAGGTGCTCAGACCTACAAAAGGCATCTTTATCAACATCCCTTCCCTGTGTCAAGGTTTAAGGAACATATTGGGAAAGGATGAAGAATGTAAGTGTTGGATGGCAGGAGTGCTGTGAAATGCTGTTTTCTGGACATGACATGCTATTGCCCTCATGAACTCATGGGAGCTGCGATTACCCAAGCAATATCTGCACAAGATCATGCCTTCCAAAATTCTGGCATGGAACGGGAAGGGGGTGTTCTCCAGGCCATCTCCTTACCCATGAAAATAGGCTTGGATTTTCACCAAACCTACTTTATTTAGGGTTCTTAAGCACCTTTACTTCCCTTCCAACCCCTTTTCCCCCTCAACCTTAAGTAGATTAGTAGGGAAAAGAGCTATAGACCTCTTTTATCTACTTCCTGCTAATTAGGGTCAATGGTCTTCACGGGATTACCAAATTCAGTCTTTGAGATATCAGCAGTCCAATCCAAAGGCCAACACTAAGCAGCAACAGAATTCAGAAGATCAGAGCAAGTCAGTGAAAGCTGAAAGACTCAGTTGGACTGCCCAAGAAGTTCTCTGGAATCTTTCTCTCTCTCTCTCCCTCTCTCTCTCTCTCTCTCTCTCTCTCTGTCTCTGTCTCTCTCTCTCTCTCTCTCTCTCTCTCTCTCTCTCTGAATTCAAGTGTTGAAGCACAAAAATCAGAGCAATAATGTCAATCCAAAGAAGCTATGTCTCCTGTGACTGGGCTTCTATATATTTCCTTTCCTCATAGTCCACCCACAGATGTTCTCAGCTGGCCAAAGTCTTGTCCCTCGTATGTGAGAGCTCACAGTAAGACATCATGTGTCCTCTCACAAGCCAATCTGGGGAAAACATCACATGCCCAGCTTGCAGCAAAATGTCACATGACAGAACTCAGTCTTCAAAGAAACCAGAAACTTCCACTTCAGGGGAGCTCTTGACAATTGATAGCAGCTAAGTGATAGAGAATCACTTTTCTTTGAAAGTATACTGGTAGCTTCCCCCATGCTCTAGTAGACACCCCCAAACCTGTCACATATGGGTACCACTCATAAGAGTTAGTGAGTTACTAAATAATAATAATTAAAAAAAATAAAAAGAAGAAAAAGAACGCATGAATTTGGAAAGTAGACATGTTGGAAAAAATTCAGGAGGAAGGAATTGGCAGGGTGAATATGATCATATTCTACTGTATACATGTATAAAAATTCTCAAGAATAAAGAAAGATTGTAATAAATTCAAGTTTAAACATGATATCACAGTGTACAGGAGGCTGCTATAATAAAAAAATAATATCTTGCCCTTTGTGGTTTAACCTATTCTTTTTCTAGATGAAGCTTATTGATCAGTGATACTGTCAGGCAAATATTCAAGTCAAATTGCTCATTCTTTGTAATGGATTACATAAAAAAGTAGATCAAGAGATCAACTTTAAAGTCTACAGAGTCAACTCGTCGATGAAAAGCCTCAGGGGCTCTGGCATGTGCAAAAATGGGTAGTTAGGCACTTCCTGATGCTATGACACATAAGAGTTAGTTCCAGGCTTAATTTTCCCAATAAAAGCAATTCTTCTCATAAGTATTAAACTTTGAAAATGAGATGTAGAGGTATCAAATAAAAGATGAAGAGAAACATATCTATAAAATTATTTGTTGCCATGTGGACCCTGACTGTAGGACCCTGAAAATCTTTAGGAAAATTTCTAAAGGTCAAGCAATACTTACTCATTACATGATTGTGGAGTCTGTTGAGGTTAGCTACATTTTAAAAGAAAGTCTATAAAAGTATTATACCTAAAACAAATCATATCTACCATTTCTATCTACTGAATAAATACCAGATTACTGGAAGTGTAATTATCTCTGTAATGTGGGATGGCCTGCTTTCACAAGCCAGAAAACTAAAGATGTGTAAATATTTACACCTAAGCTGTGTAAACATTCCGCCATAACTCAGTGGCACTGCACTGCTCATTTCCTCAGAATTTCATATATATTTATGTCATAAAACTAATGCAATGCTAACTTTGAGATACTGCATGTTTAAAAGCTTTTGGTATTTCAAATGCTTACCTCGTTTTTTCCTTGGCTGTCAGAACTCTTCTTAACAACCATTTCCAGTTAGAGAGCTTAGATGCCCCCTGGGGTAGGAAGCACAAAGTCCTGGTTGTGCTAAGGGGCACAGAATCAAGCTGGGAAGATGCCGGGAATTTCCAGTTCACATTTTGAAACACTCCTACCTCTTTAGGGCTTCTGACTAAGACCTTTCTTACTTGGCTCATGCAGCTTAATCCTAAAAGTTGGAAAGATGCTGAGCAATCTTCTGGAAATGGCTGAATTCCAAAAGAGATTACTGGGTAGCTGGTGGAAGACGGGGTCCACTCTAATTATTGTAGTCCACTTGTGAATATCTACATGGAAGAATATCACAACTTCTTCACTTAATTTTTAGGTTATTCACGCATAATTCTAAAAGGATTTACAAGTGCAAATACCATTCAAGTGTCATGAAGTATAATATGGAGTCAATTTGTTCTTTATTTCAACCAGCTACCATGTACACATAGACTTAATTTTCTACAACTTAAAAATCACAATAACTATTTTTTCTATCTCAATATTTGGGCTTTAAGGGATATATAATTACTCATAAATTCCTTTCTTTGCAGTGCAGATGATGCAACGTCTTGAAAGGTCTGAGTCACTAACTCCCCAGGCAAACCATTCCACCTTTGAATCACCTCTTACCTACTAGAGTAAGTAGAGTTACGGCCCCTTCAAGGTTCTGCACGCTAACCTCCAAAACTACAACTGCTTTCCCTTACATGAAAAGGAAACTTTTTGGATCAGATTAAGCCAAAGATTCTGAAATGTGAAGGTTATTTAAATGAGTCCAGTAAACCATTTTAACAGGGCGATGGCCTGGGCACTTGCACGCTTGTAACCCCAGGGAGACAGAGACAGGTGGATTGCTGTGAGTTGAAGGCCAGCCTAGTCGACAAAGGGCATCCAGAACAGCCTACACTATACAAAGAAATTCTGTCTCCAGGGAAAGAAAAAGAGGGAGATGCGAGCATTAGTCAGAGATACTTGAGCTGCTGCTTTGCTGGTGTTGAAAAAGGAGGAAAAGGACTCTGGGCTACAAAGGCGAGGAACAAAATTCCAGCCTAGAAACTCCCAAAAGGTTGTCTCTTGTTGACATCTAAAAATATCTCAAACTTTGGCCCCAGAGCTTGAAAATCTGGACTGTTTTCAGCTGCTAAGTCTCCAGTCCTTCATCTCTGGTCTGAATTGAATCCAGGTAGTCTCCTCCTGTGGCAACCCTTCATCAGTTTCAAGATGTAAATATCAGTCTTACTAATGCTTTCCTTCTCCAGATTTTTTTTTGAGATTATAATATAATTGCAACATTTCTCCCTTCTTCCCTTCAAACTCTCCCATGTACCCCTCCATGCTCTCCTTCAAATCCATGCCCCACTAAATAATTGTTATTTCATGCATATATATGTATTTCTATCTATGACCTGTTAAGTCCATATAATGCTACCAATATGCATTATTTCAGCGCTGACCATTTGGTACTGGACAACCAATTGGTATGCTCTTTCCTGGAGAGGACCATCTCTCTTGTTCCCAGCTCTCCTCAGTTTCCTATAGTTGTTTGTGTAAAGTTGAGGACTTAAGGGCTTTTTTCATCCAATTCATTTGTTCAGCTCACCTTTGAGCTGTCATGTCGGTGAGACTTTATGGGTGTAGCTTCTGATAATAATAATAGGTGAAAACTCCCCGCATCTCTGGCTTCTACAATCTTCCTGCAATCTTCTTCCTTCTTCCATCATGTTCCCTGAGCTTTGGGTGCAGGCATGTTTTGTTGATGTATTCATTTGGACTGGGCTCCACAACTCTGCATGTATATTGGTTGTGGCTTTCTGGAGTGGTCTTCTGTGGCAAAGAGAAGTTTTCTTGATGAGAGGTGAAAACTACACTTATCTGTGGGTATAAAAACAAACCTTCACATATTGGTGTTAGGAACTGTGCTAATTAAGTAGATCAGTGGTTGCACCTTCTTCAATAACCATGACTTCACTAGTCTTCATCTTTTTTTTCCCAAATGACAAGATTGTGTCTTTTTCACATTGGTGTTTACTAAAAGTCCATCCTTGGTCTGTTGTTTAGGAAAGAATCCTGTTATCCAAGTGTCAGCACAATAGTGTGATTCTTCAGTGATAGCAAAGCCTGCTGACACAGTGTACATTTAGTCTACCTTCTCATCCTCTTTAACTTTTAAGGAGCACCAAATCAGGAGGCACCACACCTAACTAAGGGTTACAGTGTTTATTAATTTCATTAGACACAGAACAGCTCTTGGTAGTAGAGAAGTTTATGACCACGGGAACAAGGTGAGCTAATAATAAGAATCTACAGTTACTCATCTACAATGACTCACACGCGGTTTGTCTCCTCAACAAATTGCATTCTAGTTTCTGATTGTTTACATACATTGCCAACTTCATTCTCCTCCTTTGTTGTTCTCTTTGGACAATTGTTAAGGGTGTTAAGGGCTGTTCTTCGTTCCCTGAGTTCTGACAGCCAGAACAACACTCTTTGGTCAGAGAGGCTCTGTTGTACTAAATATTTCACAACATGTCTTAGTACTATTTTTTTTTTGTCTACTTCTTTGTTATGGGATTTCGGTCCACATGAACTTCCTTTTGCTCCACTTCCCAATTCCTTATTTTATTTGATTCATGGCTCTTTGTTGTAGTTTTTTTCTGAAAGTTTATTGTATCACTATTTTATGGTACCATAATAAAATGCCAAAGAACGAGGGGCTTAAACCACAGAATCTTATTTTCTTTGAGTTCTGGAGGTCTGTCAGTCTAAGACTGAGGAATCAGCCCACTTGGCTTCCTCTGAGACCTCTTCAGCTACAGAGGGCCACTGTTTTAGAGCCTTATTGAATACTTACCCCTCCATGTATGGCCTCTGGCATCTCAGTTTGGCCTAATTCCTTTTTCTTAAGTGGATACCAGTAAGAATGGCTTGGAGCCCACTTGAAGAATCATATTTTAACCTAGGCAATTATTTTTCTTTTTATTTTGAAATTAAAATTTAATCACATTGCTCTCTCCTTTCTTTCTCGAACCCCTCTCATATGCCTCTCTCTGCTCACTTTTAAGTTAATTGCCTCTTTTCTCATTAATTGTTACTGCATGTATACCTGTTTAGGTATGTACATATATATTCTTAAATATAACATGTTCAGTCCATAGAATGATACCTGTATATGTTTTCAAGGCTGCCTGTTTGGCATTGGGCAACCAATTTTTGTGTTCCTCCCTGTGAAATGATAACTCTCTCACTCACAGATTTCCTCAGTTGTGTATAGTTCTTTGTGTAAGATTTGTAGAAGGAAAGAAAGATTGTAGTATCCAAAGGATCAGGAGGTTTTTCATGAAATTGAGTCTCCTAATTTCAGAGACTACACCCATGAAGTCTCACTAACACAACTGCCCAAACATGAGCTGAGAAAGGATGACAACAATTAACATACCAAACTAAATGAAGAAAAGCCCACAAGGCTTTAACCTGTGTAAATCCTTAAGGCCCTCTCTCCAAAAAACAGTTACATCCTGAGGTACTGAGGATGAGAGCTTCAACAGGCAAACTGAGGAAGTTATAAGTCAGTCTGAAACATTTGTTTACCTTTTCAATCAACCCTTTGGTTTAAGTTTTCCCATAATTTTTATATTTGGAGCCATTGAAGTCATTTACTCTTCATATTTATCATCTGTTCTTTTTCATAAATTCATCCTTTAATCTCTGTGAAGGTTATAGTTTGGTCCTACACTCCATATTTCTTTACCATTCTGAGTTAATGTCATGTTAAAGTTTTTTATCCAAGGTCTAGACATGTGTAGCTATCCATTCAAAATTTTTAAATCTTATTTAAGTCTCTAATAAGTTGATTCAAAGCTCTGGGAAAATAGGTGATAGTTGACAGTGTACCTCACTCTATTTGAATGATGATCAGCAATAAGCCAGCTTATTTTGTTGAACCCAGGGAAAATGTGCACATAAAGGAGATTAATGGTGAGTGGTGAGCTATGACCATGGAACACCATGAATATGATGGATTTTACTTGAAAAAGTCCTTTGTATGATGAGGGTTGTTGGGTGTCAATGAATTCAATGAATGTGAAGAAATGTCCAATAGTAATGGTGGGGAATCATTTTTTCTTGCAGTTTAAAGAGACGAAGTGCTTTAACTCTGGTCCAAGCAGAAGTTAGAAGGGAGGATACTTGATGAGATGAGGACACAGAGTGGTCTTCCCAGTGCAGCCACCGTGGGGTGGACAGTATCATGCTGCAGATTCTCTGTGGTACCCATCCTAGCCATCACATGCTGCCCTTACCCAAAGAGACTGGGAGGATATAGAGGAGAAAGCTCACTCTTATTGAAATTGAGTGTTTTTATAAACAGGGGAAAAGGTAATTCACGATAGATAGATAGATAGATAGATAGATAGATAGATAGATAGATAGATAGATATGGAATTGACTGATGTGCTATGCAAATGTTATTCTCTGATGCTTATTGGAACTCTGACAGGTGGTACTTAAGTGTCAGATCAACTCACTCCAGAACAGAGGATAGCCCTGTTTCTTTCGAACATCTACCCACTCCTACCACACAGAGAGTAATGGAAAAGACAGAAGTAACCAATTCTTTTATCCCATCAGACACATCTTTTTTTAGGTTGGATTTATTTATTCATTTTATGCATATGATACATGTATGTATGTATACTGCATGTATGCTTATTACCCACAGAGGTTAGAAGAAGGTGTTGGATATCCTGGAACTGGAGTTACAAATGGCTGTGAGCTACCACATGTACTCTGGAACATGAACCTGGGTCCTCTAGAAGAATAGCTAGTGGACTTAGCCATTGAGCCATAGAATTTTGATGGCAAGTCTAGGTGATGAGTTCATTTATGTAAGGAAAGGCCAGAATGAGGACATTGGCAAAAAAACAGGACAAGATGAAAGAAAGGTGGTGGAAACCCCTTGATAGCATCTCTCAAAGCTGCCCCTGATGTTCAGTTGCTTCGGTGTTCAATTTCATATCTCAGAAATGCACCTCCTAATAAACTGCTAAATATCTAAAGCCTAGAGGGCTCGGCTCTTTACAGCACTTGCTGTTCTTCCAAAGGATCAAAGTTCAGTTCTCAGAACCTTGCTAAGGGTCAGGCACCCACACACAAGTCTATACAAACACACACACACACACATACACCCAAATAAAAGAATTAAAAAATAGTCTAGAGAGATGTTGACTCTGAGTAAGTTGAGGAACAACTGACTTTTCACTTCCTAACACACATTGTTTCTCACTGTCTTACTTGGGATTTCTACTGTTGTTGTAAGATACCATGACCACGGTGGGGGGAAGGGGTGTATTTCAGCTTACATTTCCTCAGAAGAGCCTGTCAATAAGGGAAGTCAGACCAGGAACTCACACAGGGTAGACCCGGAAGCAGTAGCTGATACACTGGCCATGGAAGAGTTCTGCTTATTTGTTTGTTCCCTCGAGGTTTGCCCAGCCTGCTTTCTTATACTTTCTAGAACCATCTGCCAGGAGTGGCACCACCCACAGTGAACTGGGCCCTCATACATTAATTATCGATCAAAAAAACGCCCTACGGACTTGCCTCTAGGCCATTCCTGTAGAGTTGTTATTCCCGATTAATGTTCCTTCTTCCCAGATGACCTTAGCCTGTTTCAAGTAGACATAAAAACTAGTCAGCAGACTAATCATGGACATGGGAAGAATGCACCTTCAAACCAAATCCGAATACAGAGAACAGCATTTCTCTCCTATCCTTGAGGAATCTCAAAGTTGGTCCTTCCTTCTTCCTTCAAGAAAGATCACCCCAGAGTGTGTCTGTGGGAATGAGCATGTCTCCTCCACGAGGTTAAACAGGTAGTCACAGCAACTCTCATGCTAGCTTGGCACACAGAGAAAAATTAAATAGGAATAAATCTCCATGCTGGCAAAGGAGCTTAAAAACTTGGTGGTTTACAATGGGGTAAAGAGAAAACACAAGACTCCAAAACCTTGTATTATGCATGGAAAATTTTCATTTTTACTGCACAAATAAATTTGCGGGCACAGATTTTCCAGAAGACTCACCAACATCCTGGCAATGTTCAGGGTCTCTTCCTCCACACAGCCACTGGTTACTTCTTTCCGGTCCTCTGTCAAGGCTCCAACATCTGTTTCCAGCAATGACTACCCACATTCAAGGTCCCACACTTCTGGGTCTCCACCCTCTCATGTTCAAGTGACACAATCATTTCATGAGGCTCCTTCTCCATCTTCTCCCCCATCCATCTTCACAGAGAAAATCTAAAGATTCTTCTCCATGTGAAACTACAGCAGGATCGAGCCCCAACCACAGCATGAGAGGTATTCACCAAGATGATCCCAAGAAAACTGAGATGGAAAATTCTGTTTTTATGAGAAATTGAAAATTCTTTTTAAAAAAATTACCCTCTGAGAATAAAGCCCTCACATAAAGATACTGACCTGAAGATAAAGATTCAATAGAAAATAAATAAATAAAAAGCAAAGACTTTTGCTGTGACAACAGCTAATCAAATCACCTTCTAGCTTAGAGCCCATATTAGAGGCATGATTAAGTCTCCCAGGAGCAAGAGATAAGAAACAACAACCAAAAGAATAAGTACGGTAACAGAAAACAGATTCCCATCACATCAGGGAAGGAAACCAAGTGGTTCTAGAGCTCTCTAGAAGCAGTCTTGGTCATTTGGGCTCAGTTGCTGATACTGGTACTATGGTGCCCAGCTTGAATGGCAAGAGGTGAGAGTGGGCAATGGCAGGAAGGGATTGCCTCTAGTTGTCTCAAAGTTACCAGAAGGTTATTGGAGCCTTTTTATTTGCTTTATATTAAGATGAGCAATACCCAGAAAAAAAATAATCAGATGCAGCCAAGGCACATTAAAACACACAGTGCTCTCCTGTGACCCAAGAACATTGACTGTTAGCATGTATGGCACTGTCCTGGAAGCTCTCACTGCACTGAGGGGGTTTTACTGAAGGGAACTAGTAAGGCCCTACTTAAAATGGTAAGAACATTTACACCACTGTTGTACCCCCCACCACCACCATGCCCTGGCTAAGAGCATGGTATTCAATGCTAAAGCAATTAGCCAGGGAAGACAAATTGATATTTGTGAAATGATTGCTGTGTGTTAGGAACTGTGACAAATGAATTAACACATATATTTCTTGAACCATCACAAATGGGTAGACTGGGTGCTTTCATGAGCCAATTAAAGTGAAGAAAATGAGATTAGAGCACCTTCCCAGGCCACAGAGCTGGTCAGGACTGAACCCAGTTCATTCTCACACAGGACCCTTGCTTTTATAATTTTGCTTGCACCTAATGATGGGGAACATCTTCCACTAAGGACTGCTACCAAATGGATGCTACCAACACATAATTGATTCAGCACCATTCATCACTAAGTACCACGTCCCGAATACATTCTGCTGGCCTCTCAACTTATCACTAAGTATAAGCAAATCCCATTTAGAGTTCCATTATGTTGTTTTCAAGGAAACACTTTCTGTACAGGAAAGAAAAACAGTACAAGAAAGCAGTTGATGAGTCCCAGTGGTGGCCGTGAGTTTCTTATTTGTACCATCAGAGACATTCTAGAAGAGCTGTGTTACAGTGCGGGAGAAAAAGAATGAACCTGGCCCCATGCCTATGTAAGCAGTGCTCTGAGCTGGGGCTTCTTGTGTCCATTAGAAACACAATCTGTTCCATTGCTTTAAGCATTCACTGAATTTAGAGAAATTAATCCTGTTTGAGGCAAATACATGTACAGATAATCCCAAGATCAACTTCTAAGCTCCATGATGCAATGATAAAGCAATACTCCTAGAGTTCACAAGCCTGTTTTTATATGAGGAAAATGGAGAATGATAGACAAGAATGTGTGCTAATAGCAAAAGCAAAGAGATGGGGAAGAGGTTGAGAGATGCTGGTCCTTTTGATGTTTCACGGGCTCCTCACCTGTTTTAGTCAGCTCACCACATTTCCAATCTAGTCTTGTTCCATTTCCTGAATGACCTGCCTATAAATGACCCCAACACCCAGCCAGTTTTATAATCATGAAATGAAGCACCAGAAGCAGTTTCTCTCTCTCCATCCTTGCATCTAGCCATTCACTGACATTTTGTAACTACCCTTAACTTATTTTCTCAACTCCTCCGTTTGGCTTCAGCCACAATTAAATTACATGAATCAAAGACACAATTATCTCTTTCCTTACAGAAAATGTCTAGTTGGCTCTTTCTACCCTATTTTTTTCCGTACTACAGAGAATTTTCTTTATGTTACATAGTATTTAGAAGTACAGGAAAGGAATTGGAAGATTCCTATCACAAAGGAATAATAAATATTTAAGGAAATAGAAGTATTGCTTTGTTTTAAAAATATATACTGTATATAATATACAGGAATTTAATATATATCAATATATTACACAGTAAGTTAAATATAAATATGTATTAAATTACTACATCATATGCTAGAAATACATACAAATAAATAACTGAATGAAAAAAATGATGACAATGATATAGGCCCCTACTTTAATAGAATGGCTAATTACACTTATTCTTGTTGTTGCTAATTTATATTCTTAGTTTTAATAAATTATTTTGTATTTTCTCCTAAGCATGCCTGCTCCTAATTTCCATTCTTTCTCCTTTCTCAACAAAGCTAAGTCAGTTCCCCTGGGAAGATTTCCATGACTAACAAAAATCAGTTTATATGTTCCTCCTAAGAGGCACCTTAGTTCCCCTGTCTTTACTCTCCTGAAGTCAGGTCACACGACTTAACTTAACCTCCAAAAGCTGGAGTCATGCTTGCTTTTCAGCAGTGTCTGACATACAGTAGGAACTTAGTGTGTGTTATTGACGATAGTGTGCATGGAGCTTTGAGAGGACACTCAGAAGAACTGAAGGGAAAAAGACCTGGAAAGGCTGTGCTAGAACTTGTGTGTGGAAATCAGTGGGACTTGGGTCCAGAAAAAAATACGGAGGCTTAAAAAGGCCTCAGACCATGTCATGTTTTAGTGAAAATTGATCTCGCTAAATCTGTTGAAAGATGCTCAGATGAATCTGTCATCATTTTGTGCCACCTGTTTGTCCACTCTGTTTTCAGAGTACATTTCTTTCTCACTGGCCTTCCCAATTATATCGCTTGCTGAAGTGCCATCACGAAGTTCCACAGCTTGAGCAACAGAAACTCATTGCCTTGCAGATCCGGAGTTTCATCTGAGATCAAGAGGTTGGCGAGGTTGGTTCCTTCCGAGGACTCTGAGAAATTGTCTGTTCTGTTCCTCTCTCCCAGCTTCTGGTGACCTTAGCATGGTGATGGTTTCTCTGTTTCCCCAGCATCTTCACATTGCTTATCCTCTGTGCATGTCTGTCTCTTCTCGTGGTGTCCTGTCATAAGGACACCATTCATATTGGATGATTTATTCCAATATGATCTCATCTTAAATAACTGCATCTGCAAGGAACTTATTTCCAAATAAGAAATCACATAAGAAATCAAATAAGAAATCCTGGTATGTCACATTGTGATATACCAGGAGTTAAGAGCTACATATATATTTGAATTTGAGGGAGACACGATCAAGAAAACCAATAAATATGTTGTAGCAGCTATCACTGGGGCTTTGCTTTAGGTCCATGTCTCCCGAAAATTTGAACACTACATGCTAAAAGCATCTAAGAAGGGGAAAGCTATCAAAATTATCTTTCATAAAATTATTTTGCTGGCACATGAAAGGTTTACGTCAACATACATACTTTCCTGCAAAATTGTGTGTGCAAGGATGCCAAAGGGAAGATTCTGCTAATGTCTTCCAACACCATAAAGGGATAAATCTCAGTAGACTAGGGTTTTTCATCTAAGGAAAATTAAAAAACACTTTAAAAGATATTATTCTTCACAAACAATAATCACTTAAGTATTTATACAATAGCTGTTTATTTCTATAAATGTAGATTTTTGTCAATAAACAGAAAAAATACTATCAACTATTGTATTTTAGAATTCTACTACTGTACTCTCAATGTTGAAATCAGTAACACTGTCTCTTTCAGACTTTGGTACTACCCCTCTTGCTTGCTGTGATAGAGTACTGATAAGCAGAATCAAAAATTTCTTTGATTATTGTTGTTTTTTATTATCATAAAGATATAAATTTGCTTAAAACAAACACATCCTGTATAATTGTTAATGTATTTTCAGTTAAAGGTTGAAGAAATTCCAAGTTTTTAAATTAACAATTTTGATTAATGAAATACCAATTTTGAACCCAAGGGATTAACACAAATATTCCTGTCCAAATCCTCTTCCAGAAACTGAAAACAATTAAAAGACTGTGTGATTGTTACATCCCACAGACACATTCAAATCAAAGGATCTTTGATTAGCTATCAGCAAAGAAAGACAGCAGACAGCTGGACCTCATTTTTTCATGAGGTTGAGTGTCCATGAAATCATTGCTAGAAAAGAAGAGATTAACTAATACAATATTTTCTTCTGTAAAGGATAAGAAGTAAATAATCAGACTAATTAAGTTTTAATCTTCAGGATTATGTTTTTAATAATTTTTATTTTTATATTAATCACAGGTTATTTACTTTGTATCCCAGCCATAGCCCCCTCCCTCATTCCCTCCCAATCCCACCTTCCCTCCCTTAGCTCCTCCTTGCCCCTTTCCAAGTCCACTGGTAGAGGAGGTCCTCCTCCCCTTCCATCTGACCCTAGCTTATCAGGTATCTTCAGGACTAGCTGCAATGTCCTCCTCTGTGGCTTAGCAAGGCTGCTCTTCCTCAGGGGGAGTGGGGGAGGTCAAAGAGCCAGCCATTGAGTTCAGATCTATCTCTCTTATAAACACTGATGCAAAAATACTCAATAAAATACTTGCAAACCAAATCCAAGAACAAATAAAAGATATCATCCACCATGACCAATTAGGCTTCATCCCAGGCATGCAAGGGTGGTTCTATATATGGAAATCTGTCAATATAATCTACCATATAAACAAACTGAAGGAGAAAAACCACATGATCACCTCCTTAGATGCCGAAAATGCATTTGACAAAATCCAATATCCATTCATGTTTAAAGTCTTGGAGATATCAGGGATACAAGGCACATACCTAAACATAGTAAAGGCAATATACAGCATATAGCCAACATCAAACTAAACAGAGAGAAACTTAAGTCAATCCCACTGAAAATCGGGGACAATGAATTTTAGTGAACAAACTAAAATCTCCCACTTAAGATTTTAACAAAAACATCATAAACCAAAATGCCCACATCATAGTATAGTCATATAATAAAATGTTTATAGCTGCACATGGCAACAAGGATGAATCTTCAAGACACACATATTGGCAGACCCACCAGGGTGGTGGGGAGCAGAATAATGGCACCCAGACCTTAAGTGCCCAGGTACACCAATGGTGTGCTAAGTGGCGCCAAGCCACAACCTCTGCACTGTGGAGCTGAGGCAGGCAGAGGTGGCTCAGGGCACTGAGAGAGATACTCATGAGGAAGCAGAGCTGATGAGAAGGTCTCACCTAGGCTATCTACTAAGACAAAGAGAAAAGTGTACCCGCAGCACATGACTTCCTTGAGCAATATAAACAAAGATCTGTTTATCTCAGTCAGGCGTTTATTAAGATTATTTGTAGAACTATGAATAAAGGCAGCTCCATCACTCACTATAAAGCCCACTTTGGGGTGAGTGATGACTGCCCAAGTTGCAGTCAACATCACCAAGAACTCTTTTTCCCCAAAATTGCTTATGGATTGGATAACCTTGGTGGTAGAGCGCAGGAATTACAGTTTTCGGAATTTCTTGAACCTGGTATATTTCATGAACTTCCTGAGCCATGTCAGTTTCATTAGCTTCCTCAATCTTATGAGCCTTGCGTCTCCTTCTAGGAGGGAATGTTTCAATGTTTATTTATAGTAAATAACCACAGAAGAGGGCAGAGAAGCTATTAAAAAAAAAACACTCAGGAGCACCTGAGAAAGAGAAGCCAATTTACAAGCTGCAGCTAGGAGATGCAGTTCAGCTATGGGGGTAAAGGTTCAAGATATGGCATCCAGACTCCATCCCACTGGCCAGAGGCACTCTCATCGAGTTCTGGTGCAATCAAGACTTGATTACTAGTCTTCTGGCCATGCAAGAGGCTATTGCAATAAAACCTGGAACTGTATGTTGCCTTGCAGGTTTTGTTTGCTCCCATGCAACATATGTCATGTGTCACTTCACACACACCACACCACACACACACACCACTCCTAGGGGCTAGCAAGCCATAGTGGCATTAAAATGATCTGTATGTTAAGATTAAAGATATGTGGCTCAGCTTGGTAGCAGCAAGGAAATGCACTGAAAACAAATGCAAGTCAATATTTGGGAGAAGAAACCAATGTGCTTTGTAAGTACATCAGATGTCAGAATCTGGGAAAGTTGTAACGGGCAGGTTGTGCCAGGGAGTTCCAAGGAGAGTTAGAGAGGCAAGTGAGAAAATATAATCAAAATACATGCCTGCAGTTCTCCAAGAGTAAATAGGTGACTAGACAGATGGTGGTGATATAGTCTTGCAAGTCACCATTTGTTGATATGTATGGTTGTAAGACCTGGGGTCTCACAGCTCAGGAGTTCAAGATCGCACCCTTCCCAGAAACTCCCCCAGACCAAGACTCGTTGCAAAAGCAAGAGGTTTATTAACCATTGCACAATGGGGTCACCCATGCTGGTCAGCAAAGAGTGGCCCCGGGAGACAAAGGCCTTTAGGTTTTTAAAAGAAAAATTGCGGGAGATGTGAAGTTTTAGTTTTGGCAATTTAGGATTGGATGAGGAAGCTATAAAGTAAGATAATTGGTTAGTCTTAGGTGCTCAAGCTTGGCCAGTCCTGCCAAGTGTGGATGCAGCTGCAATTGAAGGTGGGGGTGGTTAGCTCATCCTTGAAGATTAGGGCTGCGGGCTCTTGGCTGGAGGTCAAAAGCTACTCAGAAGAAGTCTAGGTTTGTTGCTAAGAAATGCTATCTCAAGGACAAGGGTTTGGTTGTTCTTTTGCTGAGTGAAGGTCATTGCTTGCTTGCCCTTTTTTTATATCTGTCCTCACAGATAGGGTCACATTCCTTCACTCTCTGGAAAGGTACTAAGAGGCTTTCGCTTAACCTGGACCTAAAACTCAAAACTATAGGCTTTAGAGGACATATAGGTTACAAAGTTAGCCTAACCCTTTCAGGCCAGTCCTGCCAAGTGTGGATGCAGCTGCAATTTAAGGACGGGGTGGTTAGCTCATCCTTGAAGATTTGGGGCTGCAGACTTTTGGATGCAGGTCAAAAGCTACTCAGAGGAAGTCTGGGTTCATTGCTAAGAAATGCTATCTCAAAGACAGGAGTTTTTCTTTTTGCTGAGTGAAGGTCATTGCTTGCTTGCCTTTTTTTTCTATCTGTCCTCGTAGATAGGGTCACATTTTTTTCATTCTCTGGAAAGGTACTAGGAGGCTTTAGCTTAACCTGAACCTAAAACTCAAAACTATAGGCTTTAGAAGACATACAGGTTACAAAGTTAGTCTTACCCTTTCATGGCGTTTTCAGATAGCAACCAGTGACTGACTTCACTTGTCAAATACCTCCAGCCCTATCCAGCATATGTTTTTGCCATATGCTTCAATCTGGGAAAATGGATGTTTGAGTAGTTAGAGGCCCAAAGCCTCCAAGGGTGGGTAATTAAAAACCATCTCTTGTCTCTGACAGGTATTTATCTTTCTTCCCTACAGGAATGGGGTTGGCAAACAACAAAAGAAGAAATGAGAGTCCCTTTATTTGTTGGGCAGAAATAAGAAACTCTATGAGTGTCAAAGCCAAAAGGATGTCAATTGATTTCTTCAGGAGGCTTTAGGGTGCCTAGAGGGCAGGTTGTAGGTATTATAACCCAGGGCTTTTGGAGGCTTCAGGGTGCCAACAGAAAGAATGGGTTCGCTAAAACAAACAAGCAACAAAACCTCTCGTGAGGCTTTGAGGTGCCCGTGGCAGCAGGCTCTGGTAAAACAGATCTACAGATTCAGTGGCAGGATCAGGGGCCCTATTTCTGGCAGGTCTTAAAAGACCAGAGTCCCATGTTTCTGGTGGTAGAAGCAGGAATGAGTCCCTCTCCTGTGGCAGGCGATATAGTTTGGGACACTGAATGCAGTTATGGCCCTGCCTGGGCAGAATCCTCAGTCATGGGGAACTGGTATGTCTCCTCCTCTAAACTCTCTCTCCACTCTGGGAGGAGGGACCTTTCTCTGTCTCCAACAAACTCAGGCTCGGAGGTGTGGGGATAGTCCTTCTCCTGTTACTAGGGAGTGTTGTGAAGGGAGCATCTGGACCAAGCCAGACTTTGAAGTTTTCTCCATTTCCCTCCTCCAAAGATACAGCAAGGTCCCATCACTATGGCTATCTTTGTAGGCAGCTATCTGCTGTTTTTCCTATGTCTCTCTTCCCTCTGCCCCCCACTGTGGTCCTAAGAAGCTTCACATTGGGTTTCTTTTCTACTTTCTCAAGTCAAGGAGGATTTACATTTGATGTGGAAGTCACTTAGAATGGGTTAAGCTCTTTGGATTAGTGTCACATTTCATTCTGTGGCTGGTTATGTAAGAATAAGTGGTGCACAAGTACAGTCCAAGTGGAGCCGATGCTGTAAAGGGGACCCAGAAGTTTGGTCAATGAGACAAAGTCTCAGAAGAGGTAGTGAAAATCTGAGAATCAAACAAGGTTCTGTGCAACCCTGAACTAACAAAAAGGCTAAAGGGCCCCATCTGAGCACGAATGGAGATGGGACCCACAATGCAGGCGAGGAGGGCAACTGGGTGATCCTACTGCAGGGAGAGGAATGCAAAGAACAGAAAGCCCACTAGGCTCTCAGCACTCTTCCAACAGTGTCTAAATACCTCATCTTATTATTCTGAAATAATTTTATTTTACATCCAGACTAAAGTTTTAACAAATTGCATTAAACTTAAATGCATAGTTGATTTTAACTAATGGATGGATCCTTAAAAGTCTCACAAAAAAAAAAATACATTATAATATCTGGTAAAACTGAACCAATAAGAACTAAGCAATGTTGAGTTTATATATAGCTTCTAACTTTTCTACTGAGAGAAAAGGGATTGAAACAAGATTATGAACAGTGATTCTGGCTGAAGGGATATAAGCAGAATTGCACCAGAACCTAATGATTGGTGAGAAATAGTGCTCAGAGAAATATTTTCATGTATTACAGATCTTAACTTATAATCCCAAATTTTACATGTCTCTAGATAATATTTATGGTAGGTATGTGTGTACCCGCCATTTGTTACTTTGTAGGTTCTTCTTTCTTTCACCCTTTCCTACCCCTTTTCTTCCATCCACTCAGCCCCTTAACATTAGATAAAAGAAAAAGAGATTGCTAAAAGGGTATGATGTTATCATTAGATTACTTCCTGCTCTTTAGGGGTGTCGAGTTCCTTGGGACAAGTTTGATCTTCGATGTCAGGATATCTAATTTCTTCTTATTATTGTTTCTTCTTCTTCTTCTTCTTCTTCTTATTCTTATTCTTATTCTTATTCTTCCTCCTCCTCCTCCTCCTCCTCCTCCTCCTCCTCCTCCTCCTCCTCCTTCTTCAAATATGACTACTTAACAAACTCTGACCAACAACAACCAATAACCAACCAACAGGGCCCTAGCATTTATAGATCCTCTGAAAAGTCTCCAGAACTCCAAACATCACACAACTGCAAAAACTATCTGCAGCTGGCAAAACCATGCCTCTGCTGGAACAGGAGGCAAGTCATAGTCAGTTGCTGTGGACAGTCAGAAGCAGTCCCATATCCCCTCACCTGGAATTAAAATGAAAACACATTCTTATAATATTTCTGTTTTTATTTTTAAAGAAACCAACATTCCAAGATTCTCACTACATGTGTGGAAAATTGCCACAGGGAAAAAAATATTTATGTAATACTGTATGCTGTCACTTATATGGGCCAATTTAGAAGAAATAAAAATACTGACTGGATGATTTTTTTTTCTCACAAACAGAAAATATAATTATCTTATACTATGGAAATAAAACTTTTCTTTAATTCAAGAATACTATTAAAAATATACTTGATTTTAGAAGAAAATAAAACTAGCCATGAACCTTTAAAGCCATGAACGTTTTTAATGGCCATTCATATGTGTTTGTGTGTGTGAACACATGTGTGTACATACATATATATTCTTATAATACATAATTGTTTTTACTAAGTACTGTAAGTTAACTAATAAAATTTGCTAGTACTCTTAGCCACCAAGATGAAAATATTTGGGCTTATTAACAGAATACACAGAGGCTTTCTAATCTCTCATTCTGAAAGCAAGTGGCAGAGATCTCCTGAGAGCTGGCCAAGCTACACATGGCCTTTGTGCTACAGATGACTCATCAATGGACAACCACAGAGGCAACTTGGGAATTTCCACCCTTGCTCTGGTGTGCTTCCAAGGCTATCATTGAGAATTCTCACCTGTCTGCTTCTTCCTCAGTCTTCCCAGCAGGGGGTGAAGGGACCATATTTGGGGAAAGTGTGAGACAAAGTCTCTGAAGAGTGAGAAAGTCTTACTGATGTGTGTAGACAGAGTTCAAGCACTTTATTACACAGTCAAAGCTTTCTCTAAACCCTCTGGAAACTCTTCTTCTTATTTACCTTATGACCTATCTATATCATGTGAAAGAAGCCAATGAGCTTAAATTGAATTCTATACTCTATTTCTGTTCCTTGAGTTTCCTTTGTCAGTTGGTACTTATGACATCTGTACACTCACACAATTCTCTGCTATGCATTACTCATCTGAGTGATTTCTTGTGGTTGAAAGAACCCTGGAGCATTTATTTCTAGTGTCTTAGTAACTTTCCACCTTCGAAGAACTTTTAAATTTCATCCAGCCATTACTTCTTGAACATTTGGGGCACTCTCAGTTACAAATTCTCAGTTTTAAATTTGAAACACATCTATCCAAATTGCTTCGTTTGGTTCTTTCACCGAGACGTATCTCCTCGAGGCCAACACCCAAAGCTAAAGGTTATAAACAGTTTTACCGCTCAACTTAGTAGCACTTTCAGTGAAACAGCTGTGGTATCATCATGTGATTTCCTTTTACCAGAGTGAGTTTCATTAGTGCTGATGAAAAATTGAACCAGAGTTTCTCAGGCAGGAGGAACAACACAGATCTGGTCCATTGCCCATGGGCTGGCCACTTCTGAAACTCATTGACCTTTCTCCTCAAACTCCTTCAGGCTTGGGCCCTGCAGAAATCCCTTAAACGTATCTGACTAACAAAAAAAAGTACCTCTGGAGAGAAGTTGACCATTTTATTTGCCTCACCGTGCTACTCTTGATCATAGGTTCTCTGATGGATTAACTGCCAAAATATATGTAGACACTAATCCAAGCCCAGCACTCAGCAGACACAGGTTGTTTGGAAACACATCCCGACCATAAACTGTAGCTGGCTTTTGCTACTTTGTGGGTTCCTTTCTCTCTTTTACCTTTCTCCTCTCCGCCCTTTACTTCTTCCCTTCTTTTTTTTTTTTTTTTTTTAATGTTTTTTTTTTTCAATGCAGTTTATTCAGGAACATTGAACAATCCTCGGACCCCGGGGAAAGCCAGCCCACAGCTTAAATAGCCTCTGGGTAGCCAACCCAGGCGTGCCACGGGGGCAATGCAGATAGGTCCACATACATGGAAGCAAGCCAGATCCTCGGCCTTAGCCAAATGTGGAGTTGTTCGTGACAGAGAGCACTCACCATCGGGAAGGTGGGAGGCGGATACCAGCTCCATCTTTAAGGCATAGCATTCCGCAGCTCTCTACAGTTCCCCCTTTTTGTTTTAGACGCAACAGGCAAGAGTAGAGGTCTGATCTCTGATATTAGAAATAAATTGGGACTTTGTACAGATGTTCATTTAGAAGATACAATGGAAGAAATCGATACTTCTTCCCTTTCAACCCCTTAACAATAGATAGGAGAGGAAAAGGATAGAGGAGGAAAGGGGGCAAAGTTATTGCTAAACTACTTCCTGCTGATTAGGGGTATCCTTGGGGCAAGTTTGATCTTCACCCTCAGGGTAGCTAATTTCTTCTTGTTCTCATTTTTTTGCACACAAATCCTTGACAAACTGCAACCAACAGCATCCAGCCACCAACCAGCCAACAACAGCAACAACCCACCTATCAGGGCTATAACATTTATGTATCTTCTGAAAAGTTCCCAGGATTCCAAAGATCACACACTCTCAGGAACTATCTACAGCTGGCAAATCTACACCTCTGCTAGAGCACAAGGCAAATCATAATTACCTGCTCTGAGATTAAAACCAAAACATATTTTTAACAGCAGTTCTGTGTTGTTGTTTCTTTTTTGTTTTTGTTTTTTTGAGGAAACCGAAATTCTCACTACAGTAAGCCCCTAGTTTATCTAGTGTTATGGTTTGAAAGTGGTATGCCTACTATACGTTTATGTGTCTGAATAATTGTTTTCCATATGTGTTTGAGGAAACTAATGAACCTTTAAAACATAAGGACTGGCTGAGAAATTAGGACACTTGGAAGGAGCCTTAAGGCAATAGCCTAGTCCTGTATGATGCCCTTGCTTCCTGATCAATGGAAAAGTGAGGAAGCTATGTCACCAGCTCCTACTACGCTAGCAAAGACAGCCCTGGCCTCCTTGCTTTCCCTCCTATGATGAACTACCTCCCTGAGAACCATGGACCAAAGTAATCTTCTCCTTCCTTAACGTGCTTTTTGTAAGGTCACAACAAGGAGAAAGGTAACTAATAAAATGTAATCTTTAAAAAAAAAATGTATTCTAAGAAGTTAATTCATTACTATAGTTTATAGGCCTTTGAAACTGGTTTGCAGGAAAAATGTGGAAGTGTTTGGAGCTGTGGAACAGAAAAATCCACAGAGGCTGTAAAATGCATTTAATGGGTCATTCTAACTAGAGTACATAAAGGACAATATGCAAACAGAAATATAGGCAGGGGAGACAGTTTTTTGAGATGTCAAAGGGGAACAAGGATTGTAATGAGAACTGGGTCCAAAGACATTCAGGTTGTATTCTAGAAAAGTTTATAGCTATGTCCTAACATTTTTTTAAATTTTGAATAAGGCAAATTAAAAATTAATAGTTTAAACTTGGCAGGTGATGCATACCTTTAATCCTAGCACTCAAGAGGCACAGGTTGGGGGTGATGGTCTTTGTGCCAGATCTTTGAGGCCAGCCTGGTCTACTAAACGAGTCCAGGACAGCCAAGGTGACACAGGGAAACTCTGTCTCAAAAAACCAGAAAACCAAAAAAAAAAAGTTTAATTTGATTAATGGTGTTAATTTTAAGACAGCATAACATCTGAGCGAGCGTAGTGGCATGGCTACTGATCCCATTTAGCTTCATATATCCTGTGATCTCCAAAAAATTTACAAGACAGAGAACAGAAAGTAAAACAAAAAGACATGAAAACATATGATTTTTTTTAAGGAAAGGAAATGTGTTTAGATATGTGCACACAATACAAATATAAAAAAAATGGTAAAAATTGCTAAAATTATTAGTACAATGAAGGGGAAGCAGGGTCATTTTGCACTATAACAATAAGATTTATAACTTGAGCAGAAGATCCTACCCATCAAAGAATCCAAGATATTTTTAAAGCACGTATTAATTTGAAAGAAGAGTGCCTAGGAGCAGAGTGATTGAAAAGATAGGGCCTCCAGGTTCCCTGCTGGGAAGTGTCAGCCTAGAGAAGTATTTGCCCAGGTTCAGCCACAATCACACACAATGGTAATTGCAGCTCTGGTACAAAGGTAGCAGGCCGCACCTCAATCTGGCAGTAAAGCTGACCATCATTCATGTGGTACAGGTTTTTCAGACATGCAAACTATAAGAGCTACAAAGAAAGTCACAGTGGCTTGATTCAAGGTTCCAGAAGGTCACTGAAGCCAGAAAGTGTGTAACAGGCTGTGATTCCCTGCTTGAGCTCTCAAGAGGGCTCCCTGAATCGGTGAAGGTGAAATCTGAGTTTCAGTGGAGGCCCAAGGATACCGTCACATCTGCTGAAGAAAGCTGGAGATTCCGGGTGGACCTGGACCAAGAGAGAGGCCATGAATGCCGCAGTCACCTATACTAACGGGATAGATACCCAAGCCTGGAATGGACTCCAGATTGATTCCACTGCAATCCCTAGATGCTGGACCATAAAGCTGCAGGGTTTGCTGTTTGTCCTGCCGCGTTTCAGCCTTACTTTGGTCTCATCTTTCCATGCTATGTATCCTTTCTTTTCTTTTTGAATGAGGGTGTTTATATCATTGTACTTGGAAGTGTGTGGTTTGATTTTTTATTTCACAATGGCTCACAGTGAAGAGACTGTCTTGAGTCTTATTAAAAAAAAAACGTAATTCATTGGACTTTTGAACAGTGTTCAAACTTTAGAACTCTTGGGGATGTTTGAAGCTGAGCTGAATGCGTTTTTGCGATGGACCTGTGCCTATGAGGGCCAGGGATAGAATGTTATGTTTGAATGTTTAATGTGCCCCCACAGATTTGTGGGTTGGAATACTTGTTGCCCAATTGATAGCTCTGTTTTTGGCAAGTCATGGAAATTTTAAAAGGTGAGGTCTAGCTGGCAGATAGAGGTTGCTGGGTGGCGAGCTTGCAGCTTATACCCATCCTTCTCTTGTCTTATTCTCTCTGCATCCCTGGCTTGTAAAAGTATGAGGAAGGTGTGTCACTGCCTTCCATTGCCCCACTGGACCACGCTGGTCCCTGCCACTATGCCTCCTCTATCTTACTGGACTGTAGCCCCTCAAATCATGAAACAAAACTAATCTCTCCTCCCTTACATTTATTCTTCTCAGGTAGTTGATTATAGCATGATTGCTAATAGTTTATATGTCCAGATCTCTCAAAGGTTATTACTGTAGAAGCTGGGAGGTTCATCATTAAGGAAAATGCCTGCAGGAACTCATGGGCAAAACATAGTTTTGTTGTCAACTACCTGATTTTACATAGGCTTTACTTCAGCAAAAATCTAAACTGGGGGTGGAGGGCCAAGGGTGGAAGCCAGACATGACCAGAGGACAGCTTGTGCGACTCAGTTCTGTCCTTCTGCCATGGGGGCCCTGGAATGAAACTTAGATCATCAGGCATGGTGGCAAGCACGCTTACCCACTGAGCCATCTTGCCAGCCGTGAACTTTTTTTTTTATTGAACTCAGTTAAGCTTTCTCTATGAGTATCATTTTTTATCAACATAGCAGAGGGTATAAAAACCAATATATGTCACCAATATGTGACATGAGTCAGAGAGACCTATCACACAAAGACCCTGTATAATCATTTCTCTTCATTTAAGACACGTCTAGTGCATGCATTCTAATTTCTGTTATGGAAAAGTAAAAACAATATGTACTTAAGATGATATAGAGAAATTAGAAACGGTGCATCAAGAAAAAGGTAAAACGACATCAATACTGTGCAAATAGCACAGTATTCCTTAGCCGCTTTAAAAAAAATAGTTATAAAATGACCCAGTAATTGTGTTTGTGTGTGAATTAAAAACAGCCCTGAAGATATTTGCACATCTGTGTTCACAGTAGAGTTGCTCCCTATAACCCAAAGATTTCAAACAAAGACAGTATATATATGAAAAACAGTGTATTAATTAGCTTTTAAATGAAGCTAAACTCTGACACACTATAATAAAACTTTAAGGACATTACATGAAGTGAAATAAAGTACATCAAGTCCCCCCAGCCCCAAGGCTCATATCTTTACAGAATAGGGAACAGAAAGATTGTAAGAGCCAAACATGGACAATAGCATCAGAGAAAAGGCGTATTCCAGACACAGCACAGACGTTGTACATACGAGCTACCAGGGACCGTAACAGCATGCATAAGACTTGAGCAAGTTTTAGCCAGACAAAAATCCTAGCAACACAGGGAAAGATGGACACAAAATCTCAACAGTCACTGAGGCTGTTAGCATTTGATAGATTCTGTGAGAAGAGTCAGTTTTCTTTAATGATGGTAGGGGTTGGGAAAAGAGGTGGCTATGTTCAAAACACATTGTATGTAATTCTCATATCTATGACTTCATTTATGTGATTTATCTAGAGTTATCGCTCATAGAAACAGAAAGTAGGGTGGCGATGATAGGAGCAAGAAGGTAGAGAGAGTGGGAAGTTGTTTAGTAAGTGTTGAGTTTCTGTTTTCCATGATGAGAATGTCCCAGAGGGGGACGGAATAACGTTGTGAATGAATTTTACAGTGATGGGGGATGCTACCCAGAGAGAACGGAAGTGAGAGGGCATTGGATACAGGGCCGCTTAGGCTCTGCTGGGCCTGCTTACCTTTCTGAGTGCTGACTCGAAGAACAAAGCTTGTCTGTTCCCTCTTCTTTTCTCAAGACGCTGGCCTGAGACCTCATGTGTCTTCAGTGGTACCTTGTATTCCCTTGTTCCTTCTTTCACTAACGCTCCCCTCCCCAGTATGTGACTTCTTGTTCACCATGTGGCTAACCTCAGTGCCAGTTTAATAACATGGGTTTTTATTTGTCTTCTCTATCTTCCTCCTCAGGGAAGCTGCAGAGATTTATAGCTGTTATCGTGCTAGGCTATAGCACATAGTGCTATAAGTGCCATATACTGCTACTTGCATGCAGTGGAGGGTGGACTCTTTTGAATCCTGAAAAATTGTTCCAGTTCTTCAAATTTTAATTTTTATTTAAATTTATTTTTTATAATTTATTCACTTTACATCCCAATTATAGCCCCTTCCCTTGTCTCCTCCTGGCCCCACCCTCCCTTCCTCTTTCCTCCCTATCCTCTTCCCCTAGTCCACAGAAAGGGGGAGCCCTCCTCCCCTACCATCTGATCCCAGCCTATCATATTTCATCAAGACTGCCTGTATCCTTTTTTTCTGTGTCCTAGCAAGGCTGCCCCACCAGAGGGAGGTGATCAAAGAGTGGACAACACAGTCCATGTCAGAGACAGCCCCTGCTCCCCTTACTAGGGTACCCACATGAAGACTGAGCTGCCTCAGCTGCATCTGAGCAAGGGGTCTAGGTCCTCTCCATGCATGGTCTTTGCTTGGTGCATCAGTCTCTGCAGGCCCCCATGGGCCCAGATTTAATGACTTTGTTGGTCTCCTTGTGGAGCTCCTGAAAACAAAAATCAAAAAGGGCCTTCTGCATCTATTTTCCCCTTAGGTACCATTAGATATCTATGAATATCAATAGGTCAGCTTCCTTTGAGAAAAACAGTATGGTGGATGGGTCAGTAGCTCCCTTAATAAAAGTGACAGGAACAGGATGGGCCCCTCACACCCTCACGAGAGCCCTCCTGTATTCCTGTATTTAAAAGAAAATCCTGTCTCAAACCCTATGGAAGGCCAACCTAAAGCCCAAAAGTACTGAGAAATATGACACACCTGAAGATGAGATATGAAGATAACGCAAATAACTATCCCTTTAATGAAAGATGTACTTTACATCACACTGAAGCCCCACCCTACGTAATGGCCTGCAGACTTTCACTGTAAGGTGTTAGGCAATTGAAAAGACAGCAGATTTCAAGAACTGGAATACAAAACCTCTTGAGCTGCTTCTGAAGGATTTTCTGCCTCCCCACCTAGAGAGAAAATAAACCAGCACAGTCTTCACTCAGAGATGGAGATCAGCAGGCTGTTCGTAGCTAAATAGAAAATTAGAGATTAGTCAGTGGTAGGGACTGAAACAGGTCACAGGAAAGGGATAAACTGATGGCAGTTTACAGTGATCGTATCCTGGCCCCAAGTTAACGGAGCTAAAAGACAAGCTTATGGCACTATAGATTGCTACTTGTTCCTTCCTGGTCCTGAAGCTAAAAGGTAAGCTGATGACAATAAGTGCAGTTAATAATTATTCTTTATCTTAGACAGAGCCTGACTTTCTGTACATGGAGCAAATGGTAGATGAGCCCAAGGTTAAGGTAAATAATATTAGGATCGAAAATGTTATGGTATCTTGATTACTGTCCTATTACCATGAAGAAACACCATGATGAAGGCAACTTATTTTTTTTTAATTCATATTCTTTATTGTTTTGTTTTGTTTGTTGCTTTTGATTTATTGTTTTTCTTTTTTTCATCTTTAACATTTCTTAATGCAAAAATATTTTTTAATAATTTTATACATTCACTTGTATCCCAGCTGTAGCCCTCTCCTTCTTTCCCTCCCAATCCTCCCCTCCCTCCCTCATCTCCTCCCTGCCCCCGAGTCCACTGAGAGGGGGTGTACTCCTCTCCTTCCATCTGGCCCTAGCTTATCAGGTATCTTCAGGATGGTTACAATGTCCTTATCTGTGGCCTAGCAAAGCTGCTCCTCCCTCACAGGGGAGGGGAAGCTCATGAGTTCATGTCAGAAACAATTCCTGTCCCCTTTACTAGGGAATCCACTTGGATACTGAGCTACCCTGGGCTATGTCTGAGCAGGGGTGGTAGGTTATATCCATGCATGGTCCTTTCTTGTATAAACAGTCTCATAGAAGAGAAGACCCCTGTGCTCAGATATATTTGGACCTTGTGGGACTCCTTGTACCCTCTGTACCCTCTAGGATATACTAATTCCTCCTTCCTTCATATGATTCCCTACACTCTGCCAAAGGTTTGGTTATGGGTCTCAGCATCTGCTTTGATACACTGCTAGGTAGAGTCTTTCAGGTGCCTTCTGTGGTAGGCTACTGTCCTGTTACTTGTTTTCTCCTATTTTCAATGTTCATCCTCTTTGTCTTTCTAGATGAGGACTGATCATCTTACCCCTGGACCACTTTCTTGTTTATCTCCTTTAGGTGTATATATTTTAGTATGTTTATCCTATCTTATAGGTCTATATAAGTGAGGTTATACCATGTGTGTCTTTCTGCTTTTGAGATACCTCACTCAGGATGATATTTTCTAGATCCCATCATTTGCCTGTAAAATTCATGATTTCCTTGTTTTTAATTGCTGAGTAGCATTCCATTGTGTAAAAGTACAATAATTTCTGTATCCATTCCTCCCTTGATGGACATCTGGGTTGTTTCCAGGTTCTGGCTATTACGAATAAAGCTGCTACAAACATGGTTGTGCAAATGACCTTGTTGTGTACTTGAATATCTTTTGGATATATGCCTAGGAGTGGTATAGCTGAATCTTGAGGTAGCATTATTCCTAATTGTCCGAGAAAGCACCAGATTGATTTCCAGAGTGGTTGTACCAGTTGACATTCTCACCAGCAATGGAGGAGGGTTCCCCTTTCTCCACAGCCTCTCCAGTATGTGTTATCTCTTGAGTTTTTGATCTTAGCCATTTTGATGGGTGTAAGGTGAAATCTCAGGGTCGTTTTGATTTGCGTCTTTCTGATGGCTGGGGATGTTGAGCATCTCCTTATGTGTTTCTCTGCCATTCTATATTCTTCTACAGAGAATTCTCTGTTTAGCTCCATACCCCTTTTTTTTTTCAATGCAGTTTATTCAGGAACCTTGAATAATCTTCTGACCCTGGGGAAAGCCAGCCCACAGCTTAAATAGCTTCTGGGTAGCCAACCCCAGCGTGCCACATGGGCAATGCAGATAGGTCCACATACACGGAAGCAAGCCAGATCCTCAGCCTTAGCCAAATATGGAGTTGTTTGTGACAGAGAGTACTCACCATCAGGAAGGTGAAAGGCGGAAACTAGCTCCATCTTTAAGGCGTGGCATTACGCAGCTCTCTACAGTTCCCCCTTTTTGTTTTAGACGCATCAGGCAATCTGAAGGAATGGGCGGGCATGGGAGCGTTAGCAGGCCTTCTGGTGTTGGTCTCCTTGGTTTACCTGTGGTGTATATGCAAGATTAGAGTCTCACAACAGCGTAATGCAGCCTTTTAACTTCTTGAGTCCTTTATATATTCTAGATATCAGCCTTCTGTCAGATGTTGGGTTGGTGAAGATCCTTTCCCAATCTGTAGGCTGTCGTTTTGTTCTAATGACAGTGTCTTTTGCTTTACAGAAGCTTTTCAGTTTCATGAGGTCCCATTTATTGATTGTTGCTCTTAGGGCCTGTGCTGATGGTATTCTGTTCAGGAAGTTGTCTCCTGTGCCAATGAGTTCTAGGCTCTTTCCCACTTTTTCTTCTAACCAATTTGGACTTTAGTTTTGTGCAGGGTAATAAATATGGATCTATTTTCATTTTTCTGCATGTAGACATCCAGTTGGACCAGCACCATTTGTTGAAGATGCTGTCTTTTTTCCATTGAATGGTTTTGGCTTCTTTGTCAAATATCGAGTATTCATAGGTGTGTGGGTTTATTTCTGGGTCTTCTATTTGGTTCCATTGATCCACCTTTCTGTTTCTATCCAGTACCATGCAGTTTTTATTGCTATTGCTCTGTAGTACAACTTGAGATCAGGGATGGAGATACCTCCAGAGGATCTGTTGTTGTACAGGATTGTTTTGGAAATTCTGGGTGTTTTGTTTCTCCAAATGAAGTTGAGAATTTTTCTTTCAAGGTCTGTAAAGAATTGTGTTGGTATTTTGATGGGAATTGCATTGAATCTGTAGATCGCTTTTGGCAGGATGGCCATTTTCACTATGTTAATCTTACCGATCCGTGAGCACATGAGATCTTTCCATCTTCTGATGTCTTCTTCAATTTCTTTCTTCAGAGACTTGAAGTTTTTTTTTCAAACAGGTGTTTCAGCTGCTTGGTTAGAGTCACCCCAAGGTATTTTATGTTACTAGTGGCTATTGTGAAGGGTGTTGTTTCCCTGATTTCTTTCTCAACCCTTTTGTCTTAGGGTATACAGGAGGGCTTCTGATTTTTTCGGAGTTAATTTTGTATCCAGCTTCTTTGCTGAAGGTGTTTATCAGCTGAAGGAGTTCTCTGGTTGAGTTTTTGGGGTCACTTAGGTATACTATCATATCATCTGTGAATAGTGAAACTCTGACTCCTTCCTTTCTGATTTATATTCCCTTGATCGCCCTTACTTGTCTTATTGCTCTAGCTAGGACTTCAAGTACTGTGTTGAAGAGATATGAAGACAATGGACAATCAAGGCAACTTATAAAAGAAAGTATTTAATTAGGGCTTGCTTACAGCTTCAGAGGCTTAGTCCATTTACATCATGGCAGAAAGCATGGCAGTTAGGCAGGCATGGCATGGAGCAGTAGCTGAGATATGACATCTGATCCACAAACAGGCAGAGAGAGAGCTAGAGAGACTGGATCTGCCATGAGCTTTTAAAACCTCAAAGCCCTTCTTAGCAAGAGCCCTCCCTCTTGATTAGTTTCTTTAGGTGTACAGATTTTAGTAGGTTTATCCTATATTATAATGCTCAATTCCTATCCAGAAAGGCAAAGAGGATGGACATCAGAAGAAGGAGAAAAGAGGGAACAAGTCAGGAGCCTGACACAGAGGACCTCTGAAAGGCTCTGCCCTGCAGACTATCAATGCAGATTCTGAGACTTATGTACAACCTTTGGGCAGAGTGCAGGGAATCTTAGGAAAGAAGTAGGAAACACTATGATCTGGAGAGGACAGGAACTCTACAAGGAGAGCAACAGAACCAAAAAATCTGAGCACAGGGGTCTTTCCTGAGACTGATACTCCAACCAAGGACTATGCATGGAGATAACCTAAGACCCCTACACAAATGTAGCCCCTGGCAGTTCAATATCCAAGTGGGTTCCATTGTAATAGGAACAGGGACTGTCTCTGACATGAACTGATTGGCCTGTTCTTTAATTATCTCCCCCTGAAGGGGAAGCAGCATTACCAGGCCACAGAAGAAGACACTGCAGCCACTCCTGATGAGACCTAATTGACTAGGATCAGGAGAAAGGAAAAGAAGACCTCCCCTATCAGTGGACTTGGGGAGGGGCATGCATGCAGAGAGGGGAGGAAGAGAGGGATTGGGATGGGAGGCGAGAGGGAACCACAGGGGGGATACAAAGTGAATAAAGTATAATTAATAAAGAATTAAAAATAAAAAAATAAAAAACCTCAAAGCCCATTTCCAGGTGACACACCTCCTCCAACAAAGCTACACCTCCTAATCCTTCTTAAAGAGTCCTGGGAACCAAACATTCAGACATATGAATTTACGGGAGCCATTCTCATTTAAAAAACCACAATGTTCAGTTTTACTTCATATGTACTTTTACTACATCTTTAGCTTCAAATTTTACTGTAAGGAGTTAGACAATTGAAAAGAAGTCACATTACAAGAGCTAGAATGCAAAATCTTTTAAGTTGTTTCCAAAGAATTTTCTGACCTCCACAGCCCAGATAGAAAATATACCAGTCTGGCCTTCTCTCAGAAATGGCCTTCATTTTTTAATTGGATTACCTGATTTGTTGCTGTTTAACTTCTTGGGTTCTTTATATATTCTGGATATTAGCCCTCTGTCTGTAGGCTATCGTTTTGTTCTGACAACAGTGTCCTTTGTTTTACAGAAGCTTTTCAGTTTCATGAGGTCCCATTTATTGGTTGCTGTTCTTAGAGCCTACGCTGTTGGTATTCTGTTCAGGGAGTTGCCTCCTGTGCCAATGAGTTCAAGGTTCTTCCTCACTTTTTCTTCTAACAGATTTAGTTTGTCTTGTTTTATGTTGAGGTCTTTGATTAACTTGGACTTTAGTTTGGATCTATTTGCATTTTTCTCCATGTAGACATCCAGTTAGATGAGCACCATTTGTTGATGCTATCTTTTTTTCCACTGTATGGTTTTGGCATCTTTGTCAAAAATCAGGTGTCCATAAGTGTGTGAGTTTGTTTCTGGATCTTTGATTCCATTCATCCACCATTCTGTTTTTATGCCTGTATCATGCAGTTTTTATTACTACTGCTCTGTAGTACACCTTGAGATCAGGGATGTAGATACCTCTAGATAATCTCTTGTACAGGATTGTTTTAGCAATTCTCGGTTTTTTGTTTTTCCATATTAAATTGAGAATTATTCTTTCAAAGTCTGTAAAGAATTGAGTTGGTATTTTGATGGGAATTACATTGAATCTGTAGATCGCTTCTGGCAGGATGGCCAATTTCACTATGTTAATCCTACTGATCCATGAGCACAGGAGATCTTTCCATCATCTCATATCTTCTTCAACTTCATTCAAGTGATATGGAGAGAGAGAGCATCCTTGCCTTGTCCCTGATTCCAGTGGGATTGATTTAAGTTTCTCTCAGTTTAATGTGATATTGGGTAAAGAGATAAACAGAGAATTCTCAATAGAAGAATATTGAATGACAGAGAAACACTTAAAGTGCTCAAGGTCCTTAGTCATCAGGGAGATGCAAATTAAAATGATCCTGAAATTTCACCATCCACCATCAGAATGGCTAAGATCGAAAACTTAAGTGACAATGTATGCTGGAGAGGATGTGGAGAAAGGGGAACCCTCCTCCATTGCTGGTAGGAATGTAAACTTGTATATCCACTTTGGAAATCAATCTTGTGCTTTCTCAGACAATTAGGAATAGTGCTGCCTCAAAATCCAGCTATAGCATTCCTATATATCCAAAATATACTCAAGTATATACATACATATGTATACATATAGTATACAACTAGGACATTTGCTCAACCATGTTCATAGCTTTATTCATGATAGCCAGAATCTGGAAACAACCCAGATGTCCCTCAATGGAGGAATGGATGCAGAAATTGTGGTACATATACACAATGGAATACTACTCGGCGATTAAAAACAAGGAAATCATGAAATTTTCAGGCAAATGGTGGGACTTAGAAAAGATCATTGTGAGTTATCCCAGAAACAGAAAAACACACATGGTATATACTCACTTATAAGTGGATATTAGCTATATTAATATAGGATAAACATACTAAAATCTGTACACCTAAAGAAGCTAAGCAAGAAGGAGGACCCTCAAAGATGCTCAATATTCATTCAGGAAGGCAAATGGGATAGACATCAGAAGAAGGTGAAAAGAAGGAACAAGACATGAGCCTACCACAGAGGGCTTCTGAAAGAGTCTACTCATCAGGGCATTGAAGCCAATGCTGAGACTTATAGCCAAACTTTGGCAGAGTGCAGGGAAACTTATGAAAGAAGGAAGAGATAGAAAGAACTGGAGGGGACAGGAGCTCCACAAGGAGAACAACAAAACCAAAAAAATCTGGGCCCAGTAGTCTGTTCAGAGACTGATACTCTAACCAAAGACCATTCATGGGGATAACCTAGAACCCCTGCACAGATGTAGCCCATGATAGGTCAGTCTGCAAGCAGGTACCCTAGTAAGGGGAACAGGGGTTGTCTCTGACATGAACTCAGTGGCTGGCTCTTTGATCACCTTTCCCTGAGGTGGGAGCAACCTTGCCAGACCACAGAGGAAGACAATGCACCCAGCCCTGATGAGACCTAATAGGCTAGGGTCAGAGGGAAGGGGAGGAGGACCTCCCCATTAGTGAACTGGGGGAGGGGCTTGGGAGGAGAAGAGGGAGGAAGGGTGGAATTAAGAGGGAATGAAGGAGGGGGCTACAGCTGGGATACAAAATGAATAGATTGTAATTAATAAATCAAATAAATTAATTTTAAAAAAGAAATGGCCTTCAGTCAGCATTAATTTTTTTTATTAGATAAAATGCCATGCTGAAAAAATAAGAGAAATCCCTATGTTGGGTATTTTATATATATGAGCTCACACATTGTAAAAGCACATTCATCTTCATATATTATTTTTTTAAAAATTAATAAAAGGAAAAGTCAGTAGCCACTAGGTCATCTGTTGTAGGAATAACACTATAGCCTAAAAGTCTCTCTCAATGCTGTTACTCACCATCCTAAAGTGATTGCCTTCTAATGAAATCAATAGACGGTTATGGGTTATGAGTCAGGGGGGAGGACATTTTCCATGCCTGAAATTCACCATCTCACAATAAGAAAGCCAACAGAATGTTCTTAGTTCACAGTAGGAGGAATAGATCATCCTCTTTCTAAGGGACAAAATGTTTAAATAGAGAAGTGGCAACCAAGAAAGGAGGCATACAACTGTAATCCCTGCACGCAGGGAGGCAAAGGCAGGCAGACCTCTGTGAGTTCAAGGCCAGCCTGGTCTACAACCCGAGACCAGGACATCCAAGGCTACACAGAATAACCCTGTCTCAAAAAAGAAAAGAAAAGAAAGAAGGAAGGAAGAAGGAGAGGTGTGGCAAGTGGTCTGAATATCTTGGAAAGTAATTAGAGCCTGCCCAGTGTATCAAATTTCTTCTCAGTCCAGCATAAAGAAGAGGGACATGAAAAACAGCAGTTAGTTCACTCAAGTATCTCAGAAGACTTCAGTGCTTTGGGTGTACGGGGGAAAGATGACTGGTAAATGATAATGTGCTATTTTTTTTAGTTCGGGAAGATAATTTCTCCCCTCTAAGCTCAGTCTCCTCATTTTTAAATGTAAAGGCAAAACTACTAACCCAGAGGATCACTGTGAAATGTCCAATTGTATGAAGTAATACAAACGGGACACATAGTAATTATTAGTTACCAGTCTTGGTCCAGAAGTTGTTAATAACCTTGTAATCCTAACCAAAGTGTTCAAATTACGACCTATAAAACACAAAGCCAATAAAAGACTTTTCATAACTGCTAAAGATTTTTCTGAGTGATATGATCTGGTAATGCATTCAGAAAAGGAACAGAGGGATCTTACGTTGGCAACAGACAAGATTAGAGCACAGTAACGACAAGGTGAAAGTTAGGACAAGGCTATGGGTGACAAACAGAAAGGAGATGAGCGAACAATGCCAGTCCATATACACAGCCCACGTTTATTCTGTCAACGGGACAGGAACGTCCCTGTAACTGTGCAAGAAGTTTCCTTCCATTCTCAATGTATGGCCCAAGAGAAAAAAGATACAGAAATTAAAGTAGTAATTCTTGGATTAGGGGTTCTTTATCTGTTCTAAAGCATTTCTTCTCTGGGTCCCATGAACAAGCAGCCAAGGCTTTAGAAGGTTATGGGAGAGCGTGAGTGAGAGGAAGCTTTCTAGCATGGTTTGATCAAGGCATCTTGACGGCCTTGTGAAAATAGTATTAATTAGTGACACTCCTTCCGTGCATCTTGAACGCTGGGAATACACGTATGCACTGCCACGCCTGAGGCTAGAGACCATCGTTTGTGTTTGCAATTTTGACTCCTTCTCTGGGTTGACGATACCGACCTCATGCTAGGTGGCTGGGACTCAGCCATACCGTTTGCACATAAACATCCCACACTACAGGCCATTGTGCCACAAAACTAAGAAATTTATATATTAAGTATAAGTATATTAGATACTTTTTTTTTTACTTTTGATATTTTCAATTTATGGTAGTTGCGTTGGGACATAATCCTATCTCAAGAGCATATGTACCTGGAGGATTTCATCACAAAGTTAGAAGACTCTGTGTGAGTTGTTCAACACTCCGAAAAAGGAGAAACTGAGTCTGTCAGTCAGCAACTGTCAGAGGCGAATCCATCTCAGCACAACCATGAATCTGGAATATCGTTTAATGTCATTTATGATTGGTAAAGAGATTTCAAAATGCTTTTTATTGGCGGCATTCTTTAAGTTACGTTGTACATGATCCACAAGGCAGAAAAGGCTGAACTATTCCCAGTAAACACAGTTTTGGTGTATTTGAAGCTGGCATGAGGAAATGGGTAAGAAAGGAGACCCCTGCTCAGTGGCCTCCTAGTTCTCCAGAAACAGCTTGGGAAAGCATTCCTGGAGGTACAAGCAAAGCTCCCACCTCTGCAGCGAACACAACTTTTGCGGCCCAGGGTTTGGACGGCCCTAGGTAGGGATAAGAAGGAACTCTAATGTGCTCAGTACACACACCCCGCCCACCACCCTTTACTCATGGATCAGATAAGATTAATCCCTCAGGGTCAGAGCCAAAACAATCACAGCCCCAGAACAAAGACTTCCACTCATATATGTCTCGGTATTTTGCACCTCAAAAGATACGACTACAAATTTGTGTCACATCTGACAGCTTCATGGGATTGCCTTCTTAAGTACAAAAGAAAAACAAAACAAAACAAAACAAAACTGAAATTTCATTTAAAAAATTAGTTTAGAAAAAAAAGTCAATTATTTCATTAAGAAACTTTATGGATTTCCTTGTTTTTAATTGCCGAGTAGTATTCCATTGTGTAAATGTACCATAATTTCTGCATCCATTCCTCCACTGAGGGACATCTAGGCTGATCCAGATTCTGGCTATTATGGATAAAGCTGCTATGAATATAGTTGGTCAAATGTCCTTGTTGCATACTTGAGCATCTTTTGGATATATACCTAGGAGTGGTATAGCTGGATCTTGAGGAAGCGCTATTCCTGATTGTCTGAGAAAGCGCCAGATTGATTTCCACAGTGGTTGTACATGTTTACATTCCCACCAGCAGTGGAGTAGGGTTTCCCTTTCTCCACATCCTCTCCAGCATATGTTACTTGAGTTTTTGATCTTAGCCATTCTGATCAGTGTAAGATGGAATCTCAGGGTAGTTTTAATTTGCATCTCCCTGATGACTAAGGATTTTGAGCATTTCTCTATGTGTTTCTCTGCCATTTGATATTCCTCTGTTGAGAATTCTCTGTTTAGCTCTGTACCCCATTTTTTAAAAAAAGGAAGAATCTTTCTGGAATCAGAGACTATGTATATGCCACGGGCCCTATTCTAATCTTTTGAGAGTGAGAAGAAAGAACAGAAAAGCCACACTTCCTTTCAGCCTGGGAGACGATGGCAGCTGGACCTCACACTTCAAGGCATATAGCAAAGGGGAAAGGTGTCCAGTGAAGTCTTAATACACATACCCCACACTCCTGGATTCTAGTGACACTAGAGTTAAAGCTACATAGTGAGGGAGACACTGTGGGATGCTGTTTCCCAACAGGCCATAGGAAACCATTAGACAGTTCCTATACCTCCAAAAAGAGGTTGGGAAGATGCAGAATGAGGACCACGAAACAGAAACAGAAAACTGAGGCTGTTTCTCTGAATGGATTGAATCCATAAACAATGGAGAAGTCACTAATTTGGCAGAATTTATCTCAAGCCTCCTGATACCATGTAGAAAGCCATGTAGACTGGCAATGAAACCCGAGTTCTCTTATAAGAAAAATAAATAAATAAAGCAAGTTCTGTTTGTGTAGCTGAGTTTATGACTTGTAGAAATCCATGTCCATACACCAAAACTTATTTCTAAATTATCAAAACATTCCAATCTAGACTAGAAGTTAGTTCTGCTTAAAGTACCTACAACTGGATCACAAAATCTGAAGCAGAGAGACAGTGGCTTCGTCATAGGGAAAACAACCAAGTCACAGTATCTTCGCCATTATCTATCTCTAAAGGCAGAAGAGTGTCTGAACTAAGAAGGCTTCTGATTTCAGGCAGAATATATTGCCTTGTTGGAGAAAGTGTGTCACTGGGGGCAGGCATTGAGGTTTCAGATGTTCAAGCAAGACCTAGTGATTCATTCTCTCTGCCTGCTGTTTACAGACCAGGATGTAGAACCAACCAGGTGCTGCTCCTCTTCCAGCAGCACCATCTCTGCCTCTACGCCACCATGCTTGTGCCAAGATGACAGTGGACTAAAATTCTAAGCCGCGGGCTTTTCTTCATAAGATTTGCCATGGTCACGGTGTCTCATCACAGCAATAGTAACCCTAAGACAGAAAAAGTAATCTGATAGAAGTACGTCAATTAGATTAAAGACTGTGGACAAAGAAGTCACTAATACCAAGGTTCCCCCATGAAACAATGATGGTTGTGTGACTTTCACAAAAGACAATGACTAGGTATCATTCTGCAGAGGGAAGCCAGGGAAAACCCAAACTGTTGTTTCTAAGCTTCATTATGGCAGATGGCCCCACACTCACATGATCTGTCTCAGGAACTATGGGTCTTCCAGGTTCTTCTTCCATGGCAGGGGCACCTTCCTTTATGTCAGAAGAAATAAGTTCTCAGCAACTGCCAGACTGACTTGGCCATAGACACCATCCCTGACTCACCCTATTGGTAAATAGAGCAGAAGTAATGTCACAAGGCACCAGGACTGCTGAGCAAGATGCCTGAAATAGCAAGTCTTAGAACTTAATTTAGAAGGACTCTTACAAAGTGGACCTTACCAAACATAACTTAACTGCCATTGAGAAAACAAAAGAAATGCGGTAACGTTTTCAAAGTTATAAACTCTGGCTGTCTCCTTTATTTATAGATCACTTACAGATGAAGGCTCTGACTGGAGGGAAAGCCACAGAGAGAGTTACCCAGCCCACTGCACCAAGATCTTTTAGCGGAGACATTATTGATTGTAGTCGTTGTTATCAAAAAACTAAACAACTAAGGTTTAAAACATTCAAACTTTTGTTTGTCTTTTCCGTGGTCTGAAATGACTATTGCTTGGGGGATGTTTTTGTCTGCTTATACAGTTCTTTGGCTTTGTTTGAGTGATTCTTAACCCCCTTGAAGCCCAAGGATTTCAAGAAAGAAAAGAGCTCTATGAAGACAACAGATTGACTTCTCTCAGACAGCAGGTATCTCCCACTAAGTGCCCATGCTCTGTCCAGTACCAACTGGAGTTGGAGATGAGAAATGAAAGTAACTTTGGGCAGAGTGCAGGGAATCTTATGAAAGAAGGGAGAGATAGAAAGACCTGGAGGGGACAGGAGCTCCACAAGGAAAGCAGCAGAACCAAGAAATCTGGGCAAAGGAGTCTTTTCTGAGACTGATACTCCAACCAAGGACCATGAATGGAGACAACCTAGAACCCCTGCACAGAGGTAACTCATGACAGGTCAGTCTCCAAGCGGGTACCCTAGTAAGGGGAACAGGGGCTGTCTCTGACATGAACTCAGTGGATGGCTCTTTGATCACCTTACCCTGAGAGGAGAGTAGCCTTACCAAGCCACAGAGGAAGACATGCAGCCAGTTCTGATGAGACCTGATAGGCTAGGGTTAGATGGAAGGGGAGGAGGACTTCCCCTATCAGTGGACTTGGAGAGGGGCATGGGAGAAGAGGGAGGGAGGGTGGGATTGAGAGAGAATAAAGGAGGGGGCTACAGCTGAGATACAAAGTGAGTAAACTGTAATTAATATTAAAATTAAAATTTTAAAAATTAGCGTAGCACAGCAGCATTCTAAATTAGAGGTTTCACTCAGGAGCTCTTGTCTCTAATACACTAGCTCCCAGTCACCACAAAGTAAACACAAGCCAGTGCTTGCTTCCCTACCACACACTAGCTTACCTCTCTCTCCCTATTTCCTCCCACATCTTCGAAAGGATAATTCCTATTCAAGGTGTGTAAATTTAGATGAAATGCTCTTTGCACTTGCCTATCATTCCTGTTTCCTTTATTTGCAGAGAGTAAAGCAGAAAAGAAGTACAGGAATGTTTGAGGAGATGCAGAGAAGTTTAACTATCCAGGAAGCTGAAGAGAAGCAAATTATGGTCTCATCATCAAATGAAGAGAGAAATTAAATCGAACAGACTCTAGATAAACTAGAAAAATACTATCAAAACAATAAACAGATGGCTTACAGTCATAGGAAGGGAAGCGACACCTCACTAAAAGACATTAGACAAATCTTTTGAGACTGAGTTTATTTAGACCCGAGAAACAGCAGGAGAGAACTCAATGACTTCCTACCTCTAAATTATGGATGACATCTGTCTTTCAAAATCTCCATAAATACCAACAAATATTGGCTGAATGGTATTACAGTCTTATGTGTTAGAGTAGGCTCAGATTCCATGAACACCTGGGTGAGTGTGCTGATGGGTTAAAATTGGGCTCATTCTCATCTGTGCGACATTTAACCCATTTATCAGAAACTGATAAATGATATCTTGGATTTCAAATTTGACAACTTGAAATTGTAAGGACTCTTGAGGAGGACACGCATCCAGAAAGATCTCAGCAAGATGAAATACTTATCTATACCTTATAACACATTTATAGCAGAAATGAAAGGAATGCTTTGCCTTGATTTTTTTTTCTCCTAAATGTTGAGGCATAATTAAATTCGTACTGACTCTGACCCATTTGTTTCATATATTCCCAACCTATGACTAATATGTTTGTGTTTTACACTTTCTTATATAATAAAATCTAAATACTTTCTCCAGTGTTTTCACAGTTAAAATTGCTTATCTGGACTAAACAAGAGGTAAGATTTCAGTGGCATATTTATTGATTTTATAGTTTATATTTTTACATTTAAATCTTCAAGATATTTCTTATTCACAGAATATGAATTTGGTTTCAGGTGTATGGTTTTGTGTATGTATCTAGTCTCTCTATTCTTTTCTGGCTAACCTTTTCCCTTTTCTTTATTTTTTTCCTGCATTATTATAGTACTAATTTTATGTATTATGTTTATCAATTATTTTGCTAAAAAACATTTAAAAGTTTAATTTCAAAGCAAGAGGAAAAGGGTTAGCCTGAGTTCAGTACAGGGAAGAACATGTAATAGAGAATTTTCATGTAAATCTACCAAATTTTATCTCCTATATTGAAAACAGAAATTGTGTCTTTTTTTAACATGTCTCCTTATTGGCACACAACTTTAAGACCTAAGTCTCAAAGCTCATCTGAAAACTGTTGGAGTAACAGCTATCAGCACCACCGTGGAGGGATGTCCAGGAACCACAACGAATTATTCATCTTGCCTGTGTTGTGCTGTACTCAGACCACTCCCAAACAGAAATGGCTACGAGACCATGATCTCAGAGACCTAACTCTGTTTTTAAACCTGTCATATCCTGACTTCTGACTGAGGCTTGGTTTGTCATCATAAAATGAGACAATTCAATGTCCATGTACCAGATTCTTAGGAGAATTTGATGAAACAATATATGGACAGCAGCATCTCACAGCACTAAGCACATAGTAAAAAAAAAAAAAAAAAAAAACAAGCACTCTCACCTCCCTTCTCCCAGATGCTGCACAACAGCACATGAATATGGCAGCCAAATAGGCATAAGTGTTATAGCTCTTAAGGGGAAGGCTTCCCCAAGTGGAAGTATTGAAGTTCTAAGGGGAGGGGAGAGGGAAGGTTTCTCTCTCAGTGGGAGGAAATGCAAGTGTTACAGCTCTGAAGGGAAATGTATCCTGGCAGTTGGGAGGCAAGAAATACCACAAAGTCACACCATACACACACACACACACACACAAAAAAAAAAAAAAAAAAAAAAAAGCTCACACAGGAGATTTACTGGAAATGACACAAAAGAATAGCTGCTTCTGATCAGGCAAGAAGCAACAGGAAACTGAACAGAAGAAAGGCTTATGTAGGGTTGGGTTTTGGTTGCTTGGTTGCTTGCTTGGTTGCTTGCTTGCTTGGTTAGTTGCTTGCTTGGTTGCTTGCTTGGTTTGGTGGTTTGGGAGGGGGCAGTTTTCCAGGGTGGAGATTTCCAGGATAGAGTTGGTGAGATTTCAAGACAACCCCAGGGGCTAGTGGAATTTTGAACTCAGGGACTAGTGGGTTTGGGGACTGAGAGATTGGTGGGATTTGGGAAATTTTTAAACCTGGGAAGTGGGCTCAGACCTTTTGACCTACACTAAGACTTTTATTTTAGAAGCGGTAGCCATATGAGTTTTTCAACCATGTCTCCCCAAAGTTAGCTTCTATGGAAACCATTCAGAAAGCTCAAGGGAACAGTTACTGGCCTTAGACCTCTGCCTTTTCATATATACGTTATAAATCCACTGAAAAGTACTTGATGACTGATCATATGCATTCTAAATCTTTTTCTCTTGTTGACAAAATTATATGGATCCTGTTTGTTACACTGTAAAAATAAATAAATAAAATAGATGAACATTGAGCTGAGTACCTACAATCTTGGAACTCAAGAGTTGGAGATAAGAAAATCCTAAGTCCAAGGCCAACTTGGGCTATACAGAAAAACCTCTGTGTTCCATTGGTGGGTATGTACATAGATAGATGATGGATGGATGGATGGATGGATGGATGGATGGATGGACAGATACATGGATAGATGGCTGATAAATGATAGGTAATAGACAGAAAGACAGACAGGTACACACAAAGTACATTGATCACTTTGCCCCTTTTTGGTGTGTAAAGAAAGATTCTCCATAATGTACTCTTTTACTGGCTAAGTCTCCAAGTCACTCTGTCTTGCTCCAGCACCTACACAAAACAGGCAATCCTGTGAAGTTCATAGCTTGTCTGCCCTTCATGCACCACATATTCTGGAATGACGCCATGTCTCAGTACTGTACCTAGTGATGTAAGGTAGACATCATAGCCCATAAAAATGTACACAATTTAATATGCTCACATTGTACAATTCAGGCAAATAATCTAAATGAAGTTCTTGGAAATACTAATCCCTGATTAAGCCGTGACATCTAATTTCTCTTCCCTGTGTCTAGGTTCCACAGCATTACTAAAAACACCTTTTCACACATATATTCAAAAGTACCCTGGAGTGAGAAAGTAAAGGCCATGAATGTATAAAGAGAGACACAGCCTACAACTCAAACAACTGGTGAGTAATATATGTACTAAAGATAAAACCAAGGTAAAAATTAACAACTGTTAGAAAAAATCTTTTTTAAAACCTTTGTTTTATCTGCTTTTTAATTGCTGTACTGGAAGGTTAATTCCCATGAACATCAAACAAAGCAGACCTACACACCCTAGAAAATCCTTTTGGAAACCTTATTTTCAGTTTGCTGACATTGCGTAGAAACAGTAAAGGAAGAAACAAGATGCCATGGAAGAGTTCTGGGTCTCTTCCTGACATTATTATTGTTGTTATCCCTTGTCACTGTCTTTTTCCTTTCCAGATTTAACAGTGACTGACTCATTTAACCTGTCTGGGAAGTTGTGTAGAATCTTTTGTGTCACTCACTGAATGCACAGGAAGGCAGAGAAATTGTGGGAGATGTTAAAGATTTTCAGACATTAAATAAAGAACATATTTAATAGTGGTATAGTTGGTGTGTGCTAAAGACATGTTGAAGAGAAATATGAGTCTGTGGATTCCTAGCAGGTGCTAGTTAGGCTTGTAGACAAATATTCAACACTGTGCCTTGTGGAATCCAATCCACTGTGTAAAAGCAAACCTGAATCGCCTTCTCTCAGATGAAACCTCTGACCTTTGACCAGACAGCAACTCAAAATTTCCCAGGGCTGTCTACACTGACTCGGTACTTAGGAGGCAACATTATCTTGCCTCTTCCCAGCAACCATTCCTGCATCAACTCTCAGAAGGACCAGGGCTTTGAAGCACCCTTCTCTGGCTTTCTGTATCTTTATTATACTGTTTCCTACCATATTCTGGGTCCTTTCTTACAACTCTTCATAGTTTAGCCTTTGGCTTAAAGTATTCTTCCAATCCATTCTACATAAATGTTTTGTTGGCATTTTGCTCAAACTCAACCTTATAAAACCACCTCGGTGTCCCCACTCAACTGCCTATGTTATTTCTTATTCAGAGTTTTAATATTGCTTCAGGTAGTACATCAAACTCCTTGTGTGCTGCTTTTTCCAAGATATTTGCCTTTACAAGCCCCAGTTTGGGCAAACTGTCTAATTTATTTTCTCTGCTTGTGAATTCTTAAGCTCACAAGACTTACTTCCATTCCTGGTTCTTACTGCTATTCACAAATTTGAAACTCATCTCTGAATCAGCCTCTATCATTTTGCCATAGCTGTTTCATATGTAATCCCAAGATACACGCTTTTCTCACTTTCTGTCGTTTCTATTTTCCTGTATTATATGAATTTGATAACCCCCCCTTCTCTGTGCTTTGACATTGCGCTGTATGTGTTCCATCTTTTGCTATACTCCTGTTCCAGGAGAGACTCTGTCTGTTCAGTGAACTATGCATGCTGTTCCCCAAGCAACTCCTCTAAGAATGTATTCCATCAATCATCGCGCCCTTCTACTCCTCTCTAAAATTGTGCCTTTGCCTACAGCTACATTCAAGTCTCCCACACTCGCATGTGTCTCCTTCAGCCTCTGCATCTCTGCTCAGCACTTTTCCTGTATTGTTTGCCTTCATCAAACTACTTGAAAGCACCTATACTTTATACATCCACTTCAACTGTCATTTGCTTCTCACTTATCTGTCTGGCATCTGACCATGTTAGTTCCTAGTTCCTCCAAGATCATCAATGACAAATCTGTCATCAATTGTTTCATTGATGATCATGTTCCAAGACAACATTGGGGAATGTGGGGAAATTCCTATGATTCATATTACATTAAATTTCTTAAAGCAACAGAACTGTAACTAGACTATGAGTCCAGTTTATACTGAAGTGTTGATAATGCATGCATTATGAGTGGGGGGGGATGTAAAAAGTCATTAGGTTAGTGATTATTAATTAAGAGAGTCAAAGAATGGTTTTTAAACTCGGGGAGGGGCATGGGAGGAGATGAGGGAGGGTGGGATTGGGTGGCAATGGGGGAGGGGGCTACAGTTGAGGCACAAAGTGAATCAAATGTAAGCAATAAAAAAATAAATTTAAAAAAAATATATGTTTTTGTGGTTTCCATTTTTTTGGGGGGGTTGGTTTGGTTTGGTTTGGCTTAATCTTTTAAGACAGGGTTTCTCTGTGTAGCACTGGGTGTCCTGGAACTTACTCTGTAAATCAGGCTGGCTTTGAACTCAGGGATCCACCTGCCTCTGCTTCCTGAGTGTTGAGATTAAAGGTGTGCGCCACCACATCCTGGCTACAACTTTTTAAATGACTTTCATAAACACAAGGGTGAAAAGAATTTAAATATTTTCTTCTTGGTCCTGTTTTTAAGCCTTATTCCTAAAATTATTCCCAGGACCAGCACCACGTGTGTGTGTGTGTGTGTGTGTGTGTGTGTGTGTGTGTGTGTGTGTGTAGCCTATGCATTGCATATACACAGGATCCTATGCTTAAAAAGACTGCATTTTGTTTGAAGGTCTTCTCTTCCAAAGAGAAATTTTTTTTTTCAATGCAGTTTATTCAGGAACCTTGAACAATCCTTGGACCCCGGGGAAAGCCAGCCCACAGCTTAAATAGCCTCTGGGTAGCCAACCCAGGCGTGCCACGTGGGCAATGCAGATAGGTCCACATACATGGAAGCAAGCCAGATCCTCGGCCTTAGCCAAATGTGGAATTGTTCGTGACAGAGAGCACTCACCATCGGGAAGGTGGAAGGCGGAAACCAGCTCCATCTTTAAGGCACAGCATTCCGCAGCTCTCTACAGTTCCCCCTTTTTGTTTTAGACGCATCAGGCAAGAGTAGAGGTCTGATCTCTGATATTAGAAATAAATTGGGACTTTGTACCGATGTTCATTTAGGTGTCATCCACCCAAAGAGCATCCGACCCGTCCGATACCTTTTTCTCAGAGGCGGGACCTGGGGCATCAACCCGCATGCAACCAGACATGCTCTTCTCTGGGTCCAAAGCGGCTGACCCTGAGTGCAGTGCTTAGCCTCGCATCCTGAGCATAACATTTTAATGAGTTTAACAAAAGGCTTCACATTTTTCATTTTGCAGTAGAGCCTGCTAATTATGTGTCTGGTCCCTACTCTTCCAACAGTACCACCTGTATCTCCTCCTCCCTCACCTCTCCTTTTCTGTACATCACACCACTTACCACACACAGAAGTTCATTAGCACAGCCACTGAGACTCATCTTATTAGCAACATTAGTTATGAAGTAGCAACAAAAATAACATTATGGTTGGGGGGGGGGGTCACCGCGACACGAGGAACTGTGTGAAAGGGTTGCCGCATTAGGAAGGTTGAGAACTGCTGTTCTAGCCTGTGTTAACTTGACAGTTAAACATCACAGCATAGGGCAGGATGTGTTTAAAATCACGGATGTAATGAAATTATTCAACAAAATGTGGGCAAGCACTGTGAGAAACACTTTAGATTAATTATATGTCTTATTGTAAATTAATTTTCCATCATATGCATTCACAAATATTTGACTACTTTTGTGTCCCCTTCTACCCATTTACTCAATCTCATATGGGATCATGACCCACAGTTGAAGAAGCCGTGTCTTAGGGTACATACAGGTTCACTTTAAGTAAGTAATAATGCCAAACCAATTTCAAAGTTGCATAAGGTTAGCCTTCCTTCCACATTGCATAATATTCTGTTGCTCAATATCCTTAGGGATTCATGATGTTGCTGGACTGCACCTCTGTTGATATCATGGTATTTTGCTATGAATTTGATTTGCTGTTTTTCTGATTATTAAGAATAACATGTCTCTGACATAAATTCAGTGGCTGGTTCTTTAATCACCTTCCCCTGAGTGGGGAGCAGCCTTGCCAGGCCACAGAGGAAGACAATGCTGCCAGTCCTGATGAGACCTAATAGGCTAGGGTCAAAGGGGAGGAGGACCTTCCCTAAGAGTGGACTTGAAAGGGGGCATGGGAGGAGATGAGGGAGGGAGGGTGGGGTTGGGAGGAAATGAGGGAGGGGACTACAGCTGGGATACAAAGTGAATAAACTGTAATTAATAAATAAATACATTTTTAAAAAGAGTAATTGACATATAGCTATAAAAATTATCATCTTGTCATCATTATAATCAGAAACTATTTTGATTTATATCGATGTCACAGGCACGTATTGTCAGGATAGCAATGTCTGCAGTCAGCTCTGAAGAGGTGTAAAGATATTCTGTCCTTCCCTCCGAGAGATGATTAACTTGATCAATCCACACAATTATCCTTTGGAACATAAGTAACAGATTCCCAAAAAAGATGACGTAATGTAACCCTCACCCAGTATGAAACTAATGATAGCTGATTAAACTCACCATGACCTGTGATACAACAAGCACAGAGTTATCCAGTGCTGTGCTGGGAAACAACCTCACTTCAGGGCATGCATAGTATGGAAGAAAGGAGATCTATCCCATAGAGTGGCATCCAACTCCCACACACAGGAAGAACAAGGCAAAAAAAAAAAAGATATTTATTTGGTGAAGAGTCTCCTTCTCTTAGGAACGGACATGTGGAAACCATAGAAACTAAAAGTGGTCTGCCACACCCAGCCCGGCCCAGCCTGGCCCCACCTCTCCCAGGCACTTCCCCTTCAGTCTTCGGAGTTCCCCAGAAACATTGCCCATAAGTCACTGCTTCCTGTCTATCATTACCTAAATGACTTACATCAGAGAAGACTATGTGTCTTGAGGTAAAGAATCTCTAAAGCTGATTTGACACCAATTCCTTTATATGATCATAAATTTCATACTCCTATGTTCAAAAGACAAAAAAAATGTTGATTAATTCATTTTAATCTGATAGATATTTTTAAGCAGCTGTTGTTACTAGGGATATGGTAGCATATCTTACCACTTAATAAGCAAATTTTATATACTGAGACTAAGAGTATCACAGCTTCTACTCTAAACACAAAGAACCCTTTTTCAAGCTACACCTTTATTGAATTATATATTGCATAATATGTTTAATAAATGTTGCATTCAACACCTATCTAGTCTTCATTTTCTTCCTTTACACATGCTATGATAAAATCAGACATTTCTTTTTAAAATGCCTCCTCGGAATTGGAATTCAGACCTGGGATAAGTGGCTAAGGTGTCCATTTAACCAAAGAGGACCTGGCCTCCAGTTTCTCCCAGTGTCCCTCAGTCCCTTCCCATTACAGGGTATGGCTGGCAGGGTAGGGCTTCCTCTCCCCCAGAGGCTCTTCACTATAGAATCTAGAAATTTTGGATCTCTCTCTCTCTCTCTCTCTCCCCCTCAACCCCTGCTTTTCTATCTCCCTCTACATAGCAACTTCACTGACCCACTCCGTGAACCCTCCTGAGAGCTGCCCCCAATAAACCTGCATTTTTACTTTAATTTGGCTTGAATTGGCTCATTCCCTCATGGGAGATAACCTATCACTCAGAACTATCAAATACCAAGTAGAATTTGAATACTTAATTAAATGCAGGAGTTATAGTATTGTTGCATGTATAGTCTGCAACACCCCAATTTTTAAACAGCAAGTTGTTTTTTTTTTAATTCTTTCATATACTACATCCCGACTGAAGTGTCCCCTCCACTCCCTCCCCTAAGCCTCTCTCCCCCTTCCTTCTCCCCCAGATCCAACCCTTTTTACCTCTTCCTCAGAAAAGAGCAGGCTCCTCAGGGTCTTCTACCAGACCTAGCATAACATGCTACAATGAGACCAGGCACATACTTTCACGTTAAGGCTACACAAGGCAACCCAGTAGAGAAAAAGAGTCCCCAAAAGAGGCAAAAGAGTCAGACAGTACCCTCTCCTACTGTTAGGAGTTCCAGAAAAACAGCAAGCTGCACATAACATGTATGCTGAGGACCTAGGTCAGATTCATGTGGGCTCTCTGCGACCCCACTTGAATCCCTGTCAGTTGACTTTGTAGACCCTGTTCTTGTGGAGTTCTTGATCCTTCTGATCCTCCAGTCATTCTTCCCCCTCTTTTGCAGGACTTCTCTTGAGTTCCACCTAATATCTGGCTGTGGGACTCTGCCTCTGCTCCCATCCCTTTCTGGATAAAGTCTCTCTGGTCCCTTTGATGATGATTCTGCTAGGCTCCATCCCAGCACAATCTGCAGCCAGGACAATCTGTAGGTCGAAGGTTATGTGGCTGGTTTGGTGTTCCAATCACTCCACTTGTCTAGCTACAGAAGACGGCTGGTTCAAGCTCCTGTGTTCCCCATTCTCAGTGTTCTTTGCTAGGGTTACTCTCATGGATTTCATGGAGTTTCCTTTGCACTATGTTTATACCTCACTCCAGAAATGCCCCTCCCCCCCAATTCCAGGCATTCCTACCAATATTTTCTCCCTTCCTCACCAGCATCTCTTTAAACTTATTTCCAGTCCCACCCGCCCCCAGTCTACCCTGGAAATCTATTCTATTTGCCCTTGCCAGGGAGACCCTTTTATCAACCTTTACGCTCTCCTTGTTATGTAAGTTTCTCTGGGTCTGTGGATTGTAGCATGGTACTCCTTTATTTTACCACTAATAGTATCCACTTATAAGTGAGTACATGCCGTGTTTGTCTTTCTGAGTCTGGGGTACCTCATTCAGGATTTTTTTTCCTAGTTCCATCCATTTGCTTGCAAATTTCATGACGTCATTGTTTTTAACAGCTGGGTAACACTCCATTGTGTAAATGTACCACATTTTCTTTCTCCAGTTTTCAGTTGAAGAAAATTTAGGTTCTTTCCAGTTTCTAGCTATTATGAAGAAAGCTGCTATGAACATAGTTGAGCAAGTGTGCTTATGGTAGAATGAAGCATTCTTCGGGTATATATGCCCAGGAGTGGTATAGCTGGATCTTGGAACAATTTGCAATTTCTGAAGAACCACCATATTGATTTCCATAGTGGATGTATAAGTTTTCACTTTCATCCCCAGTAAAGGAGTGTTTCCTTTGCTCCAGATCCCCACCAGCATGTGCTGGTAATTGTGATTTTTTTTTTTTTTATCTCAGCCATTCTGACAAGTGTAAGATAGAATCTCAGAGATGTTTTGATTTGGATTTCCCTGATGGCTAAGACTGTGTTTGGACAGCCATCACAGATTACTCTATTGAGAATTCTCTGATTATGTCTGTATCCCATTTTTAAATGGGTTGTTTGGTTTGTTGATTCTAGTTGATTCTTGAATTCTGTATATATTTTGGATATTAGCTCTATGTCAGAAGTGTAGTTGTTGAAAATCTTTTCCCATTCTGTAGGCTGTTGTTTTATCCTACTGATAGTGTCCTTTGCCTTACAGAAGCTTTTCAGTTTCATGAAGTCCCAAGTTATTAATTATTGATATTAGTGTTTGTATCATTGGTGTTCTGTTCAAGAAGGTGTATCCTGTGCCAATGTATTCAAGATTATTCCCCATTTTCTCTTCTATGAGGTTCAGTGTATCTGGTTTTAATGTTGAAGTCTTTGATCCACTCGGACTTGAGTTCTGTGCAGGGTGATAGTTGTGGATCTATTTGCATTCCTCTGCTAGCTGACATCCAGTTAGAGCAGTACCATTTTTTGAATGTGCTTTCTTTTTTTTCCATGGTATATTTCTGGATTGTTTGTCAAAAAACAGGTGATAGTAGGTGTTTGGGTTTATTGCTGGGTCTTCAGTTTGATTCCATTGATCAATGTGTCTGTTTTTATGCCAATACTATGTTGCTTTTATTACTACAGTGCTGTAGTGCAGCTCGACACCAGAGATGGAGATACCTCTGGGCATTCTTTTATTGTACTGAATTGTTTTAGCTATCCTGGGTTTCTGTTTTTCCAGATGAAGTTGAGTATGGTTCTTAAGGTCTATAACAAATTGTATTGAAATTCTGATGGTGATTGCATTGAATCTGTAGATTGCTTTTGGTAGAATGACCATTTTTGCTACATTAATCTTACCAATCCATAAGCATGGGGAATCTTTCCATCTTCTGATATCTTCTTCAATTGCTTTCTCCTAAGATTTTGCTTAGAGTTACACCAAGATATTTTATATTATTTGTGACTATTGTGAAGGGTGTTGTTTTCCTAATTTCTTTCTCAGCCCATTTGTATATAAGAGAGTTACTGATTTTTTTTTATTTTAATTAATCTTTTATTCAACCCACTTTGCTAAAGATGTTTATCAGCTGTAAAAGTTCCCTGGTAGATTTTTTGGGGTCACTTATGTGTACTATCATTATCATCTGCAAATAGCAATACTTCAACTGTTACTTTCCAATTCGTATCCCCTTGATCTCTTTTAGTTGTCTTATTGCTCTGGATAAAACTTCAGGTACAACATTGAATAGACATGGAGAGAACATGCAGCCTTGTCTTGTTCCTAATTTTATTAGAATTGCTTTGAGTTTCTCTCCATTCAATTTGATGTTGGCTATAGGCTGTAAAATGCCCTTATTATGCTTAGGTATGCCGACTGTATCCCTGATCTCTCCATCTCTCCAAGACTTTTATCATAAAGAAGTGTTAGATTTTGTCAAAGACTTTTTCAGCATCTAATGTGATAATCATGTGGGTTTTTCCTTTCAGTTTGTTTATATGGTGCATTACATTGACAGATTTTTGTGTGTTGAACCATCCTTGTCTCTCTGGGTGAAGCTTACTTGATCACGGTGTATGATCTTTTTGACGTTTTCTTAGATTCGGTTTGTGAGTGTTTTATTGAGTATTTTTGCATGAATGCTCACGAGTTAAATTGATCCTAAAATTCTCCTTCTCTGTTGACTCTGTGTGATTTGGGTATCAGGGTGACTGTGATCTCATAAAATGAATTTGGCAGTGTTACTTCTGTTTCTGTTTTGTGGAATAATTTGAGGAGTACTGGCATTAACTCTTCTTTGAAAGTGTAGCAGAATTCTATTCTAAAACCATCTCTCCTTGGGCTTTTGATTGGTTGGGAGACTTAATAACTGCTCTTTTATTTCCTTAGGATTTATAAGTCTGTTTTGTTTATCTAATTGAAACTTTGGTGAATGGTATCTGTCGAGAAAATTGTCTATTTTTTGTTTGTAGTTTTCTGGATTTCTTTAGTAGATTGTTTTCATTTCCTCTTTAAGGACCTCTCTCATCTTCATATAGTTGATTTTTAGTTTTCTTGTGTTTCAGCTGTGTTGGAATATTCAGGTATTGCTATCATAGAATATCTGGGCTCTGGTTGTGCCATATTGCCTTGGCTGTTGATGATTGTGTTTTTATGCTGGCATTTAGGCATCTGGGTTTGGGGTGATTATAGATCTAGGTGTTGATTGCTGAGTTTGTCTTTGTTGGATGGGTGTTTTGTTTCATTTTGTTTTCCCCCTGATTTCTGTTTTCTCTTTAGGCTTTTGATCTTTGTGGCCTGGATTTCTGGTGGCCAGAGTAACCTCTAATCTAGTAAGGATTACTGAATTCTGTCATTGACAGAAAGAGGCGCAGAAGATCTCAGGCTCTAGGTGAGAAGACAGCTAGCTGATAACTTCATCTCAGCCCTGTGAGCAGAAAATGCAGCCAGGTTGCCATACAGCCCCAGCACAAGCATTTGGAATAATGAAGGAGTGTTGTGTGAAGGAGTTACGCAGACAGTAATTTGTTATATGGCGAACCAATTAGAAAATGGATTGGATAGTCTGGCAAGATGGCCCAGTGGATAAAGGTGATGGCTGTCAAGTCCCAAGATGTAAGTTCAGTCCCAGGGCCTCACATGGTAAAGGTACAGAAGGGACCCCCAGAAATTGTCCTCTGACCTCCCACATTCTCACAAAATAAAAGTATGCTGTCAAATACTTTTATGCTGTATGCTGAGTGACATATACAGCACTTTTATGCTGTACATAAAGTGATATAATATTATTTTTATAGACTACATATAGTAAAGATGTACCTTACCTAAGTGTAGATATAGTATAAATACTAGTACTAACAGTAAAATAACAATAGTTGCAGTCATTAAGTAGTTGCAAGGAATTAAAATGAAATCATAAAAAAGTCATTTTAACTCAGAAAAAAAAAAGGTTGATGAAGTCCTTTTTCCAGTTTGTAGGCTGTTGTTTTGTTCTTTGTAGGTTTCCTAATAAGGGGAACAGGGGCTGTCTCTGACATGAACTTGGTTGCCTGGTCTTTGATCACTTCCCCTTGGAAGGATGACCTTGCCAGCCCACAGAAGAAGAGGATCCAGGTAGTCCTGATGAGACCTGATAGGCTAGGGTCAGATAGCAGGGGAAGAGAACTTCCCCTTTCAGTGGACTAGAGGAGGGAGAATAGGGGGAGAAGAGGGAGGGAAGATGGGACTTGGAGGAGATGAGGGAATTGGAATATAAAGTAAATAAATAGTAAGAAATAAAAAATAAAAATAATAATTCATGAAAAAGACAGAACTATAAAAAGAAAAAAATTATAGAAGGGCAAATAGAAAAAAATTATTAAGATAAGTTTAAATTATTAAGATAAGTTTATGTCAATGGTAACATTAACTGAAAATGAACTAAGCATTCTCATTAAAAGGGAAAAATAAAACATATTTGGTAAAAAGAAGATATGAGATGTGCCTTCATATCCTCAATATGAAGATTCAAAGAGATTAAGAATAAGAGGATAAGGGCTGGAGTGAGTGCAGGCTCAGTGGATATTGTGTCAGTATGAGGATCTGAGTCCAGATGTCCATCATTTATAGATAGTGTACCCGGTATCCCAGCACAGATCCGGAGTGCTCACAGGCCAGCCAGCCTAGCCAAACCAACGAACTTCAAACCAATGAACTTATTCCATCTCTAGAGAATAAGGCAGAGAATGATAGAGGAAGCCAACATTCCTCTCTGGCCTCTGCATGAGCTTGCATTAGCACACATACATATATACCACAAACTCACATAAAGCCCCAAATGGTACTATAAGAATTAGTTATTCATAAGCAAAAAAAAAAAAAAAATTTAGCTCATGTCTGATGCGAGGCTGATTCAGAATGGATTGTATACCTAAATATATGAACTAAATCTATAAAATTCAGGCAGACTCCCTGATGAACTCATGACTACACCAGCCACTGGAAACACAGATAAATGGCTCAACAGCAGACATCCTTCACTCACTCGGTGCTCTCAGTACCCACTACCCTCTTTGTTACCTTATCCCAACCCCCAACTCAGGCAGAGACCATCTTGCTATAGCAAAAGCCCTGCTAAACACCAGCAATTCAGCTTCCAACTTGGACAGAGGTAAGGTACATCTTTACTATATGTGGTCTATAAAAATAATATTATATCACTTTATGTACAGCATAAAAGTGCTGTATATGTCACTCAGCATACAGCATAAAAGTATTTGACAGCATACTTTTATTTTGTGAGTATGTGGGAGGTCAGAGGACAATTTCTGGGGGTCCCTTCTGTACCTTTACCATGTGAGGCCCTGGGACTGAACTTACATCTTGGGACTTGACAGCCATCACCTTTATCCACTGGGCCATCTTGCCAGACTATCCAATCCATTTTCTAATTGGTTCGCCATATAACAAATTACTGTCTGCGTAACTCCTTCACACAACACTCCTTCATTATTCCAAATGCTTGTGCTGGGGCTGTATGGCAACCTGGCTGCATTTTCTGCTCACAGGGCTGAGATGAAGTTATCAGCTAGCTGTCTTCTCACCTAGAGCCTGAGATCTTCTGCGCCTCTTTCTGTCAATGACAGAATTCAGTTTCATGTGGTTTTAGGAGTCATGCCCTTATTTTTTAATTGATTATTTGCCAAGGATCATTATCAGCTCCTCAAAACTACTTCTCAATCTTTGGTTTTAATTCATCCAGCTATAAACCCAGGACCATGAAAATCCTTCTAGTGCTCTCAGGCTCCCCCACTTTTCTCTTTTGCCAAATTTAGAAATGTCTCTGCTTCTTAAATAGCAAAAAAAAAAAACCCACAAAAGTAATAGTATCTTATTTCAAAATGGACAATGGGCATAAATAGATATTTCTCAAAAAATAGAAATGACCAGCAAATACTTTTTTATTGTTTTCATTTTCATTGAAAATGGGCTCTTCTCATCTTCTCAATACATCCCAGCCACGGTTTCTTCTCCTGTCAAACATTTTTAAATGCTCAGCATCATTACTCATAAAGTGAAATACCAACTGTTAGCTTTGTGCTGACCCAACAGTTTTGTTCTGTGAGACAAGCTGTCAAGTATCGAGTATCGCAATCTCTGGATGTAACAGAGTATGAACTCAAACTTCTGATCTTCTTGCCTCTACCTCCAGAGTGCTGAGATTATACCCAGTGTGTGATGGTGCTGGGAATCAATCCCGGAACTTTGTGCACAAGTTTGTGCTGAACTAACTAAGCTATGTCCCCAGGCTTGATATTGCCTGGCCTCTTCGCCCTCACTTGCGAAGAAAATAGTCTTCATCTTAACCACAGAGCTCGGCATCACTTTTCCATTAGCAAAGGAACATCAAACAAGTTCCCTTCTACTTGTAGGAAGAAGAAAAAATAAACTCTTTGATTGCCATATTTGCTTACCATTTTTACCACAGGAAAAATGCCACAATTGTTTTAAATTTTCCACCAGAAAAAAAATTCTGCAATACTCATAATTGTTTAGCCTAGAAATTCTAGTGGCTTTAGAATCAGTAATGCTGTTTAGAATTATTTTTTTAACGTAGCTACAGTAAATGATAAGTGATGGCAGATACAGTAAATGGTAACCTCTAAACTAACCCATAAATGATGAAGTAATACTCTCAAGTGATTTTTTTTTTTGTCCTTCTGTAAAAGAGGAAGAATGGAGAAGGCATTTTCTCTCCTGGATTCTTTCTGAGCTCAATTATATTATTATCAAATGAAACTGCTGACATCGTTCTTTCCGTTCCTATCAACTTCCTCTGTTGCTTCATTATTTCCTCTTCAGATGTTGTTTCCTATTCATAGCAAGTCATTTGCTTAGTAGTTGTGCTTTTTGAAGGTGGCATCGGAGCCTACGCAAAGAACACCCATCACCTACAGCGGGAAAGTGTGGCAGCTGCAGAGCAGGGCAAAGCTCCCATTCACCACCCTCTGTCCTGCAAGAACACTTGTCCAGACAGCAACCTCATAGTGTAATGAGTACTAAGAGGGAAATTGGTGATGGGGAGCAACGCAGAGGTCAGGAATACCCATCTGAATCTCGTGGGATTGTTCAAATGGCACAAGGTGATTCTTTGAGACTCTGAGCCAGCAAAAATCCCCAGCATTGCTGCAGTAAAGCGTCTTCAGCAGACACTCTCAAAGTGCTTCTGAAGTCTCCAGAACTGAAATTCCCGCCTTTCCCCTGTGTGACCCCACGGAAGCACCTTGACTCGGGGCACGGGGAGGTAGGGTGGTGGCGATCTATTTATACATTGACCTCTATTATTTTGCTTCTTCATGATTTACTATAGCCTGTCCTCCTATCCGTTGCACTGTTTGCTCTAGATTTGCATTTTTGCCTCTGTGAGGCTCTGAGTTGTGTCTTAGACACCACACCGGTGAGTAACATTTTAGTTTCAGAGGGTTTGCGCACATGACCATCATGGCAGCACACAGGCAGGCATGGAGCTCGAGCAGTCAGCAGCCGAAACCTTACAAATTAAGATTCAGCTATGAGCACCGCCATTTTCAAGTAGAATTTTGAATTAAGGAATAACATGTTAATGTTTTTTGTCAGAGCCCCATACAACTTAGCAACTGATGTCAAGCTTATCACACACCACAACATAAATGAATACAGAAAACCAGAACTACTGTTATTAAAATTTCTCTAACTTATCATATTACTTAAAGTTAAAAATTACATGGTAATCTCTGGGTCAACTGAACCAAAGCATGGAAAGGTTGGTTTTTGTGGTTAATTAGTCTTAAATAAGAAAGTGCCAATCATGCTGTATGGTTTTTAAGAGAAAACTATGTTCCTGAGTTACAAAAGTCTACTCCACAGTACAAAAAAAACCATAACAACAATACTTGATTTCAATGGCTTATGGAAAATGAAAGGTAAATAAAGAATAAATAACTTGGCACATATTATGGCTGTTTCACAGAGCTGCAAGACCTGGGACATGGCAGAAGTAGATGTCATGGAAAGTGAAGTATGATGCTGTAGGCATATCTCAGTGTCAGAGCTTAGCATGTGATAAACTTTAGCATGTGACCTGGGAGGTTGGGGACAGGATGAAAAAGAGCAAGAGGAGATGTAAAGAAAAAAGAAAAATAGAAAAGAAAAAAAGCAAAGTGTAAAAATCAGGGCTGAACAAAATAGTTCACTTATACTATTGCAGATCATTAAAATCCCACATTCTCTCATGAAATTGAATAATCCAGAGAAATGTCCTTTCTGCATCTCTCAGAAGGGAGTTTTTTGCTGGAAGAATTAATGTGAGCAAGCTAAGGTATATATCACAGAAGAAAGCAAGACCAAGAGCTAATAATACATTCAAAATCTGCACTGTGACAGTGATAACCACACTGCCCACCTCACTCCAAAGCCACAGCAGGCCTCACTCTCAAGCAGACAAGTGGATAAAGAAACAGCTTCCTATTAGACATCTAATATAGGGTCATCATACTAAAATCTGTACACCTAAAGAAGCTAAACAAGGAGGACCCTGAGTAAGATGTTCAATCCTCACTCAGAAAGGCAAGTGGGATAGACATCGGAAGAGGGAGAAAACAAGGAATAAGACAGGAACCTACCACAGAGGGCCTCTGAAAGATTGTACCGAGCAGGGTATCAAAGCAGATGCTGAGGCTCATAGCCAAACTTTGGGCAGAGTACAGGGAATCTTATGAAAAAAGGGGGAGGTATAGAAAAACCTGAAGGGGAACAGGAGCTCCACAAGGAGAGCAACAGAACCAAAATATCTGAGCCCAGGGGTCTTTTCTGAGACTGATACTCCAACCAAGGACCACGCATGGAGATAACCTAGAACCCCTGCACAAATGTAGCCAGTGGCAGCTCAGTCTCCAAATGGGCTCCCTAGTAAGGGGAACAGGGCTTGTCTCTGACATGAACTCAGTGGCTGGCTTTTTGATACCTCCCCTTGGGGGAGGGCAGCCTTACCAGGCCACAGAGGAAGACAATGCACCCAGTCCTGATGAGACCTGATAGGCTAGGGTCAGATAGAGAGGGAGGAGGTCCTCCCCTGTCAGGAGACTGGGGAAGGGGCATGGGAGGAGATGATGGAGAAAAGGCAGGATTGGGAGGGGATGAGGGTAGGGGTTACAGCTGGGATACAAAGTGAATAAACTGTAATAAATTAAAAAAAAAACATTAGAAAATAAAGAAACAGCATCCTGCCAAGAAAAAAACCTACAGACTGAAGTGTTCAAACCTGCTCATCCTACAGAGAGTTTCTGGAGGATAGGCCCCTTGTAAATTAAAAGATATCCTAATCTGCTCTTTAGCACTTCTTAAATATGAGTGGGAATGAAGATGATCAGTCATTTAATTAAAATGTCACCATGAGAAAAACCAAAAGCACTAAGCTAGAAGTGTTGTAATACAGACTATATGTGGATCAGGAGAGTCACAGCTGTTTTTCAGGAGTCCGTAAAAATCTAACATATGTGGAACTATTCAGAGTACACTATAAATTGGAACACTATAACACAGAACAAGAAGGGGTCTGTGAAGTGAAACACTTAAAATAATAATGCAATTCAGTAGAAGAGTGGAATGAGTAAGTGAAGATGCCCTTGGAAGAACAGAAAGAGAGGGGATGGACAGCAGGAGAGAAACTAAAAAATTTTAGAGGCACGGTGAAGAACCTAAGTAGCTAACCAAAAGCAATCTAGAAAGAGAAAACAGAATTTGATGAAATCAGTACTTAAGAATATTCCCTCACATACACATTGGTTGCCATACTGAAGCACCACTTAGAATATTAAGTCCATAAGGTACCATTCCTACCTACAATGGGAAGAAACTGGGTGCATTTGAAATGATGACTTTCAAATAGATCCAAAATTTAAGGGTAAAAATAGAAAAAGAAGCCAGTGAACTAATAATGCTTAAGAAAAAATCCCCTATAAATAGTTAAATAGTCAGACTGTGATTCATTTAGTCCCTTCTATGAGGATTCTACTAAGGAAAAAAAGAAATTAATAGAAAACAATTAGGCAGGAAGTCAGCATGACCCTCTAATATCTTTGTGGAAGAGATAACTGGAGACCAAGTAAACAGAATAATTGTACTAACTAGAAACAAGTTATTAAAATGAGAATATTTACATAATTTTTAATACTTAGATATTAAAATAAGCCTACAATGTATAGACTTTAATCTATGGTTCCTCAGAAATGTCACATAAGCCAGAGTATAAAATAGGGACATAACATTACATGTTATACATCTAATCTGGGAGAGAAGGACCCAAGAGCCACCCTCTCTTTCTTAGGTCTCCATCTACTTTCTTTGGGTCTCTTCCTTACCTAAATATCTGAAATAATAGGAAAATATGATAGTGGCTATGATATCCCCTTGTAGCGAGTTTAATTCGACAGCCCTGGGCTTTGTTTTGGCACACACACCTAGGAAGGAAAAATAAGGAAACCTGTGTGCACACCAGGCTGGCTGTTCCTCAAGCTTCCAGGGATCTGGGCTCCTTCTGTCGTGTATTCATCTCACACAGGAGCAGTGGGATTACAGACATACTCTATCATAACACCATAACATGCGGATTCCGGGATTAGATTCTCACATCTGCACATCAAGCCATCTCCCCACCTCCGCACTGTATTTTTTATGTGTCATGATCAAGTACGATGCATCCCCTAAAAAAACAAAGTTGACATCACATATGAGTACAAAGATTTAACTCAGTCCAATAGAGTGAGTTACAACTTCTCTAACTGACCAATGAAAACAAATGTTTGTTATCAGTTAAAAGCAAAATTCAAAAGGCATTCACTATCAAGAGAATAGAACCCTCTGAGCAATTTAGGAATTTGTGTGTGCAAAATCTACTGCTAATGTTTTCTTACTGTCTATTTCTATCAATATTTTTCACTGTATCTATGACTCAAATGTCATCTAATTTTCTCTCCCCTCCTCAATCTCTCTCTCTCTCTCTCTGTGTCTCTCTCTCTTTCCTCCTCTCTCTCTGCTTTTAAGCCAGGAGTAGACATGAACGTTCATAATCTCAGCCCTTGAGTAATAGAAGCAGATGAATCAGGAATTCAAGGTTATCCTATAATATGGAGTAAATTCAAGGCCAGCCTGGGCTACTTGGGAGTGTGTATTAACAAAATAATAATAATAATGATAAATGTTTTCACTTTTAATTAATCATATTCTTTACTCGACAGTTTTTTTTCTTCAACAGTGAAAAATCTATAAATTAAGTTCACTCTAAAAAGTCCCAACATGATTTAATTCTATGGAATTTTACAAACTAATACCAAAGGGTTTATGGAATAACACAACAAAAAATTGGTTTCAACAAAAATAAATACACAAATGGTATGTTTAAAACATATCTTATGAGGAATCAAAGAGCAAAATAATATTAGAGAAGTTTGAAAATTATTGTCCTAGACCTAAAATAGACTAACTGGTGTGTGAACTGAACAAGGTTCCAAATCAGACTCATGAACATATGAGGCAATATTTTATCAGTAGGAAGCAATGCTCTCTAAATGTTAGCTGGACAACTGCCCTGGAAAATAAATTTATTCCCTACTTTGTATGGAAAAGAAATGAGCCAAAGGCTTATTTGCCTAGAAATGCCTAACAGTGGTTATTGACTAGAAAGACACTTACCTGAATCACCTTAGAACATCAGAGGAGAAGTAACAAATCCTGTGACTACCCAGGAACCTATCACATCATTCCATTTTCTAGAGATTGAGCCTGGCATGGTGGTATGCTCCTATAAGCCCAGAGCACTCAAACAACTGAGACAGGCAGACTGAGAGTGTAAAGGCAGCTTAGGATATACATATAAGGCCAGCCTGGGACACACAGCAAGACCCTATCTCAAAAAGTAAAATTCTTTTTCTTTTCAATTTAGAGAGTACCAGGCAGTGATGTCACATGGCTTTAATGCCAGCACTAGTGAGGCAAAGGCAGGAAGATCTCTATTCGAGGCCAGCCTGATCTACAGAGCAAGTTCCAGGACAGCCAGGGCTACAAAGAGAAACCTTGTCTCTAGAAACAAAAACAAATGACCTAGAGTCCTGGAACATCACATCTGAAGTTTAGAGCTGATGGCCGTATTCTGTACCTCGCACCAAAAAGGAATGAGCAGTGTACTTGGCTTGTCTGAGCAGTGGAGGCAGGCTATTCCATTCCTAGGATACTGCTTCCATGCATTAACCAGGGCACGGGAAGGGCTTTCTGCTTTGAGTTGCAGTTCATATTTAAGGTCCCATGAAGGCTTAAACAGCATCCTTTTCTGTAATGGTTACTTCAAGCACAATTTGATATGTTGGGATGTGTCCATTCGTGGGGGGGGGTGCTTTACCATTGTTCTTTATTTACCTTTTGTCCTATGTTTTCACATAACAGTGCCTCTAATACAGCAATGACTTCTGGCAATGGGATTCAAGAAACAGAGTGACATGGTATAAAATCCAGCCTTAGCATAACTGGTCAAGTTTCTGAATGGAGAAATATTGGAAGTTTACGGCAAAAAATAACCTATGATAGAAGCATTGAATGTATATACGGAAATAGGTCTAATGTCTCAAGTATCCAAGCAAATAGTCCCTACTTGAGAATATATACTACAAAAATGTTTCTATTCAAGCTGACATCAGTCAATTTTTGTCAATTGTTTTTCTCCTTCTGCAACATACAAAACAGACGTGATATTAAGGTCAGTGGCTGAAAACATCCAACAATATAGACCCCCACTTACAAAATCTAATTTTACTGCTTTAATCTAGCTCCTTCATTTTGTCAAATACCAAATCTATAAGCAATATCAATCCATGCTAGACACCTTAATAGAAAACTCTCAGAGAAACTGTCAGAGGCAGCTTGCTCCCATCATTCTTTCCTTCCCCATGAGCACATGTGGTTTTTCCCATCAAGAAGCGAACACCATCTCCCCTTGAATCTGGGATAGTCTCCAGAAGCCTCATTTCCCAGCTAAGGAAATGAGGCAGGCTAAGTCAGAAGACCGGCAAGTGCCCTCTGATCTTCTTGAGCTGCTCTCTTTAGGAAGTACCACATGAGAGAAGCCAGTCACCAAATTTGAGGTCAGACTACCTGGGAGCAATCGTAATGTGAGCCAATTGATTAAGCCGTATAGAAATGCACTGAGGAATGAGCTATCTACGAGGAGAAACAGAAGTGAACACACCCTGAAATGGAAGTGGGAGAAATCCTCACCTCGGAAGGAAACCCTCTTTTTCAGACCCATCTTAGCCAATGCCATGTCGAATGAAGACAAGCTCCCTGAGCCTATCCTGAATCTATCAGCAAAAAAAGAAAAGATTTTTATTTTTTTAAATTTTATTTTAAGCCATGAAGTATTATAGTGGCTTATTTCACAAAAATAAAGACCAACCTGCCAGTTACTACATACTAGTTGCTCCACATTGGAGCAACTCATCTTGTGAAAAGTAAGCAAATATTCCATGTGCGAGTTCGCCTCTTCTGTTTGCGGGTCCAGGGCTTAGAGTATATTGATCCGCTGACCTACGTCTTACATAGTATTGCCTCATTGCCAAGAGAACCATAACAAAGGAGATGCAGGAGTTGGCAGATGATTCTATTAGTCAGTCGCATACTTTTAAAAGCAAGCTGCCCTGAAATGCCAAACCAGAGGCGTGTCTTACAGGAATTCGAATGCCATCCTTTTATAGTGGTTCTCAACCTTCCTAATGCTGCTGTGCTTTAATACAGTTACTCATGTTGTGGTGATTCCCCAACCATAAAACTATTTTTGTTACTACTTCACACCTGTACTTTTGCTACTGTTATGAACTGTAATGAAAATATTTGGTACGCAGTATATCTGATATGCAACCCCTGTGAAAAGGTCATTCAACCCCCAAAGAGGTCACAACTCACAGGTTGAGAACCATTGCTTTAGAACATAACACTTTAAATCATTTCTCTTCATATGATACTATCTAGTATCCAAAAGGCATACACAGGATAAGGAGCAAGAAGTGGCAATTATATCATCTCCAACTTTTTATATCAGCCTCCTGTTGTAGAAACTCAAGGACTTGGGGGTTAAGAATATTAGTATTGAAGCAATAACATTATGTTGCAGACTTCCCCCAGAGAGACAAAAGATACACGTCTATTCACTCCAAGTAAGGAGCCCATGTCAGAGACCAGAGCATGGCTACCACCAAATCCAGCTTAGTGAGCAAATGAGTTTTATTTGAATTATTTAAATATGGATGAGGGGTTACTCAAAGACTGCTGTATCATGAAGCCCACCCCAGCCTGAGTGACAGCTCACAAAAGCTGGAAATCTGGAGCTCAGTGCACAGCCCACGGGTGACTCAACAAGTTGGAGAGGATCCTTTCCAGGTAGTTCAGTTGACTTAGTCCCTTCCAGGCAGCTGGACTGGTCTCTACTTCTTCCAGGTGCTGGTGTGAGAGTCTTCTTCACTGCTTGGCTCACCTGAAAGTGACTCCGCATTCTTTACGGCTTACTCATAGAAAGGGATGGGTCTAGAGAATCTGGTTTCCACTCGGGTGATGACATTTGTTTGACTTTTGTTTTGAAGAGCAATGGTAGGTGAGAAAGTGGAGACTGTCACCACTCTACAGGTGGTGGAACCTGGGAGAACGGAGCCCGTAAATGAGACATGCATATAGCAAAAGCATATTTCCGATTATCCATTACAACTGGCTATTGTTATTTATTTATACACCTCTATGGAAAAGTATGCTTTTGCTATGTGCCATGTGTGACTTGTCTTTGTGATTGTACACTTTGCTCATGTGACTCCTCTAAACCATCAGAGTACATATTGTTTGATGCTATGAATAAAGTTGGCTATTTACGAGACTTTCGTCCATCTCATTTACGGACTCCGTTATCTCAGGTTCCACCACCTCTAGAGTGGTGACAGTCTCCCCTTTTCACCTACCATTGCTCTTCAAAACCAAAGTCAAAAAAATGTCATCACCTGAGTGGAAACACTGTAAAGACTTCTTGTTGCATATTGGGATAAAGTTTAATTTCCCTCTGTGATGACTAATTTCCACTTGAGTGAATTAAGAAACATCCAGTGGATTAGTGGATTAGCTTCCAAAATTTCTCCTGCCTTTTAACTTTCTGATTACAGACATAAGCATCCCCAGTTTTACATGGGTTTGAGGACTCTGAACCCAAGTTCTCCATGACTTGCTTGAATTGCTTTTTCATACAACTCTGAACACATCCAGTGCTTTGCCTAAGCCATCTTTGCAGCTCTCTGCCAGATTGTTTGTGATCAATTACTTATCTGCTCTACTGTCCTTTTTCTCTACCTATCTTATCTACCCCTATCTTCAACATCAATCATGTGCTCTCTGCAGACACATGTAGACAGGTGTGGCACAGCAATGTGGCCATCATGCATGAGAAAAGAAAGAGCAATTGGCATCTGTACATCTAATTATCTGGCAACCAATCACCTCTCTGAATGGTCTCAAAATATATTCAGTCTTGCTCCCATTTCTACAGATTCTGGTCCAAAAACTGCTGTGTTTCTGTCAAAGAGTAGCCAAATTTTTCCAAAAGACATCACATAGAACACAAGTATATTCAAATAACCACCCTATCAAATATAACATTTGATTGGATGTTCATAAAGAATTGTATAGTTTTCAAGCTCACACTCTTTTTAATATTAGTAAATACGCCTCTCACTTTGCCTAAAATGTACTATTACTAGATTAGCTAACAATATAGGGGAAAAAAAACTCTCAGGAAATTATTGTAGTTATTCTTTGTCCAGGAACTTGCATGAGCAGAGGTATCTTTAACAATTAGGAATAGCTTCTTAAGATATAGTTGAAGATAGTCTACTTATGCCTGAAAAGTAATTGTCAGTAATAAAAATTATCATATAAATATTATTTACTGCATCATTCTTATTCATTTTCTTCAATTTATTCTGAACTATCCCAGAAAAAAAATGTAAATTATCTGCATATTCTGGGTATATACAGGTCACCACCTAGAAACAATGATAAAGCTCAGGGACTTCATATCTCTCACTATAGCACTTGACACAGGAAAGGGCATGTATCATGGTTTATTTTTCCAGGAAATAATCTAGGTCCCTGCTGTAACAGATTCTTAAGGTCTATCATAGCAATGTCCCGTGTTACTTATACCTGTTTCTATTCTAGTTTGGCTTTCTATTGCTATGATAAAACACTGACCAGAACTGCCTTGAAAGGAAAGGGTTTATTTGGCTTACATGCCCTGATCCCAGTCAATGATGGAGGAAAGACAAGACCTGAACTGAAGCAGAGATCATGGATGAATACTGATTACTGCCTTGTTCTCCATGACTTGCTCGGATTGCTTTTTCATACAACTCTGAACCACCTTCCCAAGGGTGGCACCCCCTACAGGGGATAAAGATCCCCCCATATTAATCATTAATTGCTGTGATCTGGATCTGACCAGAAAGGCTCCTCCCCGAAGAAAAGCTTTCACAGTACCAGATGGGAGAAAAACAACTTATAGCCTACCCAACTGGGATGCACAACATAATGACCAACATGCCAAGATATTCTAAAGGTGCAATATCTAAAGGCATGCAATTCTAAAGGCATGCAAATCTTGGTGTTCACCAACAGCTGTGTGATTGGACTTAAGTCGTGCCTGGCACTGGAAACCTACACAACCTATTAGGCTTATCATGCCTGGTGTTGGGGGTTTTGTTAGATGGTCATTGTATGCCTTTATGTTATAATAAAATTCCTAAAACCAACCAGCAACAGACAAGTCAATAGGTAGTAGAACAATGTAGTTCAGGATAAGTTTTCTTCCACTGCCATAACAAATGACATCAGAGCATCTCTTAATACAAGAATTTATTTTATCTTATAATTTGGGAGGACAGACATTCAAAATCAGCTTATAGGCAGCACCGCATCTTTTTCTGGAGTTCCTTTCTGGAATCATGGAGAATCTGTTTGCTGCTTCTTCTAGCATACTGATGTTCCTTGGCTTGGTGTTCTCACCACCACCACAACCTCCTGAGCATGTGTTCATCTTCAAATCCATTAACAGTGGGTTAAGCACTTATTATTTTGCTTCTCTCCAACTGACCTTCTGTCATCATGTTAATACAGAAAACGTGGGGCATCTTTGAGTTGGAAAGAGGCCTTCCCTCTCACTATGGGTGAACTTTACTTTAGAAGTTAGGATGTCAGATGTACATAGTCACAACAGAACTTCTACTGAGTCAGTGGTCCTTTGGTTCTTATTTCCTAAATTCCAAGAATAAATTCATGGACCACAGAAAGTGAATTTTAGAAAGAAATGCTTTATTATAGAGAACTTAAGAAAAAGAAAGCAAAGCTCCCACACAGCTGGAGAAGATGGGTTACCATCAGGCTGCTAGTCTAGAGGAATTATCCATGACTTATAAAAAAAAAATCTTGCATGAGGCATGCAAAGGGTTGGGCTGGTAAATTCAGTTACCCAGTCATGCAATGTCCAGCTGGCTTCTCTCAGTTTCACCTGCATCCTTGCATTCAGATTCCAGGTAGAGCTGTTTAAAAGAATTAAAAGGACCCAGAGAAGAGCATGTCTGATTGCATGCGGGTTGATGCCCCAGGTCCCGCCTCTGAGAAAAAGGTATCGGACGGGTCGGATGCTCTTTGGGTGGATGACACCCAAACGAACATCGGTACAAAGTCCCAATTTATTTCTAATATCAGAGATCAGACCTCTACTCTTGCCTGATGCATCTAAAACAAAAAGGGGGAACTGTAGAGAGCTGCAGAATGCTATGCCTTAAAGATGGAGCTGGTTTCTGCCTTCCACCTTCCCGATGGTGAGTGCTCTCTGTCACGAACAATTCCACATTTGGCTAAGGCTGAGGATCTGGCTTGCTTCCATGTATGTGGACCTATCTGCATTGCCCACGTGGCACGCCTGGGTTGGCTACCCAGAGGCTATTTAAGCTGTGGGCTGGCTTTCCCCAGGGTCCGAGGATTGTTCAAGGTTTCTGAATAAACTGCATTGAAAAAAAAAAAAAAGAGAGAGCCAGAAGCATGTCTCTCTTCTGGCATTTATGGTCTTCAACAAGAAAAAAACCTAAAACTGCTACTATGGGGGCCCTGCCTTACCTGACCAGCTTCTGTCCCTGTTCTCATCAGTGCCTCTCTGACCATCTTACAAGGACTCATTAGATGGTACTCTGATAACTCTAAGTCATTAACCACAATCACATTTCAAAGCTCCTTTGACTTGTTAATAGGTTCCAGGGATTAAAATATGAACCACTTTGAGGATTTTTTTTTCTCAGCCCATCAAAAGTGTGTCCTGGTCAGCTAGCTCCATGCTGTAACATCAGGCAAATATATTCTTTGCCACTTCAAAAAAAAAAAAAAAAAAAAAAAAACAATCTTTCTCCTGTACTGAAAATTCTGTGTCAGCAATGCTGGGCTTGGGAGAGAAATCCTGGCAAAGCTGTCAAAATATCACCTTGGGACAAAACCCCAAATGCCCCCAATCCTAGTAAAGCTTAGTCTGGCATTAGTCATGGCTTTCATAGAAATCAACTAACTAAATGCTTTTATCCAGGTGTGTCAAGCTGACACATTTTTTCTTTATCAAAATGAGACAAAAGAAAATCACTAACCATATAGTATATGTCTACTACAATATGCTGAGAGCTGAAAACATGTAAATTAGCCCTCAGAAGACAGTCTCATTTCATGCTCCATTAGAACAGTATCTTTCCACAGCTAAAGGTCATTCACTAATCTAGTTTTGTTGCAAAGATTTGTTTCTCACTAGTTACCATTCCTTTTCTCACTTCTACATTGTGCTTTCGGTTTTACACAGTTCAGAATGAGTTCCTAGCACGCTTTGTCTAGCTTTCACGGTTAGTGAATAGTAATTCTCCAGCCTCCACATTCCTGGAAGTGAATTCATCTTCCTGCTGAATTCAGTCTGGATCTTTCTGGATCTCTCTTGGCTTCTCTATGCCCATAGCTCCTGCCCTTGTGCAATTATGTTAAAACAAACACCATCTGGCTGTTCCTACACCTGTTCCATCATTGATATGCCCCAGTGGATGACCCCATACCCATTTGCATTTAGACAGGACTAAATGGACTTGGCAGGAGTGAACATGAGGTTGGAGAGGGGAATAGGAAATGGGTATGATCAAAATACATTGTATATGTTTGTGAGATTTTCAAAGAATAAATGAAAATATTAGTAAAGAAAAAAGAGTCCGTGATGCTTGTCCATATGCATTTCTTGAAGAAAGTATAACAGAGTGCTTCCTAAGTAACTACAAGTGCCTCTTGGGATTTCAGACTTTATTCCTAACTTCACTGATCTATTTTCCATTGCTATGACAAAATGCCTGCAACTAGGTAAAATATAAAGAAAATAGTTGTATTTAGTTCATTATCTGTAAAATTCAAAACCATGGTATCGCCATATCAGCCCCAGCAAGGGCTTCATTAGCTGAGTCACATGACAGATTGCATCATGGTGGGAAATCAGGTGAGAGAAATATCTCATATGATAAGGCAGAGGACCTGAGTGAGAAGGAGCCAGTCTTAATCTTTCATAGCCCCTCTCTTGAGTAGTACTGGAGTCTCCATAAGAAAGTGTTAATCCTTCTGATATAAACATCCCCAGAGGCCTAATAACCTTGAATTAAGCTTCGTCATTTAGCATTTTAGCCACCTTTCAATATCACCATACTGAGGACCAAGCTTCGATCACATGAGCCCAGGAAGACACTCAAACCACAGCATATCCTCAAAGGTTCTTTTCCTGACATGGGACATTTTAATACAGAAGGAAGAAAAAAGGACACATCAGTTTCTCCAAATGATGTCCACACACAAGCTTGCTGCAGCTCAACCATCAGGGAACCCAATCCTTGAGGAGCTACAGATAAGCTGTTGTTAGTGGAAAAAAAAAGGGGGGGGAGTTTTAGTCCAGAAAAAAGAAAATTAAACAACCAGATTAGCAATCCTGATCCTTCAAAACAGTCAGCATGATGAAAAGCTACAAGTTGGAAATTTCCATTTCCCAAACACTGGGAAACATTTAAAATAGGGGACAATCCCACTACCAGGAAGTTGTACTTGATTGTTTAATTAAAACTCAAAATTATCATATAAATCAAACTTCAAGTGATAAATCTGTGTATTGATGCTACAATTTCCTGAGTAACGTAGGTACATAAACCCACTCTCCCTCACTACAGCCAGTAAGTCATTCTCCTTTCCCTTGGCAGACAGGTGAGCCCTGGGCACTTCTGCACTCCACTTGCTGGGATTTTGTCGCAAATAACATCTTCAGTCTCCTCCCATGCATGTCTTAGCTGCATCTTCACTGGATAGCTGACTCGCCCTTTCCATACAGCTTCTCTCTCTTTCTCTCTCTCTCTCTCTCTCTCTCTCTCACACACACACACACACACACACACACAAAGGCACATGCACATACATGCACACAACACATACACCACACACATACACAAAGTGTTTGTGTAAAGATGGAAGTGTTCATATAAGACCACTAACATACGGATACTAAAAATTTATTGTTAAGTAGTTATAATTCTCACTGCCTTTTCCATTCATTCATGAATTTCTGGTTAGAAGACTTTACCTGTAGTTATAATATTTAAGTTTGTTTATTCTTCTATTTGTGTGTGTCTGCTCTGTGTGTGCAGGTGTCCACAGAAGCCAGACTAGGGCACTGGATGCCTTGGAGATGGGGCTGTGGGATGTTCTGAGCCTCCCAACATGGGTGCTGAGGACTGAATTTAGGTCTTCAGGAAGAACATCAAGCACTCTTAACCACTCAGCTCTCTCTCCAGCAACATGAAGTGAATCTTCAAGATAAAAGCAAACTGCTCGTGTTCACAACTATATAATTTCTAGTAGTAGCCATGTGATTAATGACCTTGAGTACCTATCACTGAATCCAACACATAGAGAGGGCTCTCAATACATGGCTGTTGAGTGGAGAGTTGAGCTGACGAATGTGTTTTTGTGGGAAGAAAGTAGCAAGACTGGTTTCCATGTGCTGCACTCGTAAGTGTATCCATTACTTCTTGAATGAGCGCCTGGCAGTTTGACAAGACGTAGATGACTGGATGTAGATCAAAGCAAAACTCAGCAGTGATGACACGTCTCCCTGTTGTTTGGCTTCATTTTTCTTGTGCCTGTCACAGCTCCCAGCCTTCCTGCCATAACACATCCTGTCTTTCTTATTGAAACTATTATTCATAGTCAAGGTATCTACAAGGAAAAGCATAAACAACAGGGAAGGCTTGTAGGTCACATTCATTCTTCTTGAAGGCAGCTGAGACAGTCCTCTTCCCTTCGCCTCTTCCACATGCAACCACCAATCTGCATTCCTCCAGCCTGCCTTAGAGAAATTTACCCACCCTTGCCCTAGGGAAAAATACATCTTAATCTTGAATAGAATATCAAAGAGTAAAAAAAAAAAAAGGTATGACTCCAGTTCATTACAGAGTAACAACATCCTTGATTTCAGCTCCATAAATCCTATAAATCTTGGAGAAGCAACACGTTTACAGGAATTAACCCTGCTCCACAGAGGCGAGTCCAGACACCTCGGCAAAGTCTGGAGCATTCTCAGTCTTAGGAAGAATCCATGTGGCAAAGGAGACTATGCAGAGGATCCATGTGTACTGAGGATCTTGCATCTGCCCTGAAGGAATGTGGTAAATACTATAACACTAAGTCATGCTTTCCATTCAAAAATCCACATTTTGACAAGAGTAAGGGGAAACAGCCAGAGTGAGTAAGAACACCACAGTAAAGTTCCCCCTTTCTCAAACTGTGTGGGTGAGACAAAGTCCAGAATAGATGTTTGGAATAGGTTATAGAGCAACAGTTTTTATAGGTTTGATTCCACAAAATGTACTGTTTTGCCAAGAGCCATAAAGGTAAGGTTGACGGCTTGCTTCCTTTTTCCTGACTCAACAGTATCCAGTGCATAGTACATTGCCCTGCCCCACAACTCAGCTATGCAGTCTAAAATGCTCCTGTCCTCTAATTCAGCTATGTACTGTAATAATGGTCCTGCTCTCCAACTTGACTATGTACTTTAATGATGTAGGAAAGATGCACAGACATCTTCCACAAAAGTACAGTTGATATGAAGGCAGCCTGTTTTTATTGAGCTACTGGACCACCAAAAGTTCAATATCATCCAACAATAAAAAGCTAGAATGCTTCTATAGAACATATGCATAAGTAAAGGCCAACATCCCCAGTCTTGCCTGGAAAGACATAATTTACAGATGGTACTTATATATCATTATATTAAATATTTAGGAGATTGTAATAAGAAAAGTTGATCCCATGATTAAAGCGAGATTGCCAGTATTTAGTTTCAGTGGGACCTGGTTATAGATCTGCTCCTGGTCCGTGGTGGGGGCTGAGGTCCCTCACCTATGAAGCACTCTTCATCTCACCTCCATCACTAAGGACTCTGCTTGTAGGTTGGTCCTTTTGGCCAAGTTCCCTTCTTCTAGAAAAGAAATTTCCAGAAGAGTGTAGCACAAGGCAAACATAGAAGAATAGAGTTTGCCCCAAGATTTTAACTCACAGGCAAGTCTAGAAACAGCCCCATATCAACAGTGCTTTCAAGTCAGCATTTCTCTCCCTCAGATCTACTGCAGCCACATACAGCCTCGGCTGGTTTTCTGTCTCTGCGAGCTCTCTCAGAGCACAAGACACCAGTAGGTTAATAATCCATGGACAACAGCAAAGCAGAACTCACAGACTAGTTCCTGAGTAATGGGAACACTTGTAACTGAACGAAAGGAGGAAGGTACTGATTCTCTTACAGAAACTTTACTAACTTTCTACAAGTGCTGGAAAAGGTCCCAACAGTGTACGAAAGTCATTCTTCACACATCACAAGGTATATGGTAGATCTGAGACAAAAGAAAAATGGCTACTACATGGCTCTGGCTTACAACTGGACCCCCGGAAACTCTGTTCATCTATGATCCCCAGGTCTCTGTGATCAGTTTATATTTTTAAATTCTGCTCTTTAATGATAAACATGCAACTCCCAGCTACACTTTATGTATAAACTCGTGATGGAGTATATTTTGTCTTCCATTGATTTTTCTCTACATAGTAGTCTCATTAAAAAAAATATATAAACACCAAAATTTAGTGCATTCAGAAAGTACTATAACTTACTTAGAACTCCGGATCATTAAGTTTTAATGGACACATGCATGGATTACTTTGACTACTCCTGTGACCAAACACCTTATAAGAAGCAGCTCACGAGAGGTTTATCTGAGATCCTCGTTTGCAAAGATACTCTCCATCATGGTGGGGAGGCCCACTTGGTGGGAATGGCTTGCAGCTGTAGAAGCAGGAGCCTGACAATATTTGCTCACATCTCCACAGATCAAGAAGCAGAGAGAGAAAATATAAAGAAACCAGGCTCTAGACCCACCCGCCCCACCCACTACTCACCACACATCCCACTTCCTCCAGTGAGGCTCCACCTCCTAAACTTTCCATACCCAAAGGCAGTAGAAAGTATCAAGGAATCAGGGTTGTTTTCCAGACACAAAATCCCACCACTCATAGAGGAGTTAATGCCACTTAGAGCTGCTGAGATAGGGAAAATCAATTTTCTTTCATGATGTGACCCCTGCTGCGCTGACTTCACGCAGAGAGGACAAATTCCTAAGATTAGCAGGGCAACACACAAACTGGAGTCAACAGAGAAAGAAGAAGGAGGGGAGGAAAGAAGGAAAGAAGAAAGAAAGAGAGGGAAAGAAAGAAAGAAAGAAAGAAAGAAAGAAAGAAAGAAAGAAAGAAAGAAAGAGAAAGAAAGAGAGAGGAAGGAAGGAAGGAGGAAGGAAAGAAGGAAGGAAGGAAGGAAGGAAGGAAGGAAGGAAGGAAGGAAGGAAGGAAGGAAGGAGAAAGAGAGAGAAAGAAAGAAAAGAAAGAAAGAAAGAAGAAAGAAAGAAAGAAAGAAAGAAAGAAAGAAAGAAAGAAAGGGAAAGAAAAAGAAAGAAAGAAAGAAAGAAAGAAGTCATCTCAAAATTAGATGGGAAAAGAGGATAAAGAGAGTGGTGATGGGAGGAGTTGGGGAAGTGGGGTAGATATATTCAAGTTACATTGAAAGAAATTCTCAAATTTTTTAATTAAAATGTTGTCAAAAAGAGTAGTTTCCATACTCTGCCAAAATATTCCCAGCACTGGTGACCCAGTGTTCCAACACATGAGCCTGGGGGAAGAGTCCATCATACATTTAAACTACAACATGGAGAAATCTACTTCTTTTTTAAATTTTATTTTTTATTAATTACAGTTTATTCAGTTTGTATCCCAGCTGTAGTCCCCTCCCTCATCTCCTCTCAATACCACCCTCCCTCCCTCATCTGCTCCTATGCCCCTTCCCAAGTCTCAATTATTTGTGTGATAGCCCAGTTAAGAGAGAAACTGAAAAACAAACACAGACTTGTAAAAATAACTTTAATATCACTGGATATCTTTAAAGAGATAGCAACGAATTCCTGTTTCTATTCTTCTGTATATTCATTTGCATCCCTGGGGATCCAGGAAGCATATTTGAGGTGTGGGGGAGAAGGTCACTACAATCACCTTCTTTTTATTTTTTAAGAATTTTTATTTTTTTACAATTTATTCATTATATATATTGATTGAGGCTCCCTCCCTCAACTCCTCCCAGTCCTACCCATCCTCCCTTTCCCCCACCCCATCCCCTTCCCCTAGTCCACTGAAAGGGGGAGTTCTCCTCCTCTGCCATCTACCCATCTACCCATTGAGTATCATCAGGACTGCCTGGATCCTCTTCCTCTGTGGCCTGGCAAGACCACATCTCCAGGGGCAAGTGATCAAAGAACAGGCAATCAAGTTCATGACAGAGCCAGCACCTGCTCCTCTTACTCCAGGACCCACATAGAGACTGAGCTGCTAATCGCCTATATCTGAGCAGGGGTTCTAGGTTCCTTCCATGCATGGTCCTTGGTTGGTGCATCAATCTCTGCAGGACCCCCTGAGCTCAGATATTTTAGCTTTGTTGGTCTCCTTGTGGGGCTCCTGACCCCTCCATGTCCTTCTATCCCTCCCCTTTCTTCCATAAGACTCCCTGCACTCTGCCCAAAGTTTGGCTGAGTCTCAACCTCTGCTTAGATCCCCTGTTGAGAGGAGTCTTTCAGAGGACCCTCTATAGTAGGTTTCCATACTATTTCCTCTCTTTCTGCCACTTCTGGTGTCTATCCTGTTTGCCATTCTGAGTGAGATTTAAGCATCCTCCCTAAGGTCCTCCTTAGCGTTTAGTGTCTTTAGATCTGTAGATTTCAGTATGGCTATCCTATATTATACAGCTAATATCTGCTTATAAGTGACTGTTTAACATGCCTGTCTTTCTACTTCTGGGTTACCATCTATACCACTCCTGGGTATATACCCAAAACATGCCCACCATTAAACAATGACATTTGCTCAGCTTTGTTCATAGCAGCTTTATTTGTAACAGCCAGAATCTGGAAACAACCTAGATTTCCCACAAAGAAGAATGGATGCAGAAATTGTGACACATTTACATAATGGAATACCAGTCAAATATTAAAAACAAGGAAATCATGAAATTTATATAATCACCTTCTATACGGAGATATTGGATGACAAATCATTTAACACAAAGCAAATACCAGTACCTTGTAAAGCAACTCTTTGATACCTTCCAAGTTAAGGTCCTTTAAGGAGCTTTGACTAGAAAAGCTTAGACACCTGCTGAGTATTTGTGCTGCAGACAGCTGTGAAAATGTACTTTTCTCTTTCATAGCTGAAATGGTGACCAGTGATCGCTGCCTGAAACCCTCCTTGGATGAGTTATCATCCTGAGAATCCAAACAGTCTCTCTATAGGTAAGGATGCTTTGGGGATTTATATGGGGGGAGGGTTGCTTGGTGGCTAGCCAAGTTTTATTTTGTTTTGTTTCTTATTTTCTTGTTAACAGGGAGTATGGTAGTTTAAATGAGAAATGCCCCCCCCCCACCAACCATGGACTCAGGTGTTTGGCCACTTGGCTGCCGAGACCTAAACAGCTTTGGGATTGAGCTGACTGGGGCAACTTGGGCAATGGGAAATGAGGAAATGGCAGACACATGTACAGACAAGGTAGAGCCGGGTGGGCTGTGCACTCTGATGGAGCTGCAGCAGCAGCCTGGAAACTCTGTGTGTTTATCATATACAGCTAAGTCAGGAAATAGGTTTATTATACACGGATGTATACGGTCAGTTATATCATCCTAGTAGGGGGTCACTGTGGGGAAGCAATCTCAGGCTACAGTCACCGGGGAGGAAAAAGCTGTGGTTGATACTTTCTACGCACATCATCACCATCAGTGCTTGGACCCGTCGAACATGAGTCTGAGGCACTGGCATCCTTGACAAGGCCATGCTCATCATATCAACAATACACATCCACTTAGGACTTAAAAAACAAGTAAACAAGAGACTCTGTATCTTGTTCTGCTTTCCTCTGTGTGTTCATTATGTTTCCCACATAACGAATTAGTGTATTAGTTAATTATCTCATTGCTGCAACCAAATACCTGATAAAAATAATTTAAGAAAAGAAAGGTTATTACAGCTCTCAACGTGATAAGAAATGGTACCATAACAGGAAGGTCATGGCAATAGGACCAGAAGGCAGTGGTCTTATAGTATCCATAGGGATGCAACAGGGATGAGAGCTAATGCTCTACTTACTTCTCCTTCTTATTTGGTCCAGGGGCAACCCAAGGAATGACACCGCCCACACTTAGGGTAGGACTTCCCACCTCGACTAACCTTTCTAGCTTAATTCATCTAGAAATGCTCCCAAATGTGCACAAAAAAAGGCTTCTTTTCACTGTCTCTAAACCCTATCAAGTTGGTACTTGTGGTCAACCATCACACTGACTAAGAAAGATGGCTTTTTTAAAAGATCCTTTATCCTTTCAAGTGTGGTGCTTCCCCATTTTTGAAGCTCATATGATCCTGTTTGACCTTTCACCCCTGACACTGGTCTGATTTCCATAAGCCTTTGGTTGATTTCTAAATACTGTTACTGGGTGACACCTTCCCGTGATGAAATTGAAACCTAGTATTACTTACTGACAAGCATCTGACTCTTCATGACTGTGTAGAGGCAGAAGCTCCTGACACAGTCATTTCTGCATGAGGCTTAGTCTCTTCAGGGACAGTGCTGGAGACTCAGAAGAAAGCCTAGCTCCTCAGAGCACCAGAGCCACTCTCCCAACACTGAATGAAGCAAATGGGTACCACATCTAGGAAACCCACTCTTGAAAGGAAGTCTACATGGGAACAAATCCTGTCAAAGAATGACTGAGTCACCATCAGACCAACATCTGAGTCACTAGATATACAACACCTAAAGTATCCCAAAACCTATAGTATTGTGTACAACAAATCGTCTCAGCCTTAAATTTTCTTTATCGGGCCCATTTAAATGAATCTGGGTTTTGTGGGTTATATTTTTTTAAGTTGAGGACCTTTTAAGTTTTCTCAGCTTAGGGGCTGGATAGATATGCTTTCAACTCTAGTTAACAGTCTACTTTTGGCTCCCAGTGCACTCAAGTTATGTCTTAGAATGTTCATCATTCTCTTCTCTGGAAAACAATCTTGAACACATATCTAAGCATTCCATTACTTGGCAGTTTATCAAGAACTCAAAAATATGAATGGTACTCAAAATACTTCAAACCGTAGCTGACATTTGTCTGAAATTAGTGAACCAAGCATATGCTATCACATTTCAGATCCAGAATGATGGTGTTACCTGCTCATTTGACTTCTGCCTTCTCATGAGCAGAGAAGTCTAGACAAAAGCCACAGCTCTATGACTGTTCTGTGGTTACTTTGGCCTCATAACCTGTAGAAAATCTGGTTGCTAGACAACCACAATGTTCAACATTTGCTCATTAAAAGTGCCATAAATAACAGTTTCTGTTACAAAAGTTTCAACAAAAAAAAATTAGTTCTAATGTTTTAAATTAATTTATTACAAAATCAACAGCTAATTAACAAAGTCCAAGTAGAAAAGACTATGTAATTATATGGTCCAATCCCTTAGCAAGTTGCAATGCTCAAATTAACCATGCAATGGAAAACCATATGCATGCCCTAGAATAATACTTACAGATGGCAGAAAGGCTGAGAGGCACACAGCCAGTCCCAGCAACAACAGTGATCACATCAGATGGCAGATGCTCCAGAGAGTGACATTGTCCTCGCGCTGGTTCCACCTCCTTAATGCAGTTCTAGTCAAGTCCTTTGCTTTTTAGCAGTCCTCAGACTTTCATCTACCAAATAATGACTGCTACATCAACCCGTTTCATCCTCACACTGAAACCCTAACTAGTCCCGAAGCCCCCACTTTTCCTCATTTCACACCACTCTAATTTTCTATATATCTTTCTAAGTTCAAGTCATCATCAAATCACCCCTCTTTGAAAAGGCCTTCACAGAACCCATGTGATCCTCAGCACGTTGTGTGGTTCTTCAGTTACTTTGACTTGACATTGGCTGCTTCCGATATAAATGTTTCCAGCCCAGCACACACGTGTATTATATACCCTACAAAGATTGTCCTCTCTTCTTTATCAATTAAAGTCTTCCAGAAACCCATGTTTAAGGCAAAAATTGGTGGGTGATATTTTAACAGCGATGGTACAATCAGAAGATAAAAGGAGATATTCGTTCCACAGTCCCCCAAATGTGTCCGCCTTGTGGAATGAAATGAAGCACAGCCATAAGGAACATTTTAAGCACAGATGTTTGGGATATTCAGATGCAATAGGACATAGCAGCCCTCTCTTCTTGATGCCTATTTCCCTCAATAGAAAATATATTATATTACATTACACTACATTATATTATATTATATTATATTATATTATATTATATTATATTATATTATATATTATATTATATTATATTATATTATTATATTATAATTAGTAGAAACATATTATGCCTCATGGGCATAATATAATGGGCTTGTAGTGTGGGAAAGTATAGCGACAACCTTTTGTGGTTACACAAATGTGACTTCCTGTTTATGAACACGAGATATTTATCTGGCTTGGGGGGACTTTAGAGCATTACAGCACTGTAAGGCTAATGTAGGAAGAGATAAGCAAAATATACCTCTTCTTCTACGAAGGCTACAGATACTGATAAATTCTAGGCTACATTCATATTTAAATACATATGTCCAAATGTTAAGTATATCCACTAGAGTTATAGATCACAAATTTCAACCTGGATACAGCTTTTAAGTTATCTGAAGCACAATGCAAAATGGAAACCAGGAGTGTATATCTTATAGTCCTTCCAAATAACCTTGGTGATGGGTCAGGCAGAAGAACCACTGTGATCTAGAGTTGTCATAAACCTTTGTAAGCATGTTTTGTAAGATTTGATGACAAAGGTCTTCTGACAGATGTACTGCAAAACTCTGTTCACCAGCATAGAAATCACTTAAGGAAAATCTTGGGCCAAAATTATAAACATCCCCCAACTCTTCTACCCTGGCCAAGAAGCAGTAAACAAGAAGTTTCCACACACCTCATAACCTCTGAAGAACCAGGAGACAGAGATGGAAACAGTGAGTAAAGATGGAGAAAGGAAAGGAGGGAAGAAGGGATACTCCTTTGACGAAAGAGAGGGGGGAGATGGAAGTGACAAATTCAAATATATCAAGAGTCACAATTAATTTGAAAGTACTAAATATGAGGGTGAAGATGCTCAAACCAAGGAACAAAACCACAAATTAGTTCTGTGCTGCCTTTAGAACATAAAGAAAATTACAAAAATAAACAGAGATTCAAAAAAGACAGTATTCAAATGCTAAGCCGTGAAAGCAAAAGCAGAAAGGGACTGCAGGCCAGTTCCTCACAGAAGCAAGAAGGAGCCCATTGAAGAATTTTATATATACTAGTTTTAAGATGCTTTATGAGCTGGGATATAGCTCGGTGGTAGAGTACTTACCTAGCATGCACAAGGTTCTAGGTTCAATCTCTAGCAGCTCACAAAACAGTAAATAAACTGAATAAAATTAATCAGCCTAAAGCCATAGAATTATTAAACATGATGAATTGGTAAAAAGAAGAAGAAGAAGAAGAAGAAGAAGAAGAAGAAGAAGAAGAAGAAGAAGAAGAAGAAGAAGAAGAAGAAAGACCTTCATACAGTTTCTTGCAATACAGAAGTAAATTGCAGCATAGAAAATCCATTTTTATACTATTTTTTTATGCTACATTAACTGAAGAACAGAGAGTCACTCTTTCTTGGGGCTGATGTAGCTGGTAGGCTACTCACACCTCATCAGATGGCCACACCCTCGGGCACATAGGAGCAGCCCTAAATGAACTCATACCCATGGACTTGGAAGGTGTGGTGTTGGGAAAGTGATTTTTGATGGAGGGCACTGGAAGGGCTTAGAGTGAGGGAGAGGTGGGTAGCTGTGATCAGAGTACATTGTATAAGCGTATGAAATGTTTAAAGAATAAATATAAAATATCTAAAAAAAAACTATTTTTTTTTTTTTTTTTTTTTTTTTTACTGAGGAGATTCCTCAGTGACCTAAATTTAATCTCAGGGAACCGGCATGATGGGAAGAGAAAACCAGCTCCTCTCCTGTGGTCTTCACAGTCACACTGTAGCACACATGTGAATTCATATACACATAAATAATAAAAAAATAAGTACATGTAGTTTTACATTTTTTAAAAGGAAACTTAAAAAACTTTTCAGCTCAGAATGAGATTCGGCTAGCAGTGTTGAGAGGGTAGAGCTTCCCTTCAGAGGCCCTTTCTAAGTCCCTCCAGCCACGGCCACACAGTCGTGAATCTAACCCTGGCTACATCCTAGTTAGGGTGCTGCCGTGTGACTGCGGAATGAGACCTCATAAATTTTATTGCTAAACACATGAATCAAATAGCTCCAACAAGCCTTCCAGAATATCACATGACACCACTTTCCTTTTATAGATCCTTAATCCAGCTTTCAACTTTACCTCCTTTAGTTTTATTTTTTTAATTTTTTTCTTTACCAAGGCTGTTACTTATTCTTTTCCCCATAGTCAGGGAATAGATGCAATATTAACTCTTTCTTTTTTATATTTTTAACCCCTCCTACCCACTCCACTTCACATTCTTTTTCTCTCTTAAAAACTAAAATCAAAAAGAGCACAAAAAGACCATGTTCATACACACACACACACACACACATAAACATACATGTGCATGCACACACACAGGGGTCAGCAAAAACAAAATATGGATTATTTGTGTTGTCCAACTATTCCTAAGCATGCAGCCTTTCGTGGGGTGTGGTTGATACACCCAGTACCAGTCCATTAAAGAAAATTGTTTTTTCCCTTTCCAGCAACTATCGATTGCAAATAGCTTCTTGGTTAGGGATGATACTCTGTGCCCACTTCCCTCCTCCATGCTGAATTCTAGTGCATGCTGTCAATCTCTGTGGGTTCATATGTGTATCAGCCCTGTTTTGTCTGGAAACACTGTTTTCTTGGAGTCCTCCACCGCTCTTGCCTCTTTTAACCGTTCCACCTCTTCTCCCTCATAGTCAGTCCCCTAGGCTTTTAGGAGAAGGTTGTGGTACATATATCCTATTTAAGTGTGAGTGCTCTCCACTAGCTGTTTTGGAATAAACCATTAACTGCTGACAAGCAAATTGTCACCAGCTCTTTCAAACATGGCTTTAAACTCTTATATGAAAACGAACTCATTCTGTAGGCATGTTGCTTTTCAACTATGGGAGAGACAACTTCACAGATATTTTTTTTAATAAAAAGAAACAATGGCATATTTATTTGATGCTTTTGAAGCGGGCACACAGTGGGGAAAGTTAGGGAAGCTTCAACATTTCTAAGTGGTTTTACATGTTAATTACTCTAGATAATTTCTGTGCCCGGTTTAACAGCAAGTCTCCTTTCTTGATGGTTTCTTGGTACTGCCAGTTCCTGCTATCAGGTCTGTTAGTTTCTACTATTTCATTTACTTTTCGATTTTGCAGTGTAGTCTTCCGGCAACAATAAACCTGGACAGTTCCTGGTCGATGAATTCCACACCCACACCAAAAGCTTCTGCCATATAGCCAAGGGTTGATGACCTATATGATTCCAGCAGCTGGCTGTACGCCTGAATTCTCATTTCTCTTACGTAGTATCAGTAATGAGGTGCAAAACAAATTATTCTTTTCAAGATATCAAATAATTTGGAGATCAGAATTGAAGCACAGAAAAGAGAATAAAGGGGTTGCAACAGAAAGGAGCTTAAAAATAGCTCCAGTTCTGATTCGAGTCATCTTTTTTTCTGGCATCACCACTATTATGGTCCTTGGGAAAACAGGTCTCATGTCAGAAAACAAATACAATAAAACTTGCTCATAAGTTGTGCAAAGTGTTTGTTTGTTTGTTTGTTTGTTTGTTTGTTGGAGTTTTTGCTTACCAAAGCTGACTCTTTTAGGTATAAAAGAGAAAATTTGTCTAAAGGAATTGTGAACGAGCGCTGGTTTGAGTTGTTAAGCACTTTGTACTCAGGTTCTGACCCTCTCTCACTAGCCATGTGACCGCGGAGACCCACGGTTCTCCAGTGCAATGCAATGCCATTCTCTAAGGTGTGGGTTCACTTTTTTCTCTACGCTCCTTACAAACAATGCTGTGCACATGAAGTACCCCAGTAAGTTTTCACTAACAGGTCTAGTCCCATGAACTTTTTGTGTTCTCATGACTAAGCATTTGTCCTGCTGTTTCGTTTGGTTCATTTGTTTGTTTGTGTTTGTTTTTTGTTAACTTAATACAAACTAGGGTCATCTGAAAAGAAGGAACCTCAACTGAGAAGATACATCTGTAAGTTTTGACTGTGGACAACCCCGTGGAACATTTTCTTGGTTGGTGATTATATGGAAGTGTCCAGTCTGCTGTGGGCACTGCCATCCATAGGCAGGTCATCCTGAAGTGGGTAAGAAAACAAACTGAGCAGTCCATGAGGAGCAAGCCAGTAAGGAGCATTCCTCCATGGTCTTTACTTCAGTTCCCGCTTTGAGCTCTAACCTGACCTCTTCTTGAGGGACTGTAGACTGTAATCCAAAATAAACCCTCTCTTCCTCAGGTTGGTTTTGTCATGGTGTTTATCACAGCAATAGAAAGCAAACTAAGATAGCTTTCTAAGGAAATATTTTTAAAGTCAGATGAATCCTTGTTTGTATTGCAAATCTATTCCCAGACTGGCATTGTGTGGAAGTTAAAACCCAGGGTTAAAGAGAGCTCTCTGTGGATAAACCATTTGCTGTGCAAGTATGAGATGAGATTGGACTCCCAGAAGATGGTGGGAGGCAGAGACAGGAGCATCTCAAAGGCTTCTGGCAAGGCATTCTAGCCAATTGGAGAGCTTCAGGTTCAACAAGAGATCCTGCCTCAAAGAACAAAAATGTAGCTAGCAACTCTCTCCCCTGAGTAGGTCATTACTGACTTCTAATCTGTCATTTCTTTGTTCTTTAACCTGAAGCAGGTGATTAGTTGACCTCTATGACCTGTTTTTTACCTCGTTATTAAAACCTTCTTTATCATGAGAATTAAATAATACAATGTTCATAACTACACAATAGTAGATACTAAAAAAAAACCCTTATGAGTTGTCAGAGACCCCAGAGCCTCTAAAACCATGCAGGCTCTTCCCATTCATCTTGACTGTCAACAAGAACTAGATGATAAATTCCTGTTGCTAAGACACCACATGCCTTGGATGTGCCATAGCAAGAAATCAAGATGGAACTAACAGGGGAAGCTTGCTCCCTGACACCAGCTTTCTTAGCTCAGGGTTTTACAAGATGCTGTTCAGGCTGTTGGAAGAGAAAAAGCATCAACGGTCTTATCCAGCTGTGAATCCTCTGATCTATGGAACCAACCTGCCAACTCAGATGTGCTCATGTCGGCGTGTTGGCACATCCCAGCACTCAGGGAGGCAGAGGCACGCAGATCGCTGAAAGTTTGAGGCTAGCCTCATCTACAAAGTGAGTCCAGGACAGCCAAGGCTTGTTACATAGAGAAGCCCTGTCACCAAAAAAAGAAAAACGGAGTGGTGCTACGGCACTACTGTTCTCCATCTTCCCTCCAATTGGATGTAAGACACACTCCACGGAGTAAACACACTCTTGGTGCTGTAAACCTGGTCAAAGACCCATGGCAGGAGAGATTATAGGCCCTAGAAGGGAACTACATACTGTTGTTTAGATGAATCGACACAGCATCAAGCTGCCTTACAGATAATAATGTTTATTCTCATAGATAAAAGATATGCTCAGCTTTAATTGAAGAAGCCTTTCTTTCCAGTGAACAGCGGTGAATGTGGACTCGTGGATGCACAAGATGGCAAGAACAGCATCCCCTCTGAGGCTCAGGGGACACTGTATTGTGGGAGAGGGGTCTGAAAGAATGCAAGAGCTGGGAGATAGGCAGAAGGAATGTAAAATGTCATTGTCTGGGTGAGAAATAGCAGTCATAATCACGGATTAGAGCAGCTACACATACACCCACTGGGTCTGCACACGAATGGGTCCCTCAGAAGTCAGGCCTGGGTGTACAAGGGGCTCAGGGGTCTCTGCCCCTCACTGTTGAACTGTTTGCCACTGATACTTTCAGGGAGAGGGGAAAATCTCTGCCTTCGCTTGTGCACTCACTGAGGACCCCACCTGGTGCCAATCCAGTGCTCACAGACAGCCCGGGTTAAACTAACTGAGACACAAAACCAAAGCAAAAGATCATTAATCTTGAAAGGATATTGGTATGGAGAGTGAGAGCAGAGGTAGGAAGGAGTGGGGGCAGAAAGATGGGGGCGAAGACAAGAAAAAGTAGGAGAGGATAAGAAGAAGGGAGGTAGAAGTTGATAGTAATTCGAAAGTGTTTAAGAGAGGGAGAAGAGTAATCATTATATATTAAATACACGTGTGACATTGTCAAATAACAAAATTAAGCCATTTTAAACCCCTATCAACAATATTGTTGTGCTTTGTAAAAATAATAATAATAATTAATAAAATAATAATAATATTGTTGGACTGCCTTTAAAGCCACAACCATCTTTTCTCTGTCCCTAAATGCAGCATTTCTTCACATTTACCTCTCAACAGAGGCATGTTGCCTCAACAGTATCTGAGTTAAGCTTTCCTGGTCAGATTTCAGCACGAAGCCCAAGCCCCAGTCAGTACCTGCCTATCATTGTTTGGAAGCTCTGTGGTACAGTATCTCGATGCTAACCTGGGAAATTCATGCCTGAGTATAAGCATGGAGTAACAACAGATCGGTAATTTTTTTACTCCGATTACTATTTTTTTTCTCGTCACAGCTTAGAGTTCATCCCCTCAGTGAAGCTGCCCTTGATCTCTTCCTTGCCCCAATACCCTGATGCTACCCATCCCACTCTCTTGCTCAGTACTAAGAATGTTCTGCCATTAGTGCCAGCATCCTGTGCTGTCATCTGGCTCATCTTTGAGACTGTAAGATCTTCCAGACTTGTTCATCTTTTATCCCCCAAACATCACCACAATACTTAGAACATACTACATTAAAAAAAAAATGTTAAGTGCACTAGAAGGAAAACTAATTTCATTTTGAGGATCACCGCCACGAAAAACTGTCAGATAATCACTATTTCCCACCCCTCAAAAAGTTGGCTAGACAAGAGCCTCCAAAGGAATCTGCAGCTAGGCTAAAACAAAAGAGAAGTTTCTGGGTTCACAAAACATAGAACTGGGAGTTACAAATCCACCAGGGATTGATTGTGTAGCTGCTTATGGAAAATCAAAGTGGAAAGAATCCTCCACCAGGAATTGAGAGGTCTGGAGTCCGTCCAAGCCCCGTCCTTACTGCTTGTGCTCCTCCCTCAGCCTGGTCCTGGAAATAGTGATTCACGGTCCCGTCAAACCCTTTCCACATCAGCACATCTGGACTCACTGTCGTTAGCCCCATTCTAGTTATGAAGACGGAAACACAAATAGCACACCATCTCATAACAGAGCCCAGCAGCAACTAGCTGCCTCAGCTGGGGTGGAACGAGAGCAGAGGGCCTTCCGGTCAGGAGGCTGGTTTACAGAAGTGACTGGATGAGCGAGGAAACACAGAGAGAATCAGCGCCCTTCTGCTCTCCACCATGAATAGATGCCCATACTTGGGAGCCAACAGAACCCTCCTCCGCTCAGCACTACCGCTGAGCTCCTTGCAAACAATGTTTTCTTCAGTGTCCATGCCTGGTAACTGGAGACAGAAATTGCTCAAACTCTAAGAACACAGTGCTGTCTGGGTCATCATGTCTGTGTAGTCATTGTGACATCATCAAAAGTCTACTAATTAGCTATAAAAACAAGTCCAGAGTTGAGAACTTGATTACCTCTGGGCTTATACACCCACATCCAAATGGATTGCTATGGAACCTTTAAAAACATATGAAAGCCATTGAAGCAGGACAGTCTCCCCAAGCATGGTTGGCTACCATAAAAAGCCAAAATGTTATGCTCAGGATGCGAGGCTAAGCACTGCACTCAGGCTCAGCCGCTTTGGACCCAGAGAAGAGCATGTCTGATTGCATGCGGGTTGATGCCCCAGGTCCCGCCTCTGAGAAAAAGGTATCAGACGGGTCTGATGCTCTTTGGGTGGATGACACCTAAATGAACATCAGTACAAAGTCCCAATTTATTTCTAATATCAGAGATCAGACCTCTACTCTTGCCTGATGCGTCCAAAACAAAAAGGGGGAACTGTAGAGAGCTGCGTAATGCCGCGCCTGAAAGATGGAGCTGGTTTCCGCCTTCCACCTTCCCGATGGTGAGTGCTCTCTGTCACAAACAACTCCACATTTGGCTAAGGCTGAGGATCTGGCTTGCTTCCATGTATGTGGACCTATCTGCATTGCCCACGTGGCATGCTGAGGTTGGCTACCCAGAGGCTATTTAAAGTGGGCTGGCTTTACCCAGGGTCAGATGATTGTTCAAGGTTCCTGAATAAACTGCATTGAAAAAAAAAAAAAAAAAAAAAACATATGAAAGCCATTCGGCCTCTTAGAAGACAAGGTGAGAAACTAGTGCTGAATTATAATTTAAACATTAAAAGTCTATAATAAGAGAGGTTTCATCTAAGCTAACAGTTTTTAGTCTTTAATGAGAAATCTTGAAAGCTACTAAGTTATATACATATTTTCAATTCTCATCTATCATTTTATAGATATGATCCCCGTATCATAAACTTTATGCTTTTAGAGTGTCCATACTTTGCATATGTTCAGTGTAGTCAAAGGCACCATTATTTCTATTTAATTTCAGAATTGTTGGTCACCCAAGTAATAAACTCATATTAGCACTCACTTCACATTCCTCAGTAGTCCAGCCACTAAGAACTGCTGGTACCCGCTTTCCCTATGGGCTTGCCTATTCTGAACACTTTAAACAAATTCAGTAATGACAAACTATGATTTCTTGTGCCTGGCTTCTTTCTGTGTTGGTGTCTGCTCTATAACCTTAGACCACAGGAACTAATAAGAGGACTTATCTTAGAACTATCAGCTTTCTTTTTCAGAAATGTCTTGCAATGCTTTAAAAAATGTTTAAAACTCAGGGCTGAAGACATGGCTCAGCAGTTCAAAGTGCCAAGTGCTCTTGTAGTGGCTCTTAGTTTAGTTCCTACATGGTAGTACACAGAGACATATAGCTCCAACTTCAAAGGATCCGATAGCCTCTTTGGACACTTGCAGGTTTGTGCAAGTTCATACACTCAGTACATTCCCATATTCATAAAATAAAATAAATAATTTGTTAATGCTTATTAATGAGTTATGACGGGCTGTGATCTGATCTAGCCTGTAGACTCTCCAGCCCATGAGCAGGAATGTTTTTTAAAACTTCCCAGGCAGGTTACAGTCTGGCCTGATTCCAAAAGCTTCCTTCAGTTAAACGTGGTTTCACAGGAAACACAAAAACGCTAGAATCCCATGAATTCAAGGCTTTGTATGTCTTCTCACTGGCCCCAGGGGAACCTTGAGCAATTTTTGTAACTTCTAGTTTTTTACTTTTCTCATCTGTAAAATGAGAGTGGCAATACCTTCTTTACAGGGATGTTATGAGGACTAGGAAAAATATACACCAAGTACTTAAAGCTAGGCACAGTGAAAGCCTTCAATAAATTACTATCACTCCTATTTTAGAACTATTGTTTTCTTATTTCCCTAAGTGCTGTTATTCACCACTGTGTGCAGACAACTAACCTAAGAATGGTGTTGGTGGCAATGCTTGCTTGCCTCGTGGAAATGGCATCCAGTAGAAATACAAAACAGACATTTTTAAGTCAAAATTTGCATGGCTTCTTTATAATTTAATCTTACAGTTTGGCTCTAGAAAAGGAAAGAATGAAAAGGACACGGTTCTGTGTCCGTGTGTGTGTGTGTGTGTGTGTGTGTGTGTGTGTGTCACCAACAATGCTGTACTGGGACCTTGTGTCAGCTCAGCTCTCCATCCACCGAGAGCCTCTTGGGAGAAATGGCTGTAAAAGATTAAGGATAGTGGCAGCTGGCATAAAAAGGGAGACCTCAGACCATGGTGCCAGTTGGACACTGGGGAAAGGACCGAAAAGGACTGGATAGTAGGGAATTCTGGCTGAAGCATAGCTCTAAGTTCTGTGCCAGGCCGTCTGTGGGTACATAATAAGGATTAGCCATTAAAAGAGACCCCAATCCAGAAGAAGCCACCTGGCTCTACTATCCCTCCCAGTCACTACTAGCAGAGCCTTGGAAGAAAGTGTCTGGCAAGTGAATAAGGCTTTTCAGCTGTGGATGTACTTACAGCATGTTCCCATAAAAGCTGACTTTGGCAGGCACCTCCGTGGCCTCTAAAGAACCTTCTGAAGACAGTATTGCTTATACTCTGTAGGTTTGCAGTAGTGAAAGCTGAATAAATAGATTTAGCAGCCAACAGGAAGAAATGACCCTTTTACTAAATTAAACCCATCGCTGACTTCATTATCTGCTTCATTTCATTTAGACAGACACAGGATGAAGCAACCACCAGAGGGTGTGGCCTCAGAAGTAAAAACAAGATGGCAGATAAAGTACATCTCGATCGGAAGGTACAGAGAAAGCTTCAGGAGCTAGGGCAGAAGGTGGGATGTTAATCAGGGAGACACACATGCCCAAAGCAAGCACCCACAGTGAAAAGCAGGTCACCACAGCACCCACTGGGGTACGGAACAGGATACCTACAGCTGTCAAAGCTATGGGTGAGGCAAGAGGTAGAAATGAGTCACTGATCTGGAGCTAAAGTGAAGATCTCAGAGGTAAGGACCACAAATAAAGCAAGGCAAGCGAGGGCAGTGTTACTGTTATTTCAAGTGTTACAGCTTATTTCAAACTGTCCTGAAATGCTGTGCAGTGTACTGCTGACAAACACCTGCTATGTAGAGAATTAACATTTCAAAGCATTCACAGATCCAGCAAACATTTCCAAGTGACTACAAGGGGAAAGAAATCCCTGTGGTTGCACTAACTCCTGCCAGGAAGACAAACCCCAAAAGCAATTAAAGCATACGATGGTACTTCATAGGTCATGTGATGACAGAGGTGGATGAACCTGAATGTGCACTAGACTTTAGGGTAGCAACAACAAGAACATCATTCCCATTGACGGCCCTAAATCTTGCTAGGAAGACAAACTCCAAAAGCAATTAAAATAAAACACAACTCTTTGTAGATGACTGGAGAGAGTTAACTTTCTAAGTCAAGTGGTCATATGACTCATCACCCAAACCAGAAGACTGTGAGAATGGAAGGAAACATTACTGATAATTACCCTGGAACAATGGGTGTAAATGAGGACAGCTCCTGGGCAAACCAGGGTGAGTGTCACCCTCTAAGCCTTAGAGTCCAAGGAATAAAAGTAGCAATAAAAGATCTAGAAGGAGGTAGGGGTGAGAACTGGACTGAAGAGAAAAGGGATAAGAGGAATGGACAGGCAAAATGAGAAAAAGAAGTTGCCCAAAGGGACTTCAGAATATAGAAGCTGAAAGACCTCAAAGATAAACCAGCTTAATTTTACTACAGAGCAACCATGAGAGGGTGACAGAAAAACAAACTATAGTTTGTTAAGTGCCCACAGTCTACTAATTTAAATAATATTCTTATTCATTTCTACTTAGAACAGTTTTATTTTATTAGTTTATACTGATGAGGTTTCATTGTGTTGCCCAGAGTGGCTTTGAAATCCTAGGCCACAATTCTGAAATAGGTGTGTTACTACGGCCTCACTACCTCCTAATGCTCTAAAGCAATAGTTCTCAACCTTCCTAATGCTGCGACTCTTTAATACAGTTACTCGTGCAGTGATGAACCCCAACTATAAAATTATTTTTGTTGTGACTTCATGACTGTAAACTCACTACTGTTGTAAATTGTAATGTAAATATCTGATATGTGACCCCACTGAAAGGGCCAGTCAACCCACAGGTTGAGAACTGCTACTTTAAATGGCTGGCTCTGTGGTACTTTCTTATGGCATCCCTGCCAGATACCATGGAAATAATAACACAAACAGGCAATAGGGCAGGAATGGTGGAGACAGAAGAAAGGTCACAGGAAGGCCGGTGGCAACCAATCAGACTGATATTCTACAAAGAAAATAACTGGAGCAAAGGAAAAGGTGAGGTAACCAAAACCCTACACACCAAAAATAGTTATTTCAGTTCCATGATGGTGCTTTCTCTGTGTGCTAGTCTCCTTCCTGCTTTGAAGAATCTCATAGGATTGCTGGTCATCTATGTCCCAAGTAAAATTAAAAAGTGCCAAAACCCAAGAAAGACCTGACGTGATTTTCTTACAGGAATGAAACCCACACCGTGGTGAATGTCACGATGAACAATGAGTCATAGCTTCAACTAATCAAGTTGACTTCAGTCTGGCGAAGACGGACATGTAAGCTGTAATCACTGAAACTGTTAGAAGAAATGTCAATATCAAACAAGGGAAATTGAATAATAGAAAACTCAAGTGAATTTAAAACACACTGGTAGAAGCAACAGAAAATAAAGACGTAAGCACAGAACCAGGCCAGTGAGATCCATCTGGAGAGCATTGAGGGCAGGAGGTGAAGATATAGAAGGATCAGGAGTTCAAGGTTCTTCTTGGTTACATCGTAAACCTGGATCAGCATGGACTATAAGACACTGTCTCCAAAAAAAAAAAGATAAGAATGAAGAGAAAAACTTAAAAACCCAAATATGTTTATAATTACTTAATTACATCAATGGAAATGAAATTTTAAAAACGAATGAGTGTGTTATTGGAGAACATAACATATAATATCCATTGTTTATTAGAGAAATGTTTAAAATAAAGGGAACATAAAAGTCAGAAACAAAAGGATGGGAAAGGATATAACACACAAACACTTAAGCATATAAAACTTGCCTCAGATTTGGGTTCTGCTTGAAACAGAAGCAAATACTTGAGAGCATAGCTTCCCTGGGAAGTGATCTCCAATAGAATTTGGAAGGTGTGTATTCATGTTGACAACTGCACCTGTGATTGTACCATGGACTTGTGTTCCATTCCTCAACGGTCACAGTCTCGTGACTCAGTTTCATCAGAAGTCTCACGAGATTCATCTTAGTGGCACAGTCTCCCTTCTGATCTGACTCTCCACGGAATTCAGGCTCTGAATATCCACGGACTAGGTGTATGAATGGTCGGAAGTGCACACAGAGACCTATAGGCCCCAACTACAATTTTTTAATTCAAAGTTCATACATCAAAATTAAGCATCTGTCTACATTCCAGAAAGAATAGAAGAATACATTGCAAAATATAAAAGATCTACAATAAAAAGGGAGATAGAACAGTTGGCAAAATGGTTGCTATGCATGAGCACCCGCATCCCCTCTCAAGAACCCATGTGAAAAAGTTGACATGGTGACCACCCTTTAACCTCTGACACTGAGGGAGGCAGAGACTTCTGTATCCCTGGAGCCCTTGGCCAATCTAGCCTAGCCTACTTGGTGAGTTTCTTTCTCAAAGCATCCACCAAGGCGGATGGTGCCTAAGAAACATGCTCTCACACACATGTACACCTACACACACACACACACACACACATGCACGCACACACACACACATGCACACACACACACACACAAATAATGGGGCATGCAAATAACTTTGGTAAACATTTTTCCAAGAAGATATAGGAATGGAACTTAGCATGTGAGAAGATGCCAAAGTCACAAGTCATCACAAGGAAAGTATAAATCAAAACTGTTTCATATCCATATGTAACTCCTGGATATTTCATGTCCAGTAGTAACTATTACTAAGAGAAAACTTTTTAAAGAAGTGCTGATGAGGTTGTACAGAAATTATAAGTGATTTTCATTTCCAAAGAATATGAAATGGTACAGCTAGTATAGAAACCATTCAATATTTCCCCAAAACTTGAAACAGAATTACCATATGAACCCAGCTATTCTACTTCCATAGACACCCTAAAAAACTGAAAGCTAGAACTCAAGTATCCATGCATACACATTTGTAACAACTTTGGTTTAGTATGTCTGTGCATATGAATGACAGAAAAAAACCCAAGCATCCTCACAGGTCTGGTGGACAGATGAAATGCTCATATGCAATGGAATATTGACTATGAAAAGGAGACATTCCAATGCATGCTGTAACACAGATGAAACTTGAGAACAGTATCCGGGGTGAAGTAAGCCACACAGAAAAGAACAATGGCTGTGTCTTCACTTACTAGAGAAATCTAGAACATAGGCTAACTCATGGAGACAGAAAGGATTACCAGGCACTAGAAGAAGCTAAATGATGAGGAACTGTCAAATAGCTACAAAGTGTCTGTTTGATTGGCTGGTTTGCTCCGTTCTTTGTTTTTCAGATTTCTTCAAATATTCTTTTTTTTTATTCTCTCACATATTAAATCCCAACCACAGTTTCTCCTCCCTCCCCTCCCCACAGCCAGACCCCCCTAACCTCTGTGCATGCCTCTCCTCTCCTCCAGATCCACGCCCCCTCCTGGGCCCCTCAGAGAAGAGCAAACATCCCAGAGACATCAATCAAACACAGCTTAACAAGCTATAATAGGACCAGGCACATGCCATCACATCAAGGCTGGACAAGGCAACCCAGTAGAAGGAAAAAGGGCCCCACAAGTAGGCAAAAGAGTCAGTGATAGCCTCCACTCCCACTGTTAGGAGTTCCACGAGAACACCAAGCTACTCAGCCATAATGTATCTGCAGAGGACCTAGGTCAGACCCATGCAGGTTCCCTGGTCTCTGCAAGTTCCCATGAGTCCTGTTCAGTTGACCTGTTCTTGTGATGTCTTTGATTCTTATGGCTCCAACAATTGTTCCCCCTCCCCCTTCTCCAAAGAATTCCCCTAGCTCTATCTAATATTTGGCTGTGGGACTCTGCCACTGCTCCCATCAGATGCTGGATGAAGTCTCTCTGGTCTCTTTGATGATGCTTCTGCTAGGCTCCATCTCAGCACACCCTGCAAGCAGGACAATTTGTAGGTTGAAGGTTTGGGGGATGGGTTGTGTCCCGATGCCTCTACTTGAAGCCTTGCCTGGTTACAGAAGATGGCCAGTTTAAGCTCTGTGTACCCTATTACTAGGAATCTTTGCCATGGTTACTCTCATAGATTCCATGGAGTTTCCTTTGCACTGGGTTCCTGCCTCACCCCCGAAATGCTCCCCAATTCCAATCATTTCTTCCAGTATTTTCTCTCTCCCTCCCCCTCCACCATCTGATCCCTCCTGTTTCCAACTCCATCTGCCCACAGTCCACCTTCAAAATCTAATCTAGTTTCCCTTCCCATGGAAATCCTAGTGTCCCCCTTAAGCCCTCCTTGTTACATAGCTTCTCTGGGTCTGTGAACCATAGCATGATTGTCTTTTACTTTACAGCTAATATCCTCTAATGAATGAGTACATACCATGATTGTCGTTCTGGGTCTGGGTTACCTCACTCAGGGTGATCTTTTCTAGCTCCATCTATTTGCCTGCGAATTTCATGACATCACTGTTTTTAGCAGCTCTGTAATAGTCCATTGTGTAAATGTACCACATTTTCTTTACCCATTCTTTGGTTGAAGGACATCTAGGTTGTTTCTAGTTTCTGGCTATTATGAATAAAGTTGCTGTGAACATAGTTGAGTGACTATCCTTGTGGTAGGATGGAGCATCCTTTGGGAATATACCCAGAGTGGTATAGCTTCTTCTTGAGGCAGATCAATTTCCAATTTTCTGAGAAACCACCATATTGATTTGCAAAGTGGCTGTACAAGTTCACACTCCCACCAGCAGTGGAGGAGGGTTCCCCTTGCTCCACATCCTCTCCAGCATGTGCTGTCACTAGAGTTTTTGATCTTAGCCATTCTGACAAGTGTGAGATGGACTCACAAAGTCATTTTGATTTGCATTTCTCTGATGGCTAAGGATGTTGAATGATGAGGAAGTTTTTAATGGTGACAAAGCCACTGTTTAAAAGCAAAAATGTGCGGCAAGAAGGCGTTGCAATCGTTGCACGGGTCTGTATGTTCTATGCTGCTGAGCTGCAAACTTTATTGGTTAGTAGCTATTGTGTCAATAGCTTTAATCGTATATGTTGTGTGGTGCTGGAGACGGAACACAGTCCTGTATGTGCCAAGCAAGTGCCCTGCCATACTTGTAGCATCCACTGCCCTTAAAATCTATTTGTTAGGGTCGTTTCTGATTGGAAACAACTCTGGTTGGAGCCCAGTTTAACCGGGCACACAGGAGTCACCTAAAATGCTTTCTCAATGGTTGGTCAGCCAGTACATTTCTTGGATGTTGTGGCCATTGTTTACATCCATGGAGAAGGGAAGGAAAGAGAAGCAGCAAGCCAAGCACTCAGGACCTACTGTGTCACAAATATTGCTGAAATTTTTTCATCTTTAAATACTCTTATAACTCATAAGAACTTATCCTTACAATCAGAACCCCAGTTGGGCATCCTGTTTTGATTATTTAACTACTTATGTTTTCTATTATATCATCTTTGTATTTATCAAGAGGCCAACATGAGACATGATTTTTGAGTAACTATGGTTAGTTTTTCTTCAGATAGTCTCTATAGTACAAGCTGAACTCCACCAACAACCACAGTCATAAGACTTACTTTGAGGTCACATGAGAAAGCTCACAGCACTGGACTCCTCCGGGTAATCTGCCCCACTAGCATTCCACATAAGACAAAGGAGACCTTCACCAGAGAAGCACCAAATGGACTCAATAGTTTATTTTTATGTTAAGGTGTCAGCCCTGGTCCCCAACCCATCTGTTGCGGTAGAGCAGTCGGGGCAGAGACATGGTGAAAACTAATGAGAGGGCTAAACCAAGAAACACCATCAGGAAATGCTGGTGCTGCACTCATTCATTAGGAAATGAGAAAGTAAACATTTGTCTGCCAAGATAAAACAAACACAAGCAGCTTTTCAGCCGTTCTTTGAAATAAGTGATGCCAGTTCTTTAATGTTTACCTGTAGGTCCGCTTGAAATAATAAAAACAAAAGCGTTGTCTAGAAGCCCAAGAAACTGGAGGTCAAAGCCTAACTCTACCACTCACCACGCATGTGATCTTGGCAAGTCATGTCATGTCTTTGGATCTCAGTTTCATCGCCTGTAAAGATGGCTTGTTGGAGGCTTTGTATACTGTAGTCCTAGAAGCTGCTGCCTAGATACCAACACTGACTCCACCAGCTAGGTGTAGCACCTCTATAGACCCCTTTACTCTCTGTGGATTACTGTCCTCAGTGGAAAATGATAGCGTATCTATACATTCAATGTTAATTAAATGTGCAAATGCTTCTGGCATCCTTAGAACTGTATTATAACAAGAGATGAATAAAATTTAAATGGGCAATATTATGAGACTTCAATTTTCATTTTTTAAAAAGAGTCCCAAAGGTTTCAAAACATTCCAAAAATCTGATTTTCTCAAGTTTGCTACCAGAAGGCACTAGAATTTGCCTTTGCTGAATGGGTCCACTTAATGTAAAAATTTAGTATAAGCTTTTGTGGAAACTTTGAAGAAGAAATGATTCTCCATGGAGCTTTATCAGGGGGATTTATCAAGAAACCCCTTATAGCATGCATACTGCTAAATATTATAATAATAATAAATACTAAGCTTTTAAATCCCTTAATACTTTGAAGAGTTTTTTTTCTAGGCAATTACCAAGCTCCAAAAATTAATCAGTATTGCTTCAGAAAAGAACAGAGAAGCCAGGCTACTGTTGACACAATTGTTGAAGTAGGATGCGGCCTGAGATAAGGTGGCATAGCCTACTGTCTATTGTCTAGAATAAGACGATAAGGGGGGGGGGCAAGGCCACAAGGGTGTCAGGGAGTGAACAATGAAGGGATGCTCTGTCTTCAGGGTTATTATTTTTTTTTCTTTCCTCTGTGTAAGCCTCCTACCTCTACTTTGCTCCTGCCAAGGTTCCGGAAGTGTATTCTCACTAAAAGCTCAGAAGAAATGAAAGTAAAAGTTCAAATGATGAGTTAGACAAATTGATTGTCCACTCTTCTTTTTGCCAATAATCATAAATGCACTCTTATGTTTTCTGTCCATTTGTTATACACATAGAGAGACTGATCATTTTCTCCATAAAAGAAAGCAAATCATTCACTTGTTGATCACACTTCTATTTGTTTGTGTTTAAAAAGTACATATTTCATAATATAAAGTTTCCAACAAGATTGTTGACACTTCTAGAAGCTAATTCTACTTCATAACCATTTGTTAAGTAAAACACAAAGAAGCATTTTAGGAAATGACACATTCTTTCCTATGCCTCAAGCCCACAACTTCACAACCTAAAACCCATGGGCATAATACAAGGCATCTAGAAGCTTAATAGCACCTAGCCATGTGCATTTTATTTTATATTTTTCTTTTTTTTTTTTTTCTCCTCTTAAGACCTTTTTATCTCCTCTCATGGTCCAACTCCAAATGCCTAAAAAACAAATTGTTAGTTTTAATCATAGCAATGACCTCTCTTGACTGTACCAATTTTCCATACTAATTATCTTCACTTGACAGTGGCCAAAATAAGTGATAGAAACAGCAGAAAGGAGGGGAGACTTACTTTTCCTCATGCCCCAGGGTTGCATTCCATCGTGCTGAGAAAGACCAAGCAGTGTTAGCCAGATCAGTGTCACTGTATATGGCATGGCAAAGCAAGCAGTGAGCAGCCAGACCCAGGACCAAGCTACAGCCTACAGAAGCTCATCCCTAAAAATTTACTTTTACCAGCCAGACCTAACCACCTAACATCCGATATCCTTCCAAAACAACAGTGTGCCAGCAAGAGAATCAATGTTCAAAATGGGGGTGAGGTGGGTTAGATATTTAGATATTCAGTTATGAGAAGTGTCCTACTTTTCTCAGATTTCTTGTACTTTTGAATCAATCTGGTGAAACAGATCACTTTTAGGAGATGGTCTTAGTAAGCAGCTCGGTAAATTCCCACCTGGGAATAGCAGTCTATTATGCAATGTTCACTTCTAACTGGGTACTATCATGTCATCTTTACATACAGCTTCTTCATCTCTGACTAGTGAATTGTGGTACACAGTCCATACTGTATGGGAGTTATATAAACTCACTATCTCTATGCAAGAGTTCAGGCAGTGGGTGTGTGCAGAAACAGTCCAGACAGGTGTGGTGTAGGTAGAAGAATGTGAGTCCTGTATGGCTAACCCGACAATGAGAATGCTGCCCTATTGAATCTTGGGACACTATTGAGATTGGCTGTGTTGTTTGAATGGGCCTCTGGTATTGGTCAATCTGGGAGAAATGAGGGCTTCACCCACCTTTCCCCTAGACACTAATGCAGGTAGTGGTGCTTCACAAGAAAAGGCAGAGGCAGAAGTCATGGCATCCTCTTTGTGAGGTTTACATTCAGTCTTGATAGCACTGTATAATCCAGCAAGGTGCAGGAGTGATATATGCCAGGGGCTCACCTATATGCAGAAGCAAAAACTGTCCTCTCTCCCTCTGCTACCCTCTGTATGCATGCATTACCGGTATCAGGATCTCAGAGCTTCCCTAGATGTGCATACTGAGGACAGGGTCAGGAGTTGTTCTCCCCTTACTCCTGATTCTTGTACAGTGACCATTACAGATCATGCAAGAAAAAGAAGTGGCTAAAGATTAATAAAATTAAAGCCAATTTAAATGCTCACAGGATGGGGCACAGGAAGAAAATGGTTGGCACAGGACATTGTTTTCTCCAGACTTCCTTAGGCATTGAGCCCTGAGGGAAGAGTGACTGACGTCTGAGCTCTATGCACCGCCCCAACCTTCTGCCTCAATTTCTTTCATCTGAGATGTCTATCAAGGATTGTGTAAGATTGGGCTGCGGCTGGAGCCAGGCAACATTCCTCCTAACTAGTGTGTTCACAGGAGCAAGGGAAAGCAGAGCACAGTCTTACTGAGATGTCTTACTCCATATGGACTCCACAGATGGAGCTAGGACCTAGGCATCTTGCTTAAAACATCCCAGTATGCCTTTGCGGGCAAGGGAGCACTGGAAAATGAACAGGTGCCCATGGGGCAAGAGACGGCAAGAATAAGCAAGAATCTGCCCTCAATCCTGGTAGTCACGTGGATACACAGACAACTAACTACCTAGAGGACAGGAGTCCTTTCATGTGATACCTGATCCCACCTATATCACAACATCTGTTCCTTACTAAGTACCCTGCTCAGTGAGTGGTGACAGAGTCACCCCGTTAAGCCCAGCCTGGTTTGTGAGTCAGCCATCTGCTCAGCCAGTGGGTTGGTATGTCTGTGGGGCCAAGAGATGGGAGTGTATAGGAGTCCCTACCCTAAAGCAATCCGAATTCAGTCAGTAGGGCCTGTCGTAAAGATGGTTCAAGGCCACAGAGGAGCACTCTTACACTGAGGCACTCCCTCAAGGTGAACTCTTCTTCCAGGGCCAATCTACTGTGCAAATGCCTCTTAACTTTGTGACTGTAAGTCTCCAAGTGCTGTGAAACCTCTCCATACCTACATTAGCAGTATTCACTGGAGCTCATTCACCTTTCCCCGTATGTAAGGGAAGCCCCTCCCCTAGGTGTGGAAGATGGTAGATAGTAAGGTATTGCATTTACCATGCTGTGCTGATGCCTAAGGTCATCACTGATTTACAAGGTTTCCATTTCTCCACTATTGAATTCCAATGTTCTTCCACGGTTATTCAATAGGCAGCTGCACACTGTTGCTCTGGTTCTGTTTTCATGAAGAAGCAAGTTTGTACTGAAACACTCCGTCAACCATCCTCAAGTATTTTCCTCAGTCGCTCATTCTTATTGTGTTCCCTCAAATAGTAAGTCACAAAATATGAATAGGTGGATGGGTGGTTTCAGAAACTCCTGCATATAGCCACAAAGCAACATAATTGATAAATTCAGTAGTATGATAGATTGTCAGGCTAGAGAAGTTCAGAAAGCATACTACCAGAAAAAAATGATTTCCCAAGATTACTATTTAGTGGGTTACATGGTTGACTTCCATGCTCTGGAATGAGATAGGCCTCCATACGATGTTTCCAAAGCAGAATGTTGAATTCCTATCTTTAAATAAGTTCAGAGGTTGGGCAGATGGCTCAGTTGTAAAATGTCTGCCAAACAAGAACGAGGACTTGAGTTTGGCTCCCCAGAACTCATGAAAAGTCGGGCATGATGGTGACTATAACTGTAACACTGGACAGGTGAAGCCAGGTGGCTCCGCAGAGTCAGCCAGCCTCACCCAGTTGATGAGCCTTGTGTTGGGTGAGAGACACAGTTGCAAAAACAGTAGAGTGCAATCAAGGAAAGCAATCAACATTGACCTCTGGTCTCTACACAGAGGAACACACTTATGGGTACACATGTACACAGCCACACAAACATATATACACTATGAAACAAAGAGAGAGTGGGGGAAAAAGGAGAGTAGAAGAAAGGAAGAAAGAGGAAGAGAAAGAGGAGGAAAGGGGGTAAAAGAGAATCAGGTACAAATTTGAAGAAACATAGGTTAGGAGTCTACATTTATCTCTTTTTGTTTATGTGTGACTTGTTCTGTCCAGCACAACTCAAGGTTCCTTTGAGTAGTAAAGCAGAATAAGAGGCAACAAAGCAAGGAGCTAGGAGTGGATGATTCATAAAAATAAGTGGACATACTTAAGTCTCAATTAAATTTACTCATTTCTGCCACAAAGTTAGAAGGAACTATTGAAAACACTCTTGGCAAACAGAAATTTTAAGCATCTGTAAAGGTCACTTGCTCTTGTGGCTTATGAAAGGAATGAAGAGAGGATACAGAACCACATAAATGTTAACTGACCCCAGTTCATTGATGAAATCAACTAACCATAGTTCATTTAGATGGAGCCAAAAATATTTCGTGGTTGTATTTATTTATAAGCTAGTAAGGACTTGTTTAAAGTCTGTTTAACTGCATTAAAGTCCTGAGTTGACTAAAGTTGTGTCTTAAGCACTGCACCTTCCTTCATTGCCCATTTCGTAAGATAGTTCCAAGATACTTAGTCCAATTATCCCAACCAAAGTGGTTACGCTCCTTTCAAAACATAACTCGCAATACTTCTAATACTCTCAATATTAGACCCAGTAATATTTTCCTTTTATTGCTTTATTTGCTGGCTGTTTCTCTCCCTGAGAGTGGAGCCATTTTACTTTTTTAAAGATATCTTACAGACATTAGGCCTTAAAATGTTAATTGAATTACTTCAACTTTTTTTGTAATGTACCATTATATGGAGAAGCATTTAACGATTTTCATGCTGAGGAAGGATTGACAAGAGTCCAAATTTCTCATGACCTTCATACTTACTGAGCTTGCCTTCCCTGCAATTATATTGTAATGAGGTTATCAAAAACCTTTGATTTTCCAAAGCATACGATTGTCAAAGGGAAAGAGACATACCAGAAGAATGCTGAATGGATAGCAAAAAGAAATATTTTGGGATTTTTGAAGGACTCTAGTAATTGGAATTCTGCCTCCTGGCCTTGGCAGATGTGGGTCTTATCCATAGTTCCATTTCTCAGAGACTGTCCTTGGTGGTCTCTGCAGGCAGGGTGCTCTGAGCCTGAAAAGTAGATAGCAAGCTCCCTGCAACCTTGAGAACCAGACAGCAAACTTTGTGTAACCTTGAGTGAATTCCTGCATGCCTTGCCAGGTGGCACAGATGTGTTGCTACTGTGAAAAAAATTTGCCTGTACCCTTTATAAGTGTTGTTTGCACGTTCAGTAAACTGACACTTGATTAGGAATCTGTCTTGTCTCCATTCTTCGCGTCTCTGTCCCCCAATTTCCACTCCCTCTTTCAGGTGGACCCTGTTCAACTAGCCCGCGGGATGGGTCAGTTGGCGCCCGAACAAGGGACCTTGAAAACGAGGGGCAAAGTGAGAAACGCTGGTTTTTGGAGCTCCAGATGCCTAAGTAAAAAAAGTGCTTCGTGACGACCGCCCATCGCAGTGAGGAAGACAAGGTAGGCAGGCAGCGCAATCATGGGGCAGAGCAGTAGCAGGAAGTTATTTATGAGGACTTTAAAGTCAATGCTAATAAACGCGAGGAATTGAGAGAAACGCCCTTATCCCCTTTAGTTTATAAATGAAGTTTGTCCCTGTTTCCTAGTTGAAGGTACATAAATCTGGAAAACCTGGGAGAGGGTAGCGAAAAGATTGCAAGAATATTATGCTAATAATGGTCCTGAGAAGGTACCTGCTATAACTTTTTCTGTGGACTATAATTAGAGACATGCTGGATCCTAGGCATGAGAGTGATAAAATGAAAAATTTGATCTCACAAGCTAAAGAGTTGCTTGGAGAAATTAGAGCAGCCAAACAGGCAGAAAAAAAAAGTACTGCTAAGGTTATTTCAAATGTTCATAAAGGAGCTAAATAGGTTTGTGTAATTTGAGAGCAGAAAATAATTTAAGAGCTAGATAGTGAGGATGAAACGGAGTCAAAGGAAGAAACTACCAAGTCTCATAATTCAGACTGGCTGCCTCTGCCCTATGCCCTATGCCCTCTGCCCCCGTGGCTTTTCCTGCCACATGTGCAGGAGATACAGGACCACTGCAGGAAGATATCACTGTTCTCCAAGAGAAAGTCCAATTAGAAATGAAACAAGTTCAGTTATTAAGGGAATTAGAGAAATTAAAATTTAAAAAAAACAATAATAATAATAGTAATAATGATAATAGTAATAATAAATAATAATAATAAAATTGGATTGTTTGCACTGGTAAATTTTAAAGTCTGGTTTTGACTTTTAGAATTATAAATGTGCTTTTTTATTTCACTCCTAAAGAGGATGCTTTGTTTTAATATTATAAAAACAGGTTTTTAAAAAATATTTAAATGTTTAAAAAGCAGGTACCGCAGTTATTCTTGTCTTTGTCTGTTTTTTGTTTTTGCCTGCCGGCTGTCTGTTTTGGTTTCTGGTTTTCGGTTTGCTCACGAGGTCTGGGGAAACTTGGAGAGTTTCCAATCTGGTTGAGGGAACATGGAAGACACTCCATTTCCCAGGGAAGAGGCCCATAAAGGCTCTGCTTTTGGGGCCAGGAAAGAGGGTCTCTGGGACCCTATTCTGTGTGATAAGAGGGCTGCTGGAGCCTGCTCTTCATCTGGAAGCTGTGGAGAGGGCCATGGGGGCTCTGCTCCTTCTGGTATCTATGTGTGTGGAGGGGACCCATGAGGGGTCCACTCCTTCTGGAATCTGTGGAACTTGTGTCTAGTAGGGGCTGGTCAAGTCCTGGTATTTGAGTATTCTGGTTACTCCAAGGTGACAATGTCGGATTTCTATGTTCCTTAGCTATGTCTCTATGTGTGTATGTGTTTATCCATAGACAAACTGATGATATTTTAAAATCTGACTGACGATATTAATATTTTTAGACATGAGACAGTTTGACTCAACACCTCTGAGTTTGGTCCTGGATCATCAGAGTTAAATTCTACAAAACATTTTAAAATTTATCAGATATTTTAAAATAATAACCCTTGAACAGTCTAACAAAAAACTTAAAACAGTTTCTCAACCCTTTGGGAGAAGTCAAAAGACCTTGGTATTTATTTTATTAATTTTACAAAGTAAAACCAAGCTATACTGTTTGAGCCAATTAAACAAAAACTGCAGTTATTACAATATAAAAAAACTATAAAATATGTTGTTCTTCATTTAAAAAGGCTGGATGTCACCGGCCAGCAGTGACACCTAAATACCACCTGAGAGAGGGCTGGGCTGAGAGAGAGACAGGGCGACACAGAGAAGGACACCAAGTCTATATGCTGATCAAATTTCAATGTAATGGGTGTCAGGTTAACACTTAAGTAAGCAAAAAAGTACAAGCAGTTCCTCACACAATTTTACCTAGCCAAAACATAAGAGGGCTCACTCAAGGTTCCACAGAGCCTAATGTCTGGTTACTATGGTTGCACAGAGTTTCTCAGAGCAGTCCGCTGTAGGACCACCAAAGTCAGTCTATGAGACTGGACTTTGGAAAATAGCCAGTGCCAAGAGGCCGAATTCCACTACTCAGATGCCATTAACTCCAAATTTGCCATTAACTCCAAAAAGGCTGCCACAGAAGGAGATTCTTCAGTGCAAAATGTTTGCTTATGCTCTTTTACAGGAGAAAAAAGATGACAGTTCCATGTTAGCCCAGGGTTATGCAGGGTTATATTCAGATCATTGTTAACCATTATATAAAATATATGCCTGGCTGCCAGTACCTAAATAAATGATTTAATGCTGTTTCTTTCTGGCCTATAGATTTGGTATGGACAGAATAGCCCATTTTTGCTGAGGGCTGCAGGCTAAGTTTATTTTTCTGTTTAAATGCTAAATAAAACTTTTGTCCTTTAATTTTTTGCTGTTAAGTTTTAATACAATATGATAGGATTCATAAGATTTGCTAGCCCCTTTATAAATTATGGTGAATTAAAAGTTTTGCTTTGATTTTAGTTTAAAAAGAGCAGATTTAAAGTTATGCTAAAGGTTATAGTTGAGTACAAGATTGAGTTTTACCTAGTCTCTTTGTTTAGGTTGTTTTTTTTTTTTTCTTAAGGTTAAATGTATAATGGGTAACCATAAAGTTTGCCTATATATATCTACCTAAAATTTGGCTCTAAATCATACATTTAAAAAATTATGCCAAAATTAAAAATTACTACATCCTGTTTTATAGGATGCAGTTTAGATGATAAAGCTAGACAAAGAGTAACTCAAATATGCTGGCCTCAGGCTTGTCAGAGATAAGATAAATATGGCATTTTAACATATGTAAATTTATTATGACAGAGTCCAACCTGTTGAGGCATAAGAAAACAAATTAATTCAGTTTTTAAAGGTACAACCTATAGTTTTTCCACTTAAAACAAAAGTTAGCCCAATTGTTGATGCTTTAATGGTATTTACTGATGGTTCATTATCTGGTGTTGCTGCCTATACTTATGAAAGAAAAAATAATTTCTTTTCAAGTGTCTAGCACATCTGTACAAATAGCAGAGTTATCTGCAGTACTGGCTGTGTTTCAAAGTTTTAATAAGCAGTCTTTGAACATTTTTACAGATAGTGCATATGTAGTTCAGTCTTTGCCTAGGTTAGAGACTGCAGGTCAAATTCAGACATCTCCTGCTGGAATTTTATTTTTACAAATTCAAATTTTGATACAAGAAAGAAACTTTCCCTTTTTTATAGGACATTTAAGGGCTCGTTCTGATTTGCCAGGACACCTGTCTAAAGGAAATGCATTGGTAGATAAAGCCACCAAAGTTTATTGTTCACAGTTAAAAAGAGCTCAGGATGCCCATAATATGCATCATCTTAATAGTCAAACCTTGAGACTTAAATATGGGTTGACTAAGGAACAGGCCCGTAGTATAGTCAAGGCTTGCAGTACTTGTCCTTAATTTCAGCCTGTTCCTAATTTGGGAGTCAATCCTAAAGGATTGGTTCCAAATCAAATTTGGCAAATGGATATTACACATATTCCTGAATTTGGAAAATTAAAAATGTGCATATTTGCATTGATAACTATTCTGGATTTATTTTTGCCACTCCTCAACCAAAAAAAAGCTGCAAAGAATGTTATCACTCGTCTGTAGGCTTTTAATGTTCTGGGTGTTCCTAAGCAGTTTAAAATTGACAATGGAACAGGATATACCAGAAAATCTTTTAAAAGATTTTGTCAACAATTTCAAGTTTCTCATATAACTGGAATACTTACAATCCTCAAGGACAAGGCATGGTAGAGCATGCCCACCGTACAATTAAGATTTACTTGAAAAAAAAAATAGAAGGGGGAGCCACTCCCCTGGACATCTAAGAATCATCTTAATCATGTTCTTTTCATTCTGAATTTTTTAATATTTGGATAAGCATAGTAAATCTGCAACAGATAGATTTTGGCATACAAAAAAAAAAAACAAAACAAAAACTTTTGCTAAAGTAAAATGGAGGGATTCTTTAACAAATCAATGGCATGGACCCGACCCTGTACTCATATGGGGACGAGGAGCTGTCTGTGTTTTTTCACAGGAAAATGATGCAGCTCGATGGCTAATGGAATGCCTGGTGTGACAAATGGATGACGAGTTTTCTCCTGACAATGATAATGATGTCAATGAAGACCCCTCCAGTCAAGATGACTGCTTATTGGGCATATGTTCCTAATCCACTTCTACTACACCCAGTTTCCTGGGATGATCTGGAAGTCCTTGTTTATGTCAACAACACTTGGCTGCTGGATTTTCCTGCTTTTGGAGGAACGCAAGTAAAACAGACTCAACTTTTCAGGAATGGGAAGAGGACATCCTCTTTGCTTTACCAGAGAGAGCATTCATCAGGACTGCTTACCAATCTCCCCTGTCCAGGTCATAGGTTGGAATGCCTACTACTCTAAAGTAGGGGTGACAGTTCAAACCTCCCTTTGCAACCAGTCAAAGTGGAACATTGGAGGGATATTATTGTCCATTCCTATGGGAGTTAAGAATGACAGTCTTACATCTCCAATGAGTTACCCACCCTGTGAGTAAGGGGATCAACGCACTTGTCCTTGACCAATGAATAGTTCCTTGGACAAGATGCATCAAAGAAACGCCCACTGTCTACTCCTGGGACAATGACCCTGCATTTACAGTCGTGGACTGCTCTATCATTAAGGGTATAAAGAAATTGGCTTCTGATAAAGGCAGTCAAAATTCTTTTGTTTTAGAAAAAGCTGTTAGTACTGGACTTTGGAGGACTTCAAATAAAAATTGGCAAACCTATGTATGGAAATTGGGGGCTGCCTTGGGATATATAGCCATTCTCTCTGGGAATGTAAGTAGCTTTGCTGAATTAATCAAGTATGATTCTGTTTTGACACGTGTTGATCCTCCTTATTTACTCCTAATTGGAAACATTGTAGTAAGACATTTTAAGAACAATGATGCTTATTCAAGTGAATGTGTATATTGCAATCTTACTAATTGTGTTAGTGCTGATAATAATGCTCTTTCAGTATTAGTTGTTAAGCCACCTGCTTTTGTTATGATTCCTGTTAGAGTTTCTGATTCTTGGTATGATGAAACAAAATTTAATTGGACTCAGATTCAGAATCACCTTGCTGGTATATGGTCTAGCAAAAACTTCTCATTGGACATATTAATGATATAATTAATAATATTAATGAGAAATAAGATCCATGACATAGAATCTGCCAAGGAACCTAGGTTGAAATTGGCCAGTACAGCCTGGGATATATTAACTAGCCTCAGGAGGCGCTTTCCATCCTTTGACTCTGTGCTTAAGTGGGGACCGACACTTGCAGGCATGGCGGGTATGGGTCTGTTGTCCTGTGCCTGCCTTCCACGTGTGTTACAGTTCCTTCTTCAAAATTTCAATGCATGCAGGTGCAGTTGCATGAATTTTAAGTAAAAATCTCTAACAACCCCGTTTGATATGGAGGTAGGTCAAAGACAGGAAAGTGTGAAACTGTGTTTTTTCCAACCTAAGACAGAGGATCGTGAAAATCGCATCCGAGACCTTGATGACGGGTAAGAGAAAAAATGCACATTTCGCCAACCTAAGACAGGCTCTCCATAAAACAAAGAAGGCGGAATTGAAGGAGTCTGGTAATTGGAATTCTGCCTCCTGGCCTTGGCAGATGTGGGTCTTATCCATAGTTCCATTTCTCAGAGACTGTCCTTGGTGATCTCTGCAGGCAGGGTGCGCTGAGCCTGAAAAGTAGATAGCAAGCTCCCTGCAACCTTGGGAACCAGACAGCAAACTTTGTGTAACCTTGAGTGAATTCTTGGTTGCCTTGCCAGGTGGCACAGATGTGTTGCTACTGTGAAAAAAAAATTTGCTTGTACCCTTTGCTTTATAAGTGTTGTTTGCACATTCAGTAAACTGACACTTGTTCAAGAATCTGTCTTGTCTCCATTCTTCGCGTCTCTGTCCCCCAATTTCCACTCCCTCTTTCAGGTGGACCCTGTTCGACTAGCCTGCAGGACGGGTCAGATTTTCCTTAACTATTTTGTTTTAGTCCCTGGTAAAGATTCGATAACAGAGATTTGAATCCAGATTTTATCCAGGAGTGACCTCAGTGGACATCTGTGATGTAAATACATAAGGCAGACAATGTCAGGGAAAAGATGAGCTGTGATGCAGAATTGACATTTGTCTCAGCAGATGCCATGGGGACTAGAGTAGCCTTCACAGTAATCGCACACTGAGACAACACTGAACCAGAACATTTATAAGTCACCTAGTCTTTAGATGCAAGGTACTTCCACGTAGAAAGCACAGGCTTGGACAAGGGAGTTTCTGACTCCATAGTCTACTGACTGTATATGAGATCCCTTCAATTAGGGGTCTTCCCATGACTACTGTTTTTGTCATTTGCATTTTTAGGTTGGGTTAGTCGGTTCTTCTGAGCCACAATTTTCTCAACTGCAGTGAAGATTGGATGCTTTGCATGGAGATATGTAGATATGCTCATATAATCATGGATTCGCAAGGTCAGTGATAAAAAAGAGTACTAACAATAGATTAGCTGAACTATATTCAAGTGTGACAGCTTACAACTCTCCTCAGTGAATTATTTTCTATAACGTAGATCCAAGAAAATACCATTTAGAAATTTACTTAAATTTATTACTTAATAAAACTCCCTAAAGCTACACAACACATTGAAGCAATCATCAGCCTCAGGAGCCCAGAATCAGCATTCTTGTACCATGCTTTCAAATTCTTTAGCTCACAACATGATCAAAACATTTTTAGATAATATATCTCTTGTCATATTTAAGTGTGCTTTTAATTAGGAGTTTTTATTTCCTTGAAAATGTATCCATGAATTAAAGCATATGAAGTGTCACTAATTGAAATATATAGTTCATACCATGATTTCATGAAATGAGTCTTAACTATCTTAATGAATAATGTGTTTCTCAAATGTAAATGCATCTCAGAGTCATTGCCTCTGTGGGCATTAACATTAATAACCTGCCGCAGAATACTATTATCATCACACAAGTGACAAGTTCTCTGTTCAAAGAAACTTCTTGGTTTACCTGTAAACTCAGGCAGGAAAACTCTTGAATTTTAGTGGCCATAATAGAACTATCACAGAGAAGACAGCAAAAATTAAGCCAATCTTTGATCACCTCCCTCTGAGGAGGGGAGCAACCTTGCCAGGCCACAGAGGAAGACAATGCAGCCACTCCTGATAAGACCTGATAGGCTAGGGTCAGTTGGAAGTGGGGAAGAACCTCCCTTTTCAGTGGACTTGAAGAGGGGCATGGAAGGAAATGAGAGAGGGAGGGTGGTTTGGGAAGGGAATGAGGGAAGGGACTACAGCTAGGATACAAAATGAATAAACTGTAATTAATATATAAAACATAAAAAAATTAATTTAAAAAATTAAGCCAAAATTAGGCTCTTCTAAATCGACTCTCCCACGGGTTTTTGAAAATGTTTTTATTTTTGTTTTGAAAATACTATTTTGAGAATTTCATACAGTGTTTTCTGAACATATTTTCAGGCGAATACCCTAGGGAGTGGAGCTGAAAAGCTTCAAGATTTTCCCATGTCTCTTGACTTTCTGTATTTCACTCAGCTAATGGCTAAGAACGCTTTTTCTTTCAAAGAACAATTCTTTGATTCTTAAGAAAGTGGAAGGATGGTTATATTTCCCACATGGTCTGTGAATAGAAATATTACTAGTATGTATACATTATGCTTCAAAAAGAAAAAGAGAAAAGTGTGTGAGAGAGAGAAAGAGGCAGAGACAGAGATAAAGACACAAGGAGAGACAAAGACAAAGCAGAGATAATGACACAGACAGAGATGGAGAAATAGAGATATTTTAGTGCTATGACTGTTAAAAAGAAAACAGGGTAATTTTCTTTCCATAAGATCACCAGCTCTTGAGTTGCAGAGGAAATATTGACAGAATCTGAAACCTAATTGATTATTATCAAAAGATAACTCAGATAGCTCAAAAACTGTTACACAAGGCTCACACCCACCAGTTCTCCTTAACCAATATCTTGGAAAGAGCTGAAATTCAGCATTGCATTTTCACAAAGGAAAGGTCACAGAATTCTTGAGGTAAAAGAATTTTAAAAATATCTAGTTCATGACATTATTTTTAGGGACCAAGAAAATATGAAAACATGAAACTTACTTTCAACATATCTTTAGACCTATTTTCAACATATCTTTAGACCTAGATCTTTGTATTGTTGCTGTAACTAAAAATATAGTACAGATATTAAATGGAAAACAAACAAAAAAAAAATCTCCTCTTACCCATGCCTTCTGAGATGGAAATTAAGGGTTTTGTTTTGTTTTGTTTTCCTATGTTAGGGTGGCAAAGTTCTGTTGCAGTAGACACTCCTTGTTATAAAAACTCAGTGGAGTGACATCGTCTTTAAACCCTGCATGGCAATCCCTGACACCCCGCCGTGATGCCCAGGGAAGACAGGGTGACCTGGAAGTCCAACTACTTCCTTAAGATCATCCAACTTTTGGATGATTACCCAAAATGCTTCATTGTGGGAGCAGACAATGTGGGCTCTAAGCAGATGTAGCAGATCTGCATGTCCCTCTGCGGGAAGGCCGTGGTGCTGATGGGCAAGAACACCATGATGCGCAAGGCCATCAGGGGCAGCCTGGAGAACAACCCAGCTCTGGAGAAACTGCTGCCCCACATCCGGAGGAATATGGGCTTTGTGTTCACCAAGGAGGACCTCACTGAGATGAGAGACATGCTGCTGGCCAATAAGGTACCGGCTGCTGCTCGAGCTGGTGCCATCGCCCCGTGTGAGATCACTGTGCCAGCTCAGAATACTGGTCTAGGACGTGAGCAGACCTCGTTCTTCCAGGCTTTTGGCATCACCACTAAAATCTCCAGAGGCACCATGGGAATTCTGAACGATGTGCAGCTGATCAGAACTGGAGACAAAGTGGGAGCCGGTGAGTCCATGCTGCTGAACATGTTGAACATCTCCTCCTTCTCCTTCGGGCTGATCATCCAGCAGGTGTTTGACAGTGGCAGCATCTATAACCCGGAAGTGCTTGATGTCACAGAGCAGACTGCACACTCACTTCCTAGAGGGTGTCCGCAATGTTGCCAGCGTTTGTCTGCAAATTGGGTACCCAACTGTTGCCTCAGTGCCACAATTCTATCATCAGTGGGTACAAGCGGGTCCTGGCTTTGCCTGTGGAGACTGACTACACCTTCCCCCTTGCTGAGAAGGTCAAGGTCTTCTTGGCTGATCCATCTGCATTTGCGGCTGCTGCCCCTGTGGCCATGACCACCACTGCTGCTCCTGCTGCTGCTGCAGCCCCAGCCAAGGCTGAAGCCAAGGAAGAGTCGGAAGAATCAGATGAGGATATGGGATTTGGTCTCTTTGAATAAATCACCTCCCAAAGCACCCAGTTGAGCTAGCTTATTTTGAAAAACATGGAAATAAAGGCTTATTTAAAAGTAAAAAAAACAAAAACAAAAAAAAAAAAATCATTGAGGCATACACTTGAAAGCTCAACACTCAGGAGTCAGAGGCAAGAAGATCTCAATGAGTTTAAAGCCAGACTGGTCCACATAGTAAATTCCATGCCAACCAGGGCTACATAGTGAAACCCTGTCTTTAAAAAATAAAATAAACAAATATGTTAGATGCATCAGTTATTCTAAAGGCTAACTCTAAAATGTTATAGTTTTGTCATCAAATTAAATTAAATTATTCTATTATCGGGAGTCCAAAAGTTTACTCACCTCAAAATTACCAAATGAATACCAAATGGCCCTGAAAAGATACATATAAGCAGTGTGGCACAAACTGAGCAGGCTATATATAGGAACATATATATGTATGTGTGTGTATACCTTTATGCATGTAACAACAATTAACAAAAAAGAGGCCATGAATTTTTTAAAAAGCAATGGCATACAGGAGCGTTTAGAGGAAAGAAAGGGAAGGGGGAAATGATGTAAATGTATAATAATCTCAGAAATAAAAAGTAATAAAGCACTTTATAACTTAATGCTTAGATTATACAGTTATTTGTATTTAATGTTAAAGGCTGTTGCCTTGACCTTGACCAGAGCTTACAAAGCTGTATATAAGTATTAATGTTACAGACATAGCTGAGTGAGACAACACAGAGCGTGGCATCCTAAAATGTGTGCTGCTGATGGAGGGATGCTAAATGACAGGATCACAGACTTAAGAAGGACTTGTAATTATATAGGAGCCTTTACTATATACTTACAAAAACCTTAGAACCAGAGAAATTAGATAATGTGTCCAAAGAAAATATATTTTGACCATACTGAGTTTCCTCAATTACAAAACAAATATAGCATTAATTGGCCTACTCACATCCTAGGACAGATATGAGATTTACGATGAAATGATACAGGTCTGAGGAGATGGTTCAGCAGCTAAAAGCACTTGTGTGCAGCATAAGGACCTCAGTTCTGAGCACTCAGGAGAAAGCCAGCTGCCTGAATGTGACTGTCATTCAGCATTGAGTGAAAGACAGGGCTGTGTACAGAGACAGGAGAGTAGCTGGGGTGTGCCTGCCAGACAGCCTAGCCCCCCCCCAAAAAAAAAAGAAAGAAGGAAGGAAGGAAAAGGAGGGGAGCCCCAGGGTATTTTTCTGTCTTAAAGGATTAGGGCAGAAAGTGGCAGAGCAAATATCTATCATCTTCTCACCTTCATACATGAGAATATTGGTGGATGAAACCACAGGTACACATTTTCACACACACACTCACCATAAAAACACACACATTGTTTAGAAATACAGGAAAAGGTGATATAGACAAACATGCCATTATTAAGTTGTCTAGACATCAAAGAAAATGTAAGGTAGTGTTACTTGAAAAGTAATCTCATGTCTTATGAAGAAAATCCAATCTGAAGTGTTGGTCTAATCTCAAAAAAAATGCATTAGCCCAGTCATGTAAGATTTCAGACTGAGTTTCTTACCTTCAGAAGAGAAAAAAACAATGCACCATTTTTCCAACATTGCATAGCCTAAAGAATGAAACAAGCTACTTCCTGAACAGAACACCAACAGCACAGGCTCTAAAAGCAACAATCAATAAATGGGACCTTATGGAACTGAAAAGCTTCTGTAAAGCAAAAGACACTGTCGTCAGAACAAACGACAGCCTACAGACTGGGAAAGGATCTTCACCAACCCTATGTCTGACAGAGGGCTAATATCCAGAATATATAAAGAACTCAAGAAGTTAAAAAGCAACAAATCCAGTAATCCAATTAAAAAAATGGGGTACAGAGCTAAACAGAGGAATGTAGAAGAAACACTTAAAGAAATACTCAATGTCCTTAGCCATCAGGGAGATGCAAATCAAAATGACCCTGAGATTTCACCTTACCCCCATCAGAATGGCTAAGATCAAAAACTCAAGTGGCAACACATGCTGGAGAGGTTGTGGAGAAAGAGGAACCCTCCTCCACTGCTGGTGGGAATGTAAACTTGTACAACCACTTTGGAAATCAATCTGGCGCTTTCTCAGACAATTAGGAATATTGCTTCCTCAAGACCCAGCTATACCACTCCTAGGCATATTTCCAAAAGATGCTCAAGTACACAACAAGGACATTTGCTCAACCATGTTCATATCAGCTTTATTCGTAATTGCCAGAATGTGGAAACAACCCAGATGTCCCTCAACAGAGGAATGGATACAGAAATTGTGGTACATTTACACAATGGAATACTACTCAGCAATTAAAAACAAGGAAATCATGAAATTTGCAGGCAAATGGTAGGACCTAGAAAAGATCATCCTGAGTGAGGTATCCCAGAAGCAGAAAGACACACACAGTATATACTCACTTACAAGTGGGTACTAGACCTATAAGATAGGATAAACATACTAAAATCTGTACACCTAAAGAAGCTAAACAAGAAGGAGGACCCTGGGTAAGATGATCAATCCTCACTTAGAAAGACAAATGGAATGGACATTGGAAGTAAGAGAAAACAAGAAACAGGACAGGATCCTACCATAGAGGGCTTCTGAAAGACTCTACATAGCAGTGTATCAAAGCAGATGCTGAGACTCATAACTAAATTTTGGGCAGAGTGCAGGGAATCATACAAAAGAAGGGGGAGTTAGTAAGACCTGGAGTGAGGACAGGAGCTCCACAAGGACCAAATATATCTGGGCACAGGGTTCTTTTCTGAGACTAATTCTCCAACCAAAGACCATGTATGGATATAACCTAGAACCCCTGCTCGGACATAGCCCATGGCAGCTCAGTATCCAAGTGGGTTCCCTAGTAAAAGGAACAGGGATTGTCTCGGACATGAACTCAGTGGCTAGCTCCTTGACCTCCCCAGCACCCTGTGGGAGGAACAACCTAGCTAGGCCACAGAGGAGGACATTGCAGCCAATCATGGTGAGACCTGATAAGCTAGGGTCAGATGGAAGGGGAGGAGGACCTCCCCATCAGTGGACTTAGAGAGGGACCGGGAGGAGACAAGAGAGGGGATGGGATTGGGGGGGATGAGGAATGGGGGCTACAGCTGGGATACAAAGTAAATAAACTGCAATTAATATAAAAAATTTCAAAAAAAAAATGAAAAAAGGATGAACAAGAACATGGCACAGGTGACAGAAATCATTAAAGCACTGTCACATGCTCTATGTGGCTCCATTACACAGTACTACGAAGAAATGGCTGTGCAGCAAAACACACCCAGGCAGGAGTGTGCACACATCTGTCATCATCCAGGCTGTCTTGATATTTCAGAAAGCTAGCGCACTGATTTTGCGTAGCATGTTCCCCATCACTTCTCTTTGGAGGAAATGTTTCTAACAATCTTTCCGCTTCTAATTGGAGTATTTGTCTCTTTGTTGCTAGTTGTGGACAGTCTTTATATGTTCTGGAAATGAATGGTGTTGTATTTTCTGAAGAAGAGTCTATTTTAAGCTCGTCCTGTGTTTTTAACTTCTGGGCCTTCACTTTTTCTGTCTTTTTTTTTTTTTTTTTTTTTTTTTTTGCTATTCTTTAAAATATACATGCACTAGACAGGATATTAACTTGGTCCAAGGATAGGATGGACTTTCCCAAGGCCAATTGCATCTTAACTAGACATGGAATACAGAGTGTAACCATGCCTTGTATAAATTCACTAAATTCTGTGCTCTCCCCCAGCCCACATTTCCACTCCATGTTTCCACTTTAACTTTTTGTCAAAGTAACTTTTGGCAGATATTATGATTTGAATCTGAAATATTCCCCCAAAAGATCATGTGTTAAAAGCACCCAGTGCAGAGGTATTCACAAGCAGGGCCTTTGGGGTACGATTGGACGAGGAGTTCTCTGGCCTTCTCTGTAGATTAACTCATGAGCCAGGGTCCATTTCCTAATAGTTCATTCAACAGGCACTAATTAGTCAACATGTTGAGGAAGGCTGTGCTCTGTGTTCTAGTCATGTCTTGGTGTGCCTCCTCATGGGGACCAACACAGAAGCCTTTGGTAGAATGTGTCATATGTGAGTCATAACAACATCTAACTAAAGGGAGTCTGGGGACCTTAGTCCATCCACCACACAACAAAACCGAGATACAATGTTTTAGAACCAATTTTCTAGTTACAGAACACAGTGCCATGATTGGTCCAGAATGATCAAATTATCACCTCTCTCCACTCAACATAGGCATCATTAGCTTAACGTGACTCTCAAAGTAAGAAAAGCTGAAGACATGCCAAAGATGAGAACAGCTTATGAAAATGTCATTACCTGGGAGAAAGAACAGGATCTTTCTATTAAAGTACAAAGCATCTTGGCAAGTCCGTAGGACTTCAAGGCTGTTTTACAGTGAGCGTATTTCATTACAAGCTAGTGTAGTGGAGCTGGAGAGACAGCTCAACAGTTAAGAGCACTTGCTGCTATTCCAGGAGGCTGCAGTTCTGTTCCCAACACCCACGTAAGTCACTTTATAACTGCCTGAAACTCCAGCTCTAGAGGATTTGAAGCCTCTGATCCCCTCAGGCCCCTGCACCCATGTGAACAAATCCCCACACTTTTGCATACATGCACACACACACCCCTTCACACAACTGAAAAATAATAATCTTGAAAATGGACCTTTAAAAGGAGCCATTGTCATTTAATGTGTTGATATAAAAAAGTAATAAAGGAATAAGATTTTAATCCATTTTTAACTTATGTATTTTTTATTAATTACAGTTTATTCACTTTGTATCCCAGCTGTAGCCCCCTCTCTCATTCCCTCCCAATTCCACCCTCCCTTCCTTATCTCCTCCCATGCCCCTCCCCAAGTCTACTGATAGGGGAGGTCCTCCTCCCCTTCCCTAGCATATCAGGTCTCATCAGGACTGGCTGCACGTCATCTTCTGTGGCCTGGTAAGGCTGCTCCCCTTTAGGGGAAGGTGGTCAAAAAGCCTGCCACTAAGTTCATGTCAGAGACAGTCCTTGTTCCCATTACTAGGGAACCCATTTGGAGACTGAGCTGCCATGGGCTACATCTGTGCAGGGGTCCTAGGGTTATCTCCATGCATGGTCCTTAGTTGGAGAATTAGTCTCAGAAAAGACCCCTCTGCCCAGATTTTTTTTGGTTTTTTGTTTTTTTGTTTTTTTGTTGTTTTTTTTTAACTAGGAAACTTTGAGGACATTTTAATTGTTTTTATATTTAAATTTCTTTCATAGTTGTAAATTGACTTTTTTTTTATTCTGTTGCTCTCCTCCAGGTCTATTTCTCCCTTCTTTCATAAGATTCCCTGTGATCCATTTTTTTCTGTATATATATATAGCTACAAAAGCTTCCCATAATTAGTTAAATTTCTACTGCAACTTCTGACATTAAATATTGTTCCACCATGTATTTAGTTTCTTCTTTAAACACAGCAAATTCTCACAATACGAACAACGCAAAGTCTGAGGAAACTTTGTGCTGTAAGATCAGACTACATTTAACTTTTTCAAGTGAACTCTTTCAAATTACAGTTTCAAGCAGGAGCAAGGATTGGTGGTTAAAAACAGGAAGTCCCATGAGTAAACTTGAAACCAGTGAAAATGCAGAAGATTATAAGGGAAATTCAGAAAAATCTGAAATTGTCCACAGATGTGACAGTTATGGACCGTTTCCTCCCTTTTCCCATGTGAGCCTGGAGTGAAAAACTTGATTAGAACTCCCCACCAGGCAGGCTGCAGACCAACAAAGAGCAACCGCAAACTTCCTCACTTACCAGCTAGAAAGATATGCCTCAGTCTTGCAGTGGACTTAACTAAGAATTGTTAATTTTGTTAAAGAGAAATTGAATAAGACCATGATTTTCACAGGATTACTGAAAACCCAGTCATATGAAGACTAAACATTCCCAGAATTTAGTGGAACACACGATCCATATTTGCCAAGTTCACGACATCTTCCTGAAAGGGGATGTCAGCCACGCACACCCTTAGAAAGTGAAGGCACTATGTCTCAGTAATAGGTGAACTTTTGAACTCTGGGAGAAGTAGTGGAGACTAGAATGAGTGACTTGGAGTAAGAGTAGCTGTAAAATCATAATTTTAAATAATTAATTTTTATAGTTCAAAAAACATATAAGCTGATGGTGTGAATGAAGTTAATCAATTTGGGGTTTTTTTGTTTTTTGGTTTTGTTTTTTTTTTTTAATCTTGAATTTTAATTGAGAGATCAGGATCAGCCACCAGGTAGTGGTGACACACCACCATTCAGGAGGCAGAGGCAGGCAGATCTCTGTGAGTTCAAGGCCAGCCCGGTCTACAGATCGAGTTCCAGGACAGCCAGGATTACATAAAGAAACCCTGTCTCGAGAGAGAGAGAGATCAAATCAAGAATTTGGTATTTCCCAGCTGTTTGCTATGTTTACTGTGATAAGTTTGGTGATAAAATGGCAAGTCGATACATTTTCCCTGAATTAGATGCATGTTTAAAAGTAAACATGAAACTGCAATGACAACTGTAGCCCAAACCACTGCAAAGCTTGAACATCAAGTAACTTGCACAAAAAAACATGTAAATCACAGCTTCTCGGAGGCTGCCTTCCAACTTCCAAAGTATTTGGTAGAGCAGTCAATGTGCTTTGAACACTTCTCATTTTAGAAAAACTCATGATGAAATCAAAGCTCTTTAACCACATAGATCACACATTGTCTTCACCAACAGACGAGGCTGATTAGGGTCAAGCTGCTATTTTCCATCTTGAAGAATGGTTTAAAACAAGCTTACTCTAACGATCCAAAGACCTTCAGCTGCATCCAAATTCTCCATTTATGACTTAAGCCTGTGAAGTAAATGGCACCTGGATGGGTTGACGATAATGATTATGGTTAAATCTTAGCGGATGCAAGCTAGCTTGTCCCAGTGATAATAAATGACCATCAACTTCAATGTCTGCTGGAATGCTTAAATCCAGCTCTTAGACCCCATCCTGGAGAATGTGACATCAAGTAGTTTTGTCATAAACCTACGTCCACACACAGTTCCCAAACCTTAAACCTCTCCATGACATTAGACTCTGTCTGCTTCTGTCAAAGTAACTGCCTCTGGCCAGCGACAACAGAACTCCAGGTCAGCCTGCTTGACACAAGCTGGGACATGGAGGAGACAGGGCTATGATGATCTACTGACTTACACCTGGCTTTTCAGCACCCTGGCCTTTCTGCTCTCTACTGCATCTCATCCTTTTTATGTTTCCTTTACTTTTAAATACAGACCAATTTTCCAGCATAAATTCTGCCAGGGACAGTGATCTTCATGCTATGTCAATGATTAGAACAGGGTTAGAGATAGAGACAGCTTCCAAAGTGACCTCACTCAGTCAGCAGTCACAGTTGATGCTACCTTTCTTAAGACACATGCTTCTTTGCCTTCTCTGCTTTTCTAACCCAATCCAAATAATAATCCCATTCAGCAATGGCCCAAACAAACTACTTCTACCTTAGTTTATTATCACTATTTCTAGTATCATTATTTCTCCTTCCTCCTCTCATATACAATCATTCTGGTTTTTCACAAGACTTTCAAAAAAGGGTGGCATATTAGATTTATTATTTTGATTGAATCAATCTATACTGAGGCTATAATACATTCACTACCTAAAAACAAAAAAGGAAAGAAATAGGCAACTGTGGGTCATGAAACTAGAAAGAGAACCAAAAGAAAGTAGAGGTTCGGGGGACTAAGAGAAAGTAACAGATCACATATGTCATGAAAGCGAACGTTACTGGAGGTGGAAGGGTCCATGGGTGGGGCATGGGGAGGAGGGAGAAGAGAGGAGGAGGAGAATCAAATACCGTGCAGAAACCTATTACTTTGTGTGCTAAGTTTAAAAATGAGCAAATGAAAACAGAAGAAGATAGTACTAGGTTCAGGGCCGTGTTGCACTTGGGCTGAAGAGGAAGTGGCATGGGGAAGAAGGAAGAAAAACACACTAGGTAATGGACACCTACATACAGGTCAGCAGCTGTACAAACCAAGCAATCCCGTGAATGGATAGTAACGGTGGAAATGAGAGGCATGACCTGGATAGAGGGAAAGAGTAGAAATATGATGTGCTGCTCTCATCTAACCTATTCAGGGAATGCTAACTTCCTCTTTTTTCCTCCATGTGTTTTATCTAGTACGTAAAGATATCAAGTCTCCACAAGCTCATGTAACCTGCTCACGACAGGAGGGTTATTAGTGAAGACACACTTCAGATGCCATTGTCTCCAAACTAGACACCCTTCATCCTATGTACCATAAAGCCACAGCATCTTCTTAGCAATTGCCTCTTCCTGGAACATAAGATGTGATGAAAAATTTAAAAATCACTTAAGACTTTGGAAGATGATCATTAATAGTGTCATCATTGATGAAACACATAGAAGCAACATACAGATGTGGGAGTTTGGTGACATCCAAGGGTTTTGTTTTGGATATGCTGAGGTTGAACTCATGGCTGTCTATGGGAGCCCATAGACAGTTGGAAATTGTTAAAATCTATGACTCATTAAGAGGGGGAATTCTAGATGAAGGCAACGGAAGGAATTCAAGTGTAAAGCAATGATCAGAAGTTTTCTGGGGCAAAGGATGCAGAGAAGGGAATGTTTTCATTATGGAGCTAGAAGACAAAGCAGCTAGTGAGGGAAATGAAAGGGATGCCCTCAGAAAAATCAAATGTACACAAAGGCCTGAAAAGAGAAAACTCCAAGAGGAGAACTTTTTTCCTCTTGGAAATGAGAGAGTAGTTAGAAAAGCAATGTTTATTTGTTTGTTTGTTTTGTTTTTGTTTTTTGGGACAGGGTTTCTCTGTGTAGCCTTGGTTGACCTAGACTAGCTTTATAGACCATGCTGGCCTCAGACTCATAGAGATCTGCATTCCTCTGCCTCCTTGAGTGCTGGGATTACAGGAGTGCGACACCATGTCCGGCTTTGAATTTTTTTCATATCTAGCCAGAATATGGAATTCCTGTTGATTTTTCAGAAGGTTTGATGGAGAAATGGAAGAAGGAGCCATAATACAAGGGATTCAGGGGACTCTTGTAAGAGGAAGAGAAAGCACAATTTGTTCTCTTTTATAAGTGTGGTGTGAATGGAAGAGAAATAAGGAGTCTGCTGCTGTAGCAGGTCAGAGGAGGGTTATTTTAGGATAAGGAGAACCCTGGGCATATATGTGGGTAGAAGAAAGACTGACGATAAAATAAAAATAGGACAGGAAATATTGCAAGGAACAGAGAGGAGTGAGCAGTATCAAGAACAAGGTTCTAGGGAGGAAGTCCAGTTCACCTTCTGAGGCACAGGGCAGGAGTGTCCAGGAAACTCTGAGGGGAGAGAGTTTGTTTGGCCTCACAAAGACATATAAAAGCCTCAACCAAACATAAAATAAAGAGGGTCTCCCTGAAGAGAGTGGATCTCATCTTTAAAAGGAAGAAAGCATGCTTCTGTAGGTTAAGAAATAAAATTTCAATACTGACAAATTATCAAACATCAACAATTTTAACTACTTCCCATAACAGTTATTCAAGAATTAAATCTGTTACTCTTGGGGTAGGAAGATGGTTAAGCGAGTAATAGCACTTGCTGTGTAAGCTGGATGGCCCGAGGGCCTGGGTTCAAATCTCCAGCCCCTACATGCCCAGGCATGACCACATGTACCTGTAGTCACCATGCGGTGGGGTGTGAAAACAGGAGGATCACTGGACCTACTGGCCACTGGCCTGGCTCCAGGTCAAATACTCTGTCTCAAAGAAATAAGATAGTGATAGACACCCATCATCTCCCATATGCACAGGGATGCACCCACCCACACGTACACGTGGGTTAAACACATTACACACATACACCAGACACATAGACGTAGACAATTTTTGAAAATAAACGAACTGTTATTCTCTAAAAACAAACAAAGTCGTGACTCAGCAGTTGAGAGTATGTGTTGCTTTCCCAGAAAACCCAACTTTGAGTTTTCAGCACCTACTTGGGGCAGCTCACAGCTGCCTGTAACTCCAACTCCAGAGAATCCTGTGTCTCCGGTCTTCTCAGGTACTTGTGCTTACACATAGACACCTAATGAAAAGTAAAATAAATATTTAAAAGAAAAACTGCACGTTTCTCTCTTAGGCTGCACGGTTGTCCTACTTTCAATGAGGAAGACAGCCTTGAAGTTACCAGAAATGAAGCAACTCTCTGGATATTAAATCCGCGTTTTTGTGCGAGCTTCGGATATTCATACCAGCACAGTTTACCTGCGCAAGTTCTGAGCTCAGTGCTCTAACACTAGCAATTATGTACCTAGTCTCATTCACTTAAAAATAGCAAATACTGTGGGGGTTTTGTTGTTGTTGTTGTTGTTAATGTTTTCACATTTTAAAATCTCTGTGTGCACTCACAGTAATGGTACTATGTTGCATAAGGACAGTAAATGCCATATTTAATCAAAGCAACATATATTATCTGTAGATTAACAACAGATATTTTAAAATAAAATGGAGGACCTGGGAGATATCTAGTGGATAAAGCGCTTGCTATACAAGCATGAGTCTGTATTCAGATCCCTGACACCCATATAAAAGTCAAGCTTGGCAATTCATGTCAATAACCATAGTGCTGGGAGAACGGGACAAACAGAGAGAAGTGGGGGCCCAGAGTGATTGGCTAGTTGAGTCTAGCTGAAGTGGTGTGCTTTAAGTGCAGTGAGATACAAAATGAATCCCTTATATCTGTATGGAAACATCACCTGTCAATAAAAAGCTAATGGCCTATGGCTGAGGTAGGAAATAAACAGTGGGACATCCAGCAGGCAGAGAGGATTCTAGAATAGAGCCAGACACAGACGATTCACCCAGCAAGATATGAGGATGACAGATGAATGGTACCTGAGCACAGGTAACCAGCCACGTGGCAAAATGTACATTAGGATAAATGGGTTATTTTAAGTTATAAGCTAGTCAGAGAAGAGCCGAAGAGCCTAGCTATATGGCCTAGGTATTTGTAAAAGTATGTTTTGAGTCTCGTGAGTCATTATTCCAAGAGTCTAGGGAAGAGAGAAAGAAAAACCCACAACAATGAGAGACTTTGTCTCAAAAAATAAGGTGGAAAGAGATAGGGGAAGAGACACAACATTAACCTCTGCTCTCCACACATGCACACACACAAACACACACACCCTACATCATATCACATACACACACTAAGTCAACCGGATAATAAATTAAAATTTAAAATACAGTTCTCAGAGCTTTAACTACTAATGCTTCTTGTTCCCGCTTTTCATCACTAAGTGCTCACATTTGTTGGTACTCTGTGTTGAAGGTGTGAGGTAAATGAATGATTTCATTTGATCCTCATAACAGCCTCATCATGTGAGTATCATTATCATTCCCATCTTAAAAGTAAGAAAATAAAGATTGGGTCAAGTGGTTTCCCTAGGGTCTCTGACTAAGGAGAGAAGCAATGTTAATCTGACTTAGAATTAAAAGTTATCTATCAATGCAGCCACTCCTAATGAGACCTGATAGACTAGGATCAGAGGGAAGGGGACGAGGACCTCCCTTATCAGTGGACTGGGGGAGCGGTATTGATGGGAATGAGGGAGGGATTTTGGGATTGGGAGGGGAGGAGGGAGAGAGCTACAGGGGGGATACAAAGTGAATAAACTGTAATTAATAAAAATAAAAATAATTTTAAAAAAGAACAAAAAATAAACAAAAAGTTGTCTATCTAAGCACTAAAGGGAACAACTTGGTTGGATTTTGTTAAATATAGGATTTATTTTTGTTCTCCTTTCTTGCCTACTTCCTCATCCTAACAGTCTTTTAAATCAGATATAAATCATCCTTAGAGTTGTCTAGAACATGGCATGTACTGAAAATGTGAAAACAAGTCTGAAACACTAAAATACATTTAGGAAAGACTGATATTTGGAGATGAGTGGATAGCCTAGTATTAGAGTGCTTACACAGCATTTAGTGGGCTTTGGGTGCTTTGTTTTTGTTTTCATTCTCCACTACAGCTCTATTTCTGCTGCTCTTCCTATTCTCACTACTCCTTGGTCTTGGGAGATACCCAAATTTGAATATGTGACTATTACTGTGAAATAACACTGTAATGTTTTTCATAAAACAAGACTGTTTTTTCCAAACATGGGAATGCCGTGAAAATGGGCATTCTCTCATAAGTGCCAACACAGGAAGACATGAGGCAAGAACGTCAGCCAAGCAGAAGTGATAGTTAGTGGTTCGTTCCTAGGCTCTTCTCTGAGTACATTCTATTTGTTTAACCCAATTCTCAGACAAGTGAGGAAGATGGGCAGGTGTGAACCGATGATAAAACAGCTTGGTAATACCCAAGCCTAGTGTATGAGGATGGCTGAGCAACAACTTGATACAACCTGTGTATTTCAACCTGACTTCCCAATATGGGCTCATTTCCTTTTTGCATCAACACGAAGCCTCAAATGAAACCACAGAGTGTATTTCATTTCAAAATGAAACTCATGACACAGCGAAGCAATGAGTCATACTCAGAGTCTGTGAAATTTCAATCCCAGAGCTTTAAAAACCAACTGGGTCTTTTCCATCGTTAAGCTGTACTGTGAATTCTCAGGCTTCTGTCTTAATCATGAACTTTCAGACCCATCCTTTAGTTGTAACTTTTCTGCCAATAAAAAACTGACTTGGAACAAAAGTGAAAGAAAGTAGGGAAATCGTTCTCCTTACTGGCCTAGATGATGGAAGAAAGTAAGAGATTCGATCCCAATTTTTCCACACTGACTAGCCTGAAAGCCTAACCTAAATAACGGTTTACTTAACTCCTTTTATTTTATAAAAATTTTCTGAGTTAATGAATAGCTATGCCCTTTTTCTTTGGAATGCAAAGATAGATAAGTAGATACAGGAACTCTTACATTAATGAGTGCATCCCAGTCAACAACACATTTCAGAATTCATGATGAGGTCACAGTAGTAGCTTCCTATGTTGTATGGGTGGCAACGTCATAATTGCTTGTCTATTGCTCATCTTCCTTTTAGGGTGGAAAAAAAAAAGCCTCAGTGGTTTCTCAGAGTCAGAACACCAGTAAGTGTGAACCAAACCCATAGTATAGTTCATTGGATTTCTTTACTAAATGGGCATCCTGACATACAAAACTAAGGCCACAAACCCCAAGAGGAAACTTGAAACCTGCACCCAGTGACAAAGAAACAAATCCATCTTCGCCTCAACTTTCAGCTCATTTTTTCAAAGGCATCCCAAGTGTCCCAAGGCACACTGTGTTACCTTGTATCTGTTCTCCATTACAACTCCAGTCTTCACTGCCATGTTCCTCTCTTCTCACAGCTGTGGACATGGGCTCCCACTCAGGACTGTCAACCACAATTGTATATACAGTGCACAGAGGAGCCAGGAAGTCTAAAACCTTCACAGAGGCTTGTGATCACATGCAAAGTGTGTGATAAGAAGGTAGAAGAAATGTAATAGAAGTGGAATTGGAAAATCCTAAGGATAATCATTAAGTGTGTGAAAAGGAAACCTAAGGCCTCCTTACTCTCTAATGCCAACATGACAAGCTAAGGGAGGTGCTTACATTTCATAACTGCCAAGACTTGGTTTTGTTCAAGTTCAAGGTCCTTCCTGAACACGTATCGTCTAGAAAGTGAAACATTAAAGCCACTTCTGCTCTCAATATTCCTCTAACAAATTTAACAAATTTAGTCGTTTCTTTCTTCCTTCATTCCTTGTTCCTTGATTTTATTTCTTGTTTATAAATAGAGTCAAATCTTACTCAAGAGTGAGGCATGTGAGTCCAAAAAGTGGGGGCAAAAATCTCATGTAATTCAAATTACCCTTGAAAGCCCCTGAAGTCTCCCATTGAGTTTTTTGTCTCCTCTGTTGATCTTATCAAGTCCTCTACTCTCTCTCTCTCTCTCTCTCTCTCTCTCTCTCTCTCTCTCTCTCTCTCTCATTTTTATTTTTTGAAACAGGGTCTTCCATAGCCCATACTGGCCTTAAACTCACTCTATGTGGCCAAGCATGACTTTAAACACCTGATCCTCCCACCTCAGTCTCCCAGGTACAGGGATTACAGACATGAGCCACCAAGACTGGCTTAAGTGTTTTCATTTTTCAGTTCCTATATGGAGTGTCAACAATCCTCCCTCACTCATCAAGTCTTTTTAAAACATTTCACAAATTTATTGTTGGTCAGAACAATTCTAAAAGCATTCATGAAGGCGTTAGAGAAATGGCTCGTCTGTTTAAGAGCATGTAAGGCTCTGGCAGAGGACCCAGGTTCTATTTCCAGCATCCACAGAACACTTCACAACCACCTGGAACTCCAGTTCAAGGGAATCCAATGCCTTTTCTGACCTCCTTAGGTACCAACCATAAAGATGGTGTACATCATTTATTCTGGCACAACACTTATACCCCTACAATTTTTAAACAAACAAACAACGATTCCTTCATACAATCTTATAGGTTTTCACCCAAGACATTGACTTTTTCAGGCTTGATTAAGTCCTTGTCTGCTACTTTGGACAAATAACCACACCACTAGTCACCTACACCTTCCTCCATCATTCTATTATCCCTCTGCATCCCTTGCTCTGCCTCTGTCCCCACTTCTTTCCTTGTCCTTTTTTATCCCACAAAGTTCAATTCAGCTTAATTAAAATAACGCTTTCCAAGAAGCTTGCATAAACCCAGTTACCCCTTTTTCACAATAGCTCTTTTGTACTGCTCCCACTTATTCGTTCTTTCATGAACTCAGGCTTCTCCGTGCATGCTCAGTTCACACCAGCTATATAATATCTTCCATTCCAGGCATTGCCAGCCCATGCTCACAACAGGCACGTCCCTGCTTCAAAGAATTTCCTTTCCAATGGAATGCACTAGCATTGTGCTGCACAATGGAGATTCACCACAAATAAGACAGGGCTTGTTCTCTCAGAGACTATCATGGCTGTGACATGTAAAACAGCTGGTAGAGAACTTGAATAAAGGCAAAAGTGTAGTGGCGGACTTTCCTCACTGTCTAAAAGATGATGAAGTTGAAGAAACCCAAATGACATGTTAGAAACAGAACTGACTGAACTCACCCATTTTATGGTCAAGTTTTCTTTCCTTACCAAATCTCAATGGATTCTCTCAGGGATTTCCCCTGCAAAAGCTGAGAGCACTCTAGAACTCCATAAGTGACTGAACTTCAGAGTCAGCCTTCTTGAGTAATCTGCTTGATTTACCCTACAAATAAACAGAATAAGTTTACTCTGAATGAGTTTACTCAAGGATTTGAGTACCTGGGTGTGACAGTATCAAAGAAGAGGAACTAAATGCAGACATGGCATGAAAAGTAGAGTTCTGTTTTATAGCAACCGTAGAGTTAAAAGTGCTAAAGTCTGGTCAAACAGATATCACTCATTATTCTCACATATTTCCTGGACACTACCTCAGTGGGGAAAGATGAGGCTCTAATGTTGGCAGAATCAGATACTTAGCCATAGGCTGCCCACCCTGAAGACCACTCAAGGAAATTTAGACTCTTCTCAGAGCACATTTTAAAGGAATCAGTACATGCTGAGGTGGAGACAGAGATTCTCTTTGCTTTTTGTTTAAAAAAAAAAAAAAAGCAAATGAAAAGACCCAAACTAGGCTAGAGACACCATTTCCCTACAACTCAGCTTCTTAAACTTCACAGCACTCATGAGGTCAGGAGTTCACGGCAGTCTTGGTTCTGAGCACACAGTATAATTTTCACTGTGTATATCAGCAACCCACTTAACAAACAGCTCGAATTCAAGACTATTATATCTGTTTGAAATGTGTTTACTATACCTTCAGAGTTTTCTGCCTTTATAGAAACCTAATGGTTTAACTATAGAAAACAAAGACTTTTAATATTTTCCTACCCTCAGTCCTTGGAGTTAGTATATCTTTGGATTGTATTGTTTAATAATGTTTGGTTTTAAAAATTGCTATTTGAGTTGCTGACACATTAACCACAGAAAGAGGAAATCCATCTGTGAAGAATGAACCCTTCAGTAGAGGCCATCATTGACTTTCCAGATGACTTCAATGGCCAGAGAGAGTTAAATCTTTAAAATGTTTCAGCCAGCTCAGTGTGGCAGCCATTTTTCAAAGACACTAAGCCAACCTCAAGTCCAAGTAAAAATAGCAGTTACTGGGCATACCTGTCTCTAGCCAAACAAATTCCCAGACTTTTGGAGATACCCAGCTGTTAATAAATCGAGAAAGAATGGCAAACTGAAAACTACACTCTGAACTGCCTGTGCAGGAGCATTAATGTTGCTCTCATTATTATTATGTATTCATTTGGCTGCCTAGCTGCATAACAAACCGCCTGGGAACACACCTGGGCATGAGACACATGCTACTCCATTCCTCATTCTCATTGTTGGAATTTTAACAGGACACAGAGGAGATGCTTTGTCTCTGCTCAGAGACATCTGAACCTTAGCTATGATGTCTCTGGAAGCTGTAAAATAGCTCAAAGCTTACATGTGGAACAATAGAAATAGGAGAATCCACTTCCAATCTCACTCCCTTTAACCACGTGGCAGGCTCCTTGCCAAGCTAGAAAGACAAACTCATCAGGGTCTGGCAACTATAGTCCCCACATATGCTATGTTGGTTGGTCAACACAACACAGCTAGGGTTGCCTGGGGAGAGGGAATCCTAACTGAGGAATTGCCTCCATCAAGTTGGCCTGTGTATGAAGTCTTTTCTTGATTAATGATAGATGTGGGATGGCCCAGTCTATTGTGGGCACTGCCATCCTAGACAAGTGGTTCTGGATTGTATAAGAAAGCAAACTGAGTAAGCCAATAAGCAGCAGCATCCTCCGTGTTCTCTGCCTTGGTTACTGCTTCCACGTTCTTGTCCTGACTTCTCTCAAGGATGAACTGTGTTCAGAATCTCTAAGCCAAATAAAAACTTGGAAAGATGTCATGCCAGTAACTTAATAGCACACCTGAAAGTCCTAAAACAAAAAGAAGAAATCACACCCAAAAGGCATACATAGCAAGAAATAAACAAACTTAGGACTGAAATCAATAAAATATAAACAAACAAAAAATTACATAGACTCAATGAAAAAAGAAACCAAAAAAATTTGGTTTGTGTTTTTTGTTTTGTTTTGTTTTGTTTTGTTTTGTTTTTAGGGTGTTTGGGGGCAGTAAGATTAACAAACTCTTGCCCAAATTATGTAAGTGGCAGAAAAAGAATATTTAAATTAAAAGAGGAAATAATAACAAACAAAAGCCAGAGAAAATCCAGAAAATCATAAGGACATACTTTAAAAAATCTGTACTCCACCAAACTGGAAATTCTAAAAGAAATGGATAATTTTCTCAATACATACCACTTACCAAAGTTAAATCACAAGCAGATAAGCAATTTAAAAAGACATATAACCCTTATAAAATAGAACCAGTCATTGACAGTCTCCCAACCAAAAAAAGGTTCAGGGCCAGATGATTTTAGCACAGAATTTTACCAGACTTATAAAGAAGACTTAATGTTCCACAAAATAGAAGCAGAAGAAACATTGTGTTTTATGAGGCCACAGTTACCCTGATACTCAAAGAACATAAAGACCCAGCAAAGAAAAATAATTACAGACCAACTTTCCTTATGGACACAGAAGCAAAAATAATCAATAAAGTACTTGCAAACTGAATCCAAGAACACATTAAAAAGATCATTCACATGATCAAGTAAGCTTCAGGGATGCAGGGATAGTTCAACACAGGTAAATTGTTAAATGTAATCCATCATATGTGTTTGAAAGAGAACACACACACGTGCACACGATCATCTCATTAAATGCAGAATAGGCTCCTGACAAAATCCAATGATGATAAAAGTGCTGGAGATATTAGAGAAAAGGGGAACATACCTCAACATAGTAAAGGCAGTTTACAGTAAGCCTATAGCCAATAAGCACTTAAGTGGAGAGAAACTCAAAGAAATTCTACTAAAATCAGGAACAGGAAAATATACAATCGCCCCACTCCTATTCAATATATTACTTGGAAGTCTTATCTAGAACAATAAGACAACTGAAGGAGATCAACAGAATACAAATTGGAAAGGTAGAAGTCAAAGTATCTTTATTTGTGGATGATATGATAGCATACATACGTGAACCCCAAAAAAAAATTTACCAAAGAACTGCCACAGCCTTTAAATACTTTAAGCAAAGTAGAGAAATACAAAATCAATTCATAAAAACCAGTATATATATAAATATATACTCCTATATACAAATGACAAACAGACCAAGAAAGAAATCAGGGGGAAAATACCTTTCACAGTAGCCTCAAATAATATAAAATATCTTGGGGTAACTCTAACCAACCAAGTGAAAGACCTGTATGATAAAAATTTCAAGTCTTTGAAGAAAGAAATTGAAAAAGATATCAGAAGGTAGAAAGATCTCCCATGCCATATATCAGTAAGATCAACATAGTAAAAATAGCCTTGCTACCCAAGGCAATCTACAGACGCAATGCAATCGTCATTAAAATTCCAATACATTTCTTCACAGATCTTCAAAGGACATTTATTATTATTATTATTATTATTATTATTATTATTATTATTTGTTGCAATTTATTCAATTTGTATCCCAGCTGTGGCCCTCCCACATCTCCTCCCAACCCCACTCTCCTCCCCCATACCCCTCTCTTAGTCCACTGATAGGAGAGGTCCTCCTCCCTTTCTATTTGACCCCAGCCTATCAGGTCTCATCAGGACTGGTTGCATTGTCTTTCTCTGTGGTCTGGCAAGGCTGCACCCCACAAGGGACGGTGATCAGAGATCCTACCACTGAGTACATGCCAGAGAAAGTCCCTGCTCCCCTTACTAAGGAACCCACTTGGAGACTGAGTCTATGGGCTACATCTGAGCCTGGGTTTTAGGTGTTCTCCATGCATTGTCTTTGGTTGGGGTTTCAGTCTCTGAAGGGCCTCCAGGACTCAGTTTTATGACTCTGTCGGTCTCCTTTTGGAGCTCCTGTCCCCATCAGGTCCTTCTATCTCCCTCTTTCTTTCCTAAGATTCTCTGCACTCTGCCCAACGTTTGGCTATGAGCCTCAGCATCTGCTTCGATACCTCGATCAGTAGAGTCTTTCAGAGGCTATCTTTGGTAGTCTCCTGTCCTGTTCCTAACTTCTCCTGCTTCCAATGTCTATCAAGTCTGTCCTTCTGAATGAGGATTGAGCATCTTCCCTAGGGTCTTTCTTGTTGTTTAGCTTCTTTAGGAGTATTGATTTTAGTATGTTTATCCTATAGTATACGGCTAATATCCACTTATAAGAGTATATACCATGTGTGTCTTTCTGTTTCTGGGATACCTCACTCAGGATGATCTTTTCTAGTTCTCACCATTTGCCTGCAAATTTCATGATTTCCTTGTTTTTAATAGCTGAGTAGTATTCCATTGTGTAAACGTACCACAATTTCTGTATCCATTCCTCTGTTGAGGGACATCTAAGTTGTTTCCAGATTCTGGCTATTATGAATAGAGCTGCTATAAACATAGTTGAGATAATGTCAAAGGATAATTTTTTTAAGGAGGTAATGTTTCTTCATTTCCTAAAAGGCTTTGTTTTAAATTGATGCTGTCATACTTGATGACATTTTAGAATCCAGAAAATACAGCAAAGTGTCATCTTTAACATAAGTTAATATACACTTTTGAAAGAACAATTTTAAGCTTCACATAGAAACACAAAAAATCCCAGGACAACTCAAACAACCCTGAATAATCAAAGAAGGGCTGTAGGTACCACCATCTCCAACCTCAAATTATACTGCAGAGCTATAGTAATAAAAATTGGTATTGGCATAAAAAGAGACATTTTGATCACTGGAATTGAAGACCCAGACATAAATCCACACACCTATGAACACCTGGTTTTTTATAAAGAAGTCAGAAATACACACTGGAAAAATAGACAGCATCTTCAACAAACAGTGCTTGTCAAACTGGATATCTGCATGTATCAAACTGAATGCAAATACATTTATTCTTATCACCCTACACAAAACTCAACTCCAAATGGATCAAACTCCTCAAAATAAAACCAGATGCACTGAACCTGATAGAAGAGAAAATGGGAGTAACTTTGACCATACTAGCATAGGAGACAATTTCTAGAACAGAACACTGATAGTGCAGGCACTAAGATCAACAATTAAATAACCCAAATAAAAATGGGGTACAGATCTATATAAAAAATTCTCAATAGGGAAAACTCAAATGGCTGAAAAACACTTTTAAAAGGTTCAAAATCTGTAATGTTCATGCAAAAACCAAAACAATCTCTCCAAATTAACATGAATGCAAGAATAAATTGAGATTATAAAATACCATACAGGTTCTCACAGGAAATACATTTTTTTCAATTAAAAATAAACAGGGACACTTATCATGAGCTATTTTATTAAATTATGATTTATACTTTCATAATTTATGTGTCTGGTATACATATAGTATTGGCAATGTCTTTAGCCCATTTCATCCTTAAACTTTTAATACATTACAGTTTCACTGTATGAAAATTACTTCTATTGTATATTTTAAACTTAGATCAAAGTGGCAAAAATGGTTTGTAAAAATGTTATTCTTGTTGTCTTTGATACAGAAAACTGAAACACATTTTCAGAGAGACATGTTTACACACATTTCTACTCAAGAAACAATTGAATTATCAGCCTTCAAAAAAAAAATGGTTCAAAATCCTTAGTCAACAAGGAAATGCAAATCAAAACTACTTTGAGATTTTATCTTACACCTGTCAGAATGGCTAAGATAGATCAATAAAACAAATGGTATCTCATGCTGTTGAGGATGTGGAGTAAGGGGAACACACATCCAATGCTGGTGGGACTGCAAATTTTTACAGCCAACAGCCACTGAAGAAATCAGGGTGGCAGTTTCCTCAAGATGATGGGAATTGAGCTGCCTCAAGTCCAGCTATCACTCTTGGGCATCTATCCAAAGGATGCTTCCTCCTACCAGAAAAACGTGTTCATTGCTCACTGCATATAGTAGCCAAAAATTGGAAACAACTTAGATGTCCCTCAATAAATGAACAGACAAAAATAATTGTGGTATATTTACAAAATGGAATATTACTCAGCCATTAAAAAAATCAAATCTTGAAATGTGCAGGTAAATGGGTGAATCATCTTGTGTAAGATAACCCATGCCCAGAAATACAAAAATGGCATACATTCATTTATATGTGGATATTAGCTGTAGTTGATGATAACCAAGCTACAATCCATAGAACCACGAAGATTAGGTGAAGAGTAAGTGACCAAGAGGACAGATAACTCTCCTTCAGAAAAGAAAATGAATAGATAGCTATGGGTGGATGGAAGGTGGTCACTGGAATGGGGGGATCAAATGGAGTTAGGGAGGAAAAATGGGAAATGAGGGAGGAAATATTGGGAGAGACTGCTAAAATTAATGGCTACTTGAGGAGTAGTATGAAAACATAATAAAGTAGATGCTTCCTAAAATATTTGCTATATAAAGCCATTCTAAATGAAATTGCTAAATAATGGGGAGGACGGAGCCCCAACTGGCCATCTCTTGACACCAAATAAAACTTCCAGTACCAGCAATGAGTTACATCTGATGGAGTTGTTGGCCAAGGGGGTCTCATGGAAATCCCCAAACAACCCAGCTTTTCTTGCCAAGACCATAGGCTGCTTTCCACAAACTAGCAGCAAGGTCCCATTGCTGAACACAACTTCTACATAATTCATTGAAAATAGAGATGTCATGCTGATGCTTATATAGAACCTTCAATCCTACCTAGTGGTGTCTTTAGTACTAGAAGGTAGGTCAAAGGAGAAATGTAAACCCCAACCCAGGCACAAACCCAACAATTGTAGCCTGCTTACAGGATATGCTACGGCAATGGTGGCACAAAGCTTGTGGGAGTAACTAAACAGTATCTGATATGATATGAGATGGAACCCATATCTGAAACTGCCTAAGTGATCAAGAACCAGAGACTAGATAGCCCAGGGACCTACGGTGAACACTATTGCTCTAAACAAAACTAACAACAAAATGTCTCCTAATAACATTCTGCTATACTAATAGCTTAGAGCCTTGCTCAGCCATCATCGGAGAAGCTTCCTCCTGCAGCAGATGGGAGCAAATGAAAAGACCCACAGACAGACATTAGGTAGAGAGTGAGAGACCTTGGAACATGGCACTCTAAGTGGGATATCTCCATCAAATCCTTCCCGTTGGGGCTCAAGGACCCTTTGGAAGAGGAGACAGAAATTGTGTAAGAGACAAAGGGGCTAAAAGCCACCAAGAAAGCACAGCCCTCTAAATCAACAGGATTGATGCACAAATGAACTCACAGAGACTGAAGCAGCATGCATTGGGCCTGAACAGGTCTGCACTAGATCTGGTCCTAAAGGAGAAGAGAACACATGTCCCATCCTATCCTGGAAGCTATATTTCTTATTGATAACCACTTGTAAAAATGAATATGTAGTTTTCTTCAAGGAAGTCTCACTGGGGAAAGAGATTCCTCTTAAGGGTAGGCTGTGTGCGCAGCAGGAGATGGCCAACAGAGAATGAACTCAGAGGCGTCTTTGGGGGTTCCTTGTCTCATAAGGTCGTGTCAAGTCTTTTCTTTTTTTTTTTTTTTTTTTTTGGTGCTTTTGTTTTTGTTTTTTAAATTTGTCTATTTTTATTTTTTACTTTTATTTTATTAATAATTTTCTCTCTTCTTGCCTTACAGTGCCTCTGCATGTATATCATGCCTTCCAGTTTAGTGCTTCTATGGCACTCCTGAGTGTGCAAATGAGTGGGTCTCTGTGTTTATTGCCTGTGCCTTTCCTTTGGCTCTTTTCCTTCTGTTTGTTTTGTCCTATTCCAATGTGTCAGGTTTTTTTTTAACTTATTATATTTTCTTATCTTACAGTTATCCCTTACAAATCTGTTTGTTTTCTAATAAGCAGAAAGGAGGTGAATCGGGATGGGAGGAGAAGTGGGAAAGAACTGGGAAAGGAAACTGTAATCAGAATATATTGTGTAAGGAAAAGTTTACTCTCAATAAAAGGGGGGAAATGAGAAGAAGAATACAAAGAATATCATGAACTTACATTTTTGAAAACTTAAGAGGTATATAAATTTGTATTAAAGTATTTTAATAAAGTATTTTATTAAAGTATAAAGTCTTAAAATACTTCCAGCGAAGTACAGTGACTCAGGAGGCTAAAACAAGAGGATTGTCTTAAGCCTTACACCAGCAGGGACTACAGAATGATATTCTGTCTCAAAAAAGTAATAATTTATATTCACAGAGTGTGGTGGTTTGAATGAAAATGGCCCCCAGAGGCTCAAAGGGAGTGGCACTATTAGGAGGTGTGGCCTTGTTGAAGGAAGTGGATCACTGGGGATAGGCTTTGGGGTTTTATCACTTTCTCTGCCTGCTGTCTACAGGTCGGGATATAGAACTCTCAGCTACCTCTCTGGTACCATGCCTACATGCACACCTCCATGCTGCGCACCAAGACAACAGTGGACAAAGCCTCAGCACTGCAAACCAGCCCCAATTGTATGTTTCCTTATAAGAGTTGGTGTGGTCATGGTGTCTCTTCACAGCAGTAGAAACCCTAACCAAAACACAGGGACTAGGGAGATACGTCAGTCAGTAAAATGCTTGCTCTGCAAGCATAAAGAACTGAGTTCAATCCCCAGTACCATGTAAAAACCAGACCTATCAGTCACTTATAACCCCAGCACCCACACAAAGGGGTATGTGTGGAAACAGATACTAAAAACCAAGCAAGACACTCCCAAAGGGTTGTCTAATGTACTAAAATGTTTCCTGATCTAGCTTGAGGGTACCTTGAGTTTTTCAACTCAGTATCTTTTACTGAGTGAAAACCATTCAAGTATATTCTTTATATATCCTTCTATTTATAGGAGTTACATACTAACAAAAACCAACAAATCCCCAGGAACTTTTGACACTCAGACACCCCATCCCCGCTCTTCATCTGAACCTCTGTGGATGCTGCCACAAAACACACAACCCACGACTCAGCAGCAGCAAGCTGAGCTTGGTTTAAGCAAGGGCGACTTGTTCCAAATGAGTATTCGGGACCCCACTGCAGATCTCCTGAATCAGAATTCTCTGGACACAGGACTCAAGAATATGTGTCTTTGGATGTTGTATTCTTATGATTGTTTGAGGCAAGTTCTCCCTCAGTAACCTAGACTGGCCTAGCCTTTGCTATGTAGCACAGACTGGCCTTGAACTCATGGCAGTACTCCTATATTAGCCTCCCAAGTGCTAGGATTACAAGTGTGTACCACCACACCCAGAAAGAATAACTTTTAATAGATTCTTCAGGCTATATGAAGGCTTATTCAAGTTTAAAAGGCTCCATTCTGGTTCACAGAACCAACCAGCAGAAGGTATAAAAGCAAGAAGCTGGCACTTGAGACCAGGAGAACTTCAATCAGACACAACTTTGTGTCCAAAATCATACCACTGCCTTCCCTACAGCACATATTGCACCGGGCTGGGTTTTCCTCCTCTGAGAGATCAGCCTTACCTGGACCAGCTTTATTTTGCAATAAAGACGATTAGTTTTCAGTGACTCACATCCATTTCAGTGACTGACATCAGTGCCCCTTACAAGGTACTGTAATTGTTTTAGAAGAATCTTTCTCTACACTGAGCAAATTCATTGCTCTGTCTCTGCATGAAAAGGCAGTGTGTTCATTCAGAATTATCTAGAACAGGGCTCTGCTTAAGTCTTTAACTCATAGACTGATCACCCATTTGTGGTAATACACAAAAGCCACCTCACTTTGGTCCTTTCTACTGTTCCTCAGTATAAATGTCCTGTTTCGAGCTGAGCCATCAAACACCTCTCGCTGATTCTCACACCTTGTGAGCCCATGAGTCTCTGCACTCACCACTGTTCACTGGAAAGAGAGGCTGCCTCTGATTAAGTCCCAGGGAAGCAGTTATTTACTGACATAAACATAAATATTTTGAAGACAATGTGTTGCTATGTCAATTTAGCAAAACAACTATATTCACACACACACACACAAACACACACACACGGACCTATGACCTCCCCCAACATCAATTTTTGACCAGGTTAACATTACCAGGTATGGATTCCATGTGGAGTGGACCTTAAATCCAACTGAAGAGCAATAGTCATATCACAACAGTAGTACCACTATTGCACAAATAAGAACATCTTGCCTGGCTGTTTGGTCCCATAGATCATTGGGTTCTGAGCTGGGTAAGATCATTGATTCTTTTTCTCCCCTAGCAGCCTGCACACCATCTTCTGATGCTATGAGAGCTACCCAGAGGGAAGGAAGCCTCCAGCTTGATTTCTCTGTATCTTGCAAACAAGGTGAATGATATTTTGAACAATGTCTTTCATTATCTAGTTCTGGTAGCCAGTCAAGAATAAAGGCAAAGTCTTGTTTTGTTTGGGGGAATCTCTTATGACCTTCCCAACAACAACTTACAAGGAGGTATCTGCACCTCGCCCACTTCCACCAATATTTGTCTAATAAACCACAACTTTTAGGAGCAGCTTAGTTTTTTTAGCTATGTCAAGTGTTCTCCTTCAATCTTAATCTCAACCACCAACCTCAAATTTACTTTTATTTTATGTGTATGAGTGTTTGTCTACACGTATGTATGCATACGTGTTATTCCAGGTATGGAGAATATTCAGACCTTTAACAAGTCTCCTGTTAGAGAAAAGATGCTTTGTCAAGTTTTTCCTTGGATGGTGTTTATTTAAAACTTAATGTGAACACAAATCACCCAGAAATTGATTTAAAATGCAGTTTAGGATTCACTAGGTCTGAGTGAATCCTATATAAAAGCTGGTGCCAGTGGAAGCCAGAAGAGGGCATCAGATTCCCTGGACCTGGAGTTACAAATGGTTGTGCGCTGCCTTGTGGATACTGATAGTTAAACCTCAGAATTTGTTAGAAAGTCAAATTCGGGTCCCACCCTGAATTTTTCCACCCTGGAAAAAAAAATACCATGTTCTCATTTCAACTAGATCCCCAATTTTCTGCAATTGAAGTTTGAGATGTAACACCAAATTCCTTTTTGAATCACAAAACACTGTCACATGTGGACTAGTTGTAAGACATGATCACCACGAAATCACCACAACACTGCTTTGTAGCTACATTTTAGCTCCAAAAGGTGCATGGAACTGAGAAAACCTGACTACTTCCATTTTAAAAGCAAAATCTTTATTCCCAGCACTTGGGAGACAGAGGCAGACAGATATCTATGAGTCTGAGGCCCGCCTGATCTACATAGTTAGTTCCAGGATAGCCAGATATATGTTAGAGAAATTGTCTTTTAAAAAAGCAACTGTTTCCAGGATATGCTGCTTTGATGCATTTTCTTTCTGTTACTTGTTTTTAATGTTGGTGTCAATTTTCCAAGCTAATAGACCGCTGCATCCAGTTCCAGAGGGATGAAAGCACAATTGGTGAGCTTTATTAATCAGTGTTTTTTCAGTTAGGTCAACACCATTTCCTGGTAAGTCAACAGTGATAGCAGGAAGAATACTCCAGTAGGGTAAGAAAATGTTGAAATGGGGCTGGAAAGATGGCTTTGTCTATTAAGCACTTGCCATGCAAATGTGAAGACCTGAGTTTGACCCCCCCAGAACCAGTATAAGAAGCCAGGCACAGGGGCACTCGCCTGCAATCCTGGTGCTAGGGAAACTGACACAGGAAAATCCTAAAGGTCTGGCCAACCAACCTAGCCTAGTTGGCAAGTTCTAAGCCAATGAGAGTCTTCCACAAAGAAAAAGGCCAAACACATATACTCAAGATTGTTCTAGACCTCCATGTGTGCGTGTAAACACACATAAACGTGAAAACACATACAAACATGCACACACAAATGCTTAAATGTTGACTTCAGATTGACAACATTTTTTTGACACATTGGTGTGTCCAAGATTCATCTGTGTTTTCCATCTTCTTCTCTAGGCCTGTTTAGAGGATCTCCAATCATCTCTGTTTCAACAAAGCTTTTATAGCACTGGAGCCCTGGAAGTCATTGCTTATCCAGAAGGAGAGGATGTTATTCCAAGTATGGAGAATATTCAGACCTTTAAAAAGTCTGCTGTTAGAGAAAAGATGCTTTGTCAAGTTTTTCCTAGGATGGTGGTTATCTAAAACTTAATGTGAGCACAAATCACCCAGAAATGCAGTTTAGGATTCACTAGGTCTGAGAAGGGGATAAAATTCCTTACCTCTAAGATATTCTCAACGGATGCTAATAATATTGATTCCTAGATCACACGGTGAGTAACAAGTTCCCACCTTACCAGCATGCAGGTAAACCAGACTGTAGTACTGAACTCTTAGATTCCTCCAACATAACTCACCAACACTGCAAAGCAAAGCTGATTTAGTGACTTTTTTTTAAGAATATGGAATTTAACTTCCCATTTAAGACTGTGAATATAGCTGGTGGTGCAGGCCTGCTATCTTAGCTTCTCAAGAGGCAGAAGCAGGAGCATGACAAGCGAGGTATCCCAAGGAAGTTGGAGGCCAGCCTAGGCAAATTAGTGTGACCTGTCTCAAAATAAGTAAAAAGAGGGATGGAGATACAACTTATAGATAGAGCACTTGCTTAGCATATTTGTGTTGTTTCAATCTTCAGCAAAGGAAGGAAGGAAGGAAGGAAGGAAGGAAGGAAGGAAGGAAGGAAGGAAGGAAGGAAGGAAGGAAGGAAGGAAGGAAGGAAGGAAAGAAGGAAGGAAGGAAGAGAATGAAAAAGTCTACTAATACGTGCTTTAAAATACTACATAAAAACTGAGAGATGTCCATCCCATTTGCCTTTCAGACATCAGAAGGAGAAAACAGGAAACAAGACAGGAGTCTATCACAGAGGGCTTCTGAAAGACTCTACTCAGTAGGGTGTCAAAGCAGATGCTGAGACTCATAGCCAAACTTTGGGCAGAGTGCAGGGAATCTTAGGAAAGAAGGGGGAAATAGACTTGGAGGGGACAGGATCTCCACAAGGAGAGCAACAGAACCAAAAATATCTGGGCCCAGGGGTCTTTTCTGAGAATACTCCAACCAAGGACTATTCATGGAGATAACCTAGAACCCCCGCACAGATGTAGCCTGTGGCAGCTCAGTCTCTAAGTAGATTCCCTCTTAAGGGGAATAGGGACTGTCTCTGACACGAACTCAGTGGCTGGCTTTTTGATCACCTTTCCCTGAGGGGGGAAGCAGCCTTACCAGGCCACAGTGGAAGACAATGCAGCCAGTCCTGATGAGACCTAATAGGCTAGGGTCAGAGGGAAGTGGAGGAGGACCTCCCCTATCGGTAGACTTGGGGAGGGGCATGGGAGGAGATAACAGAGGGAGGGAGGGATTGGGAGGGAATGAGGGAGTGGGCTACAGCTGGGATACAAAGTGAATAAACTGTAATTAATAAAAAAATATTTTTTAAAACTGAGAGAAAGTAAATCAAATATTATTATTTTTCTACTATTTTTTATTTCTGCTTTCTTTTTTATAAAATTAACATCATTTAATTTTATAATATGAAAATAAAAGTTGGTCCTAAAGTATATTTTTTAACAAATTATTCTAGGCTGGGCATGGTGGCATGCGCTTTTAATACTAGCACTCAGGAGGTAAAGGAAGGCAGCTTTCTGAGTTCAAGACCAACCTGGTCTATGTAGTAAGTTCCAGAATAACTAGAGCTACACACAGAGAACTTATCTCAAAAAGCAAAAGCAAAACAAATTCTACTCTTGTGCAATACCCATTGAACACTGGATATAAAGGTTTTGCATTCTCCACAAATATATATCCAGATTTTCTCAAGTGTCACAGAGTCAGCTCTGGGGGCTGCAGAAGTTCAAGTTTGTAATGACACCAGTTGTTTTCTGAAGTAAAAAGCTTCTCTTTAGTTTCTGATTTTACCATCTCAGTGGTGAAAACGTGGTAGTAGTGGTCTTCATTAATAGTAAGTACCTGCCACTCTGAAGAAGTCCACTACAAACTTCCTCATCAGAAAGACCAGAATATCCCAGAAGCACTTGGTAAACACTATCTTTGGTTGATAAATTCATGGTTATCTCAAAGAAATCCCAAGAGGAAGCTGGCTCATTTTTAAACTCAGGTAATTATTAATGATTGGGTCCTACAAGCAAGTAGGAAAAAGCCAAGAGATGCCCAGGGCAATCTCAATACTATGGTTACTTGGTCTCTCAACTACTTTATGCCACAACTAATGATCTTAATATTTCTTAGGGACTTATGCAACATGATCTGTATTAAACATATGAAATGAATTCTGTTGTTTATACAACCTATGTTCCTATGTCATAGATGAGAATACAACATAGAGAAGTTAAGTTTATTTGTCCACAGAGAGGCAGCAAGTGAGAGCCAAGGAAGGGTAACAGTCTAAGCCATATGTGTCCCAGTGGTGCTTCTGGGAATCAGGGAGCCTAGGAAAACAGCAATATTAATCAATTCAACTCCAGATTATTTTCTTAGTACATGGACTCAACTGTTCATTGGATGTTCTCAGTCCCATGTATTGTTTTATAGTCACTAAGTCATCACAGCTTGTCCCCTTGAAGGCCTGAGAGCAAGAGCACCTGCTTTCTTAAGTTATTCTATGCATGAATGCTGCTCATTTCCTCATTCTAAAATAAAATAGGATAATCAGAATTCTATTATCATCATCATTCTCTATGTTATCTGTTTTGTTTTGTTTTGTTTTGTTTTCAATATTCTTTTGCCTTAATTTTTACATTTGTGTTGCCCTTACAGTTGTAAATTCCGTTTTGGCAAGGTCCATGATTTGGTGGTGGTTGTTGTTTTTTCCTTGAAAACAATACAGCTTTAGAATACAAGCATCAAAACCAGAGAAGGTAGGGAATAGAGGAAAGGCAAGGAAACATAAAAGAAACAAGCTTATGCTAGGTTGGTAGAATTCTAAGGTTTTTTTTTCTTCTAAGTTTTCCACAAAATACTCATTGAACGGAATTTATTACTTCCTTGTCTTGAACAACACCTGTTGATTTCTATAAAACACCTCATCAACTAGCAAGTATCTAAGGGTGACATTAATCACACATATAAGAAACAAGTAATGTTCTTGCATTTACCCAAGTCAAAAGTGATATATGTCGGAAGCCTAGCTAGGGGCAGTCACCCCAAGGGGCAAAAGAAGAAATGTACATCTCGGCAACCTCACAGTTGCTTTCCTGATTCGGGTGGCCCAGGTTCACAACCCCATGAACTGTTTCCCCTGAGTTCACAGGATAAAACCTAGGAGCACTTTGTGAGAAAGAGGCTGGACTCTACTAAAAACATGACCCAATGGACTGCTGAATGCATGGAGCATTAAATGGTTCCCAAGATGTTCTTTTTTGCACAACCTGGTGGGTCTGAAAGTTTATCTAGGATGCTTTCAAGGGTGGGCAGAAAGTGACTGAGGTTAGGACTGGAAAGAACCCTTTTCTCTTGGAGAAGAAGAAAAAAAAACACTTGGAAGTTAAACAAACAGGCATTATTACAGAAACTAGTTTGTCGCTGGTGAGACTTTGAGGTAGAAGTCCATTGCTGTCTGCTTCCTGGTATTCTTGTTATTATGCCTTGTGATGTCATCAGCTCACGAGTGTATTATTTGAGTTGTATTCACCACCTAATGCTGCAGAGAACAGATGGTTGAAAAAATGCTGGAATTTCCTCTGACACATGAGTCAAACAGGAAACCACTCTGTCTTCGTGTTCCGCCGAGGAAGTGCTGGAAGCAACATGGGGATCCCCAGAAGTCCCTGGCTGAGCAACCCTGAGTCCTGTTCAGCCTGACTGCTTTGCTCCAGGAACCTTACCACAAAGCAGAATGACAACTGACAGTCACAGAGGAAATGGGGAGCAAAGGGCTTTGAGATGAAAGCCTGCATGTGGTAAGGAAATTTTCTACAGTACCTCTAGAAGGCACAGGCAGACAAAACATGGCAAGCTCTTTTATGACTGCTTTGGAAATATAAATTTTCCTGCAGAATTCCAGCAAGATAGCTCAGCATATACTTCAACGATAACCGTGGCCCATTCTGAGGACTGGATGATTGGGTTGTATCACGCTTCTGACCTGTGAGCTGAGTGATTTATAGTGTTTACCCAACCCCTCTGCATCTCAGCTTCCTCATTTATGAAATAAATAATTGTACCTAACACTGAAATGCCATAAAGATTAATGAGGCAATGCTTATAAAGTGATATGTGTAAAAAGCATATAGTCCATGGCATATAGCAGGCCTGAAAAAAAATGATAGCTATTATTGTGTGTCTGTGTAGATACATTTTCTGTGTATTAAATTATGTGGGTTTTCTTGGCGTACCTAGTACAGCTCTTGACAAGGAAAGATGGGAAACGGTTTGGTTTTAGACTTATTAAATGTAATTAAAAATGTAAAATATTTTATAAGACAGGACCACAGTAATGACTCAAAATAACAGTGTATTATGACAAAGTTATCATCTATTCTCGGCTATTGGCTCTTCAAACTCACTCAGGAATCAGTTAGGTAAAATAGTATCCAGGTTACCATATGTCAAAGAAAGATTTCTCCGGGTAGTTAAACACTCAAGAAGAACACAGTGGAAGATTACTGCAGTAAGTGGCCAACAGCACAGAAACCTACAACTGGTCAAAGGGCAGAGAGTAAGTATATGTGGAGTGCTCAGCCATAAATGAGACATCTTTATCACATGCCTCCTCCCAAGGCTCAGAGACCATCAAGGAAAAGGGGACAGAAAGATTTTAAGAGACACAGACAGGGATGGCTGCAGTGAAATAGTGGTCTCCTGGGTGTGGCAGGACCACTGTACTTATGAATGTTCAGAATCTGTGGTTGCCTGAATCAAGATCATCAAGATTCCAGCAAGGGAGGAGGGGGGCTCAGTAACCCCCACCCCTGGCTGAGGAGCCATTGATAGTCGATGGCTTCTGGAGGAGAGGCAGTCAGGTTTTTATTTTAAGGGCATGAACCTTAGGTCAGTCATGAAATGACTTCACACCCATGGGTATATGAGCAGCAAAAATTTGACTTATGGGTCATAAAAGACAGAGAGAGAGAGGAAGGAGGAGGAGTAATAGGAAGAAGAAGAAGAGAGGACAAAAAGTTGCTGTGAGGGGGAGAAGCAGGAAGTCAGGAGGGAGTATATTTGGGAGGAGTTAGGGAGAGAAGTTGAATGAATATGACCAAATACTTTCATGCATTGATGAAATTCTTAATTAATAAGAACATTATATGGGGGAAAAGACTACAAGAGTAGAAGTCAAGTCTAGTATTATGAAGAAGAGAGAGCAAATTAAATAAAAGGCAAGGTAGGGTGTGTGTGTGTTGTGTGCATGTGTTTAAAATATTTCTTTTATTTTTAAGATTATAATATAACTACATAATTTTATTTTCCCTTCCCTCCTATATGCCTCTCCTCGCTCTCTTTCAAATTCATGGTCTCCTCTTTCATTAATTGATGTTGCATGTATATATGTATATAGACATACATATTCCTAAATATAACCTGCTCAGTCTATGTTATGCATGCCGTACATATGTTATCAGGGCTGACCATTTGGTATTGGATAACCAACTGGTATGCTCTTCTCTGAATGAGACCCTTTCTCCCCCTCTCAGCACTCTTAGTTACTTCTGGTTCTTTGTGTAGGCGTGAGGCCTCATGGGCTTTCCCCCATCCATGTCGGCATGGCTGTAGTAGTCCTTGTTCAGCTCATATTCAGGCAATAATGCTGAAAGTTTATGGGTGTAGCTTCTGATGTTATTAGGAAACACAGTCTCACAGCAAACTCCCTGATTCTCTGACTCTTACAATCTTTTCACCCCCTCCTCCGAAACATTCCCTGAGCCTTCCATGTGGGAATACTTTTGTAGATGTATCCTTTGGGACTGGCCTCCACAACCCTGCATTTTTATTGGTTGTGGTTTTCAGCAACGGCCTCCATCTGTTACAAAGAAAAGTTTTCTTGATGAGGGGTGAAGACTAAACTTAACTGTGTATATAAGGACAAATATTTAGAAAGTAGTTAGGGATTATGCTGGCTTACTAAAAACAGTGTAGAACACTTCATAAATTTGTGTGTCATCCTTGAGCAGTAGCAATGCTAGTCTTTGGGTCATTCCAATTTTAGTGTGCATGTTGCCAAAGCAAGCATGGTAAGGAAGTTTTTAAACATAAGGGACTGGTTAGGAAGCATGTATGAAGGACACTGGAGAGAGAGCTCTGGCAAAGTTAAAATGGTCATCTGTTTGCCAGTTGGCATTCTCTGAAATCGGGCTCTTCACACAGGTACCAAGACACAGAAGCCCCATCATTTTCCTTAATGGTCACATTATAAATGGAAATCCCTCAGACCATGAAGAAAGATATTCCCAGTTATAAAATACAAATTTTATGAGCCAGGAGAAGATGCATTATCTTAAGGAGAAATTTTCTGAAGTACTCTGAGGACTAAGAAGACAGGAGTCAAAAAGAAGCTTACCTAAATTTTAGATGAGCTAGAAGGAACTCTAACACAGCTGTAGAGTTGTGTCCTGGACGGCAAATAGATTAGTCAGCTTTTCCTTACTGTAACAAAACACCTGGGATAACCAACTTTGAAAGGGAAAGGTTTATTTTGACTCACAAGTATCAGAGGTTTCAACATGTGACTATTTAACCCTATTGCTTTGGGTCTATATCGGCACAATACACAAGGAAGGAATTGCATGGCTCAGGAAGCCTGTTCACCTAATGGTGGTCAGGAAAAGGCAGGAAGGGCCTGAGTCCCAAAAAACACCACCACCATCCCCCCACCCCGACAGAGGACATGTGCTATTAATTATCAACTTGACAGAATCTAGAATTACCCAGGAGTCAGGCCCCTAGGAGGGGCTGCAAGGGATCTTCTTATTTTCTTCATTATCTTAGTTGATGCAGACTCACTGCAATTGCTGCAGGGACCATTTCCCGGACAGGTGGTCCAAGACAGTATGGAAATGGAGAAAGTGAGCGGAGCCCTGCAAGCGTGCTTTCAGCGCTCTCTTTTCTTCTCATGGCGACAAGTGACCAGTTGTTTCAGTCTCTGCCACCTTGACTTTGCTGCCACGACGCTCTGAATTGTGAGCTAAAACCAACCCTTTCTCCCTTAGGGTGCTTTTTCAGGGTGTTTTGTCACCGGAAAAGAAGCTAAGACAGCCCAGGTGGCCTCCCAGTCACGCCACCGGCTGGAGACCACACCTGTAACACGTGGGCTCTGAAGGACATTTAGGCCTTAAACTACAGGAGTGGGGTCTGTACTAATGCATCAGCAAAGAAGCACCCGTCTACAGCAGAAAGTCCGCTGCTACATCGGGCGCCATCTGTCCAAAGCAAGCTTCTTAGTAATCTAAGGCACAGTTAAATGGATAAGCTCCTATTTTCCATAAAGAAGCCATTGTTTTGGGTACTCATTTTAAAATTAGAAAAATTGTAAATTTAAAAAAAAAATGTTAAACTGAAAAAAAATAAAAATAAAAACAAGGTGCAGTGGTGCATGCTTGTAATCCCACCACTCAGGGAGGCAGGTGCAAGTGTATTTGCTGTGAGTTCAAGGCCAGCCTGGTGTACAAAGCAAGTCCAAGACAGCCAAGGCTACAAAGAGAAACCCTGTCTCAAAAAAAATAAAATAAAATAAATTTTTAAAATGTTAAACCAAAGCAATAAGAAAAAGACAAGTGTTTTTTTTTTTTTTTTTTTTTTTTTGGTTTTTTGTTTTTTTCACTTACTGCATCAGCTGAATTCTAGAAGTTTAAAGAAAATACAGGGCTGAGCAAAAAGCATGGCTGCTCAGTGTATCCCTAAAGCATCTTCTTGTTTTTGCTGAAACAAAGCTCTTTCAGAAGGTGGAGGGGGGGGGAGTTTCTCCTTCTTCAGATACCACCGCAGCTGCTTCTACATTCCAATTACCCCAAATAATGCATTTATGCATCTAAGGCACAGTTACATGAATTAAAGTAGGGAGAACGGCACAATAGTGTATGGGCAAGTGATAGATACACGTTAGCTATTACTTTATGGGAGGGTAGTGATGGTGGTGATAGTGGTAGTGATGATGGGGGTGATAGTGGTAGTGATGATGGGGGTGGTGATGGTGATGGTGGTGGCACAACCCTAATTGTAGGGGAACTTTGGCAATGGCAGAGAAGGATATAGTTATAGCTACTACAACAGCTGCTCCAAAAGATCCCGATACATTTCTGTGTGGGAAGATGTAATCATTGTGTTCTTTATAAAGACAGAATTAGAATAAATAACACTTTTCTTTTTTTTTTTAAATAACATTTTTCTAGAGACAGACTTCCTCAAAAATACTGCTCTCTCCCCCTACTCTGTCAAGCCCACTGTAGACACACGGAAGATCTGAATATGGAAAACCCCTGGCTCCACTAGTCCTCTTCAGACGTTTCTTGTAGGAAACACATCAGTTAAAAATAGAATAAAATAAAAGACAAGAGAAAGTGTGTGATACTTGAAGGATGATCTCTCTTAACTCTTGTCAGTATCCTTGAAAGGGGCACGCTTTTAATTTCATTCTACTCAGACACAGAAGACACGGTTGTTCCTCCTGGGAAAAGCCGACTTGTAAATTCACTCTAGAATTGTTGAAACGAGGTACATCGGTGCTAACTTGACCCAGAAGGGTCATGGATGGGAGCTCCTAATAGGGAAGAACGCCTTAAAGATAGTTTGTTTTTATGCCTGACCTAAACCTCTCACTTCCTCTCATAAGAGAAAAGCAGATGTTCAGTGCAGGGGAGGGGAGGGAATGGAGGAGATGGAGGAAACAAAATAAGTTGCCGTACAGCTCGTTCTTTAAAACATCATCCATGTGCTCATTCTCCTTTTCATGTAGTGTTTAGAACTTCAGCACAGAACAACATTTCCATCCTTACCTGTAGATGAATTCCCCACACCCTCCCTGCTCTGCTTATACTCTAGACAGCCAAATAAAATAACATTTTCCTGAAGTGTGGTAAGCAATACAGGAGCCATCTTCTCTACAAATGATATTGGCTCTAGTAGACATGCACAAGGAATAAAGATTAATCTAAACCCCTATGTTACACCACACACAAGTTAATTCAAAATGAATCAGATCTTTCATCTACATTTAAGGGGGAAGAATCTATACATTTTTAGGAGAAAATCTTCACGCCCTTCGGTTAAGCTAGAATTTTCAGTTAAAACATAATTTATAAACAATGATTAAAAGAAAAAAGATTGATGAGTTGGACTGGATCAAAATGTTAATGTTGTACATTTCAGAAGATACTGTTAAAAAAATAAACACAAAAAAACACAAAAAAGACAAGATACAATCATAGAAAAAGTATTTGCAAATTATGCAGCTGCTAAGAAAGTTACATAATGAATTCTTACAATAGAAATAAAATGAACCCAGTTTTTTATAATAGGCAAAGGATTTTTAAAAACACTAAAGGAGCTATGAAAGGACCAAAAAATACATGAAAAGATGCTTAACAGCATTTGTAACTACAGAAATTAAAACTAAAACCAAAAGGAGACCAACTGAAGGAATACAAGACAGAAATTGCAAGTATTGGCAGGGAATAAGGAACCAGGACCCTCGCATACTGTTGATGTAAATTTAAAACAGTTCGGCTCCTTTGGGAAAATGAATAATTTTTGTTGGGTTTTTTCCCTTGTTTGTTTATTTGTTTGTTTTTGGGTTTTCGAGACAGGGTTTCTCTGTGTAGCGTTGACTGTCCTGGACTCACTTTGTAGACCAGGCTGACCTAGACTCACAGAGATCCACCTGCCTCTGCCTCCTGGGATTACAAGTGTGTGCCACGGCGCCCCGCTGTTTTGTTCTTTAACATGCTTTTATTGATTCTTTGGGAATTTCACATCATACACCCCAACCACCAGCTCTTCCACGTCCACCCCTGTGACTTTCCCTCCCCCAAAATAGAAAATTAAATTTTAAAAAAAACAGAAAACATGTCCAGTTTTTGTTATCTATATACTCATGGGAGCATAGTCAAATTCTTAGTGGCCAGCCCCTTAAATAGAACTGAGTTCTTCCCCTGCCAGAAGCCATCAGTTAGGGAGAGCTACATTTCAGCATCCCTGTCATACTAGCTAGGCTGCCTTGTCTGGCCTCAGTGGAAGAGGATGTGCTTAGTTCTCATGCAACTTGATGTGCCAGGGTGGGTTGGTGGGGGTGGAACACCCTTTTTCTGAGAAGAACAGGGAAAAGGAGGAAAATGATGGAAGGGTGGGACCGGGAAAAGAGAAGGGAGGGGCTGCATTCCGTTTGGGATGTAAAGTGAATAAATAAATTAATTTATTTTTTTTAAGAGTTCTTTTTCATAACTTCCTGTTTAGGCTGTTGATTTGGGGATGGGTGTTGGGGATTTGGGGCGCAGTCCTCTGCTGGGGGTAGAGGGAAGCAAATTTGAAAAAAAAAAGTAATAATAATAAGGCAGCACATCCACAGCAGCCTGGGCTGCATGACCTTGTATCAGAAAGACAGAAAGAGAGAGGACTGAGGAAATGCACCAGTAATTAAAAACAGTACCCACATAAAAATGTCCCTGTGTGGGCTATCTCTTAGCATTTACTAGATTCTGTGAGAAGAAGAAACCGTTTTCTTTAATGTAGGTAGGGGATGTAAAGAGAATACATTATAAAAAGTAAGTTTAAATTTATAAATAAATTAAATAAATAAATAAGAAAGGGTTCTTTGAGGCATGGTGAAATATTTTAAAAGAGAATCATGATGACGGCAGCAAAAAGTGTGAATTTACTAAAAACCATAGATTTAGAAAGCACTTATGGCCAGGCCTGTGGCATATAAAACACACTTCAGTAGCCTGAAATCCTAAACCATAAATACACTTACACTCAGTTGAACTGGGTAGCTTAATTGAACGTGTCCACACTTGACACTGAGCTGTTACTCCTGATGGAAACCAGCCTGCCTACAGGCCGAGTTGAGTCATAGCATCTAACCAGGCCTGAAAGCCCAGGCCTGTAATCTCCGCACACATCATGTGTTAAAATGAAGCAAGTAGCAGGGCAACACTCCCTGGCATTGGAGTTGAGACTGACCCCTAGGCAGGCTGTATAATCACTGCAAAAATAAAAATTAAAGCCTTCATAAGACCTGGAAATGCTGCTCAAACACTCCAAAATATTTTTTTTTCTCTTGGCAACATGGTCATCTGATTGAAAGTGGGTAGTTTCACAGACATTTCCCCAAAGAAAATATACTAACGACATAAATGTTCAGCACCACTAAGTACTAAGTAAATGCAAATGATAACCACTGTGAGCTGCTGCTTTATCCCACAAGGACGACTATAACAATCATGTTTTTTTTTTTTTTAAACACAGAAAATAACAAGTGCCGGCCTGGAGGTAGAGAAATTAGCATTCTTGTGCACTAAGAGGGATAAGAAATGGTGCAACTGCTGTGAAACAGAGTCCGTGGGTCCCTTAAATTTTCCATCCATCAGAGGCTTGAGCATCCGTATTTATAGACACATACTTTACAACAGACAGAAGGTGGGAAGTACTCCCAACACGGCCGATAGCAGGATACGGGATTAAACAAAGCATGGCATGCACAGACACACAGGTTAGCGTGACTCAGCGCTTTAGGAGAAGGGAATTCTGGCACGTGTGCCAGCCTGGAGAGCCTTGAAGGAGAGTGTGCTAAGGGAAGTAAGTCAATCAAAAGAAGGGAAATACTGTATAATTCCACTTCTGAGAAGTACTTAAGAGTCATCAAATTAATATACACACAACATCAAATGGTACTTTCCAGGAGCTAGGAAGAGAGAGCTGTTTCACCTTCGAGCTTCAGTGTTAAACAATGAAAAGAGAACTGGAGATAATTACACACACAAAAACGTGAACCTCCTTCCCATGAATGAACTGTACATTTTTAAGTGGGTGGGTAATACATTTTGTATGTATTTACCATACGTAATGTTTTTAATTTTTAAATTTTTTGTTTCATGCCATGATTTTGCATTTTACATTATTCTTGGTTTTTCCATAAGGAAATCATTCTGGGCTAGAGAGATGGATCAGTGTTTAAAGATACTCACTGGCTGCCCTTCCAGTGGTTCAATCCCAGCACTCACACATTGGCCGGCAACCATCTGTAACCCCACTTCCAGGGAATACAATAGTCTCTTCTGGCCTTCATGAACGCAAAGCATACACATGGTGCACAGACTCAAGTGCAGGCAAAACACCCATATGCATAACATAAAAATAAATGAATACTGTTTTAAGATAAAGGAAAAAAAATCAACTTGTCAGATTATTGTAATCCAAGGTACTCTAAAAGCTGAAGCAAGAGAATGGCAAGTTCAGGCCTACCTGAGCTAAAATAAATAAATAAATAAAATTAAAAACCATCCTAAAAACACGTTAACCAGACCCTGTCTCAAAATAAAAAGTTAAAAGGGTGCAGGGAAAGGGGAATGAAGCTCCTTGGTGGAATGTGAGTTCAGGACTGCCTGATTTTAGCAGGATGTTGAACCGAGTGAGCCAGGAGTATGGTTTACCTTTAAAACCAATATATTTTTTAATTTATCTCTCAGGGCCTTCTCCAGTTTTTTCCAGGCTTGAGCTTTGATAAATACAGAAACAGTAATAAGAAGATGTAGAGTCACTAGCCCAGAAACCTGGCCTTTTATAATCTAACTGGGCCTTCATTTTGGGGGAGACAGTAAATGTTTCAGCGTTTAATATTTTCTAACACCCTCAGTCAAACAGCCAGCCTTGTGGAAGTAAAGGGCCCTCTGGCTAGGTAATGGTGCTGGCTATCAGACTTTGGGTGTTAGTAATGTAAAAATTTTTTTTAAAAAATTAATGCTTACCAAAAAGCATGTATAAATCCAGTTTCCCTTCTTTCACAATTAAAAACAAAAAAAAAGTTAGCGTCAGTGGTGGCCATATTCTAACATAAGGGGAGGAAAAAAGTTATAGTCCTCATTCATGTTTGTTTCCTTCTTGCCTCAGCTAACTGAAGTCCTGCTACAAATGATCTCACCACGGCTGCCATCAGTCATCTGTCTGTCACCCACTCTAACTGTGACTGTATTGCACTGCTCTGCAATACAGACCCTGTTTTCCAGGGCCCTGACACAGTTGCCCTCCTCTGCCTTTTCCTGAGACTGAGCCCTCCCCAGACTTGAATGATCACTCTCAACGCCTATGAGGCGGGTGGGGGAGGGGTTGCACACTACCTCCTTACCTCTGGATCCAAGATGCAGCAACGTGCTAATGCTTATTAACTGCCTCGAGATACAGTGGGCTTGATGGACTTGGTTACAACAACCTAGTTTCTCATTAAACTCACTGAGGAGTTTTAAACTCATTGGAAATAGCTCTGATTTCACTGATGGTGAGTGAGGTTCAGAGGTCAGTATTTTCTAAAAGTTTTCCTCTTCAGTTTAAGGCCTCTTCAGTTTAAGGCCTCGTGGACAGATAACCTTACTACTTCATGCCAGGACTCTAAAGACAGGAAAGTTGCAAAAGGTGTAAATAGCCTTCTTAAAATTAGCTCTTTAGATTTTTAAGTAGAACATTGGGAATCTGAGACAGCAACTTCAAAAGTCTCCTTAAAAGTTTGCATTAAAAAATTTAAGAAAAAAGGGAAAAAAATAATTTAAGAACCTTAAATGACTTTCAAAATTGGAGGAAAACATGGAGTTAGTCAATTGGCATGGAGCACGTCTCGCCCCTGGGGGCAATGGTCTCCTGAACCTACTCAGACTTCGGACACCACCACTGCTAGTTCTAGAACTGACGCAGGATGTTCCAACGAGGGGTTAAGGCTTCTCATAATATTTCCTATAAGCCCACACCTGTTTGTCTATATCCCCCATTTTTATTCATTATTAGCCAGATAGAGCCAAGTAATTGTGGTAATGATACTTGCTTTTTTGCCCAATGCTGGAATGCTAGTAAAGTTAGGTATGCCCTGGTTACTCGCATGCCTCACTGGGTGCCTATGCCCATTGATGCCCCTCAGGCTATGACTCTCTTCAGACAGAAAAGGGATCTTGGAACTACAGCCACCATTGTTACTACCATCTCATTGACGGCTGTTGGAGCTACCACCAGGGCATTAGCCATGAGTCATACTGGGCAGACGGCTCAGACCCTGAATAATCATTTAGCCAATGTAGCTCATGCCTTAGTTGTACATAAAGGAATTAATGCTCAACTAAAAGGAAGCTTGATGGTGTTCAATCAGATTTGACCTCTTGCAGGAGCAAATTGATACCCTATGGCAAATCGCTCAACCTGGCTGTCAATGAAAGTATGCTGGACTTTGTGTCACTAGCATACAACATGAGAATTTCTCCTGCGCTGCAAATCTGTCTAAACAATTGTTGAGCTATATTTTAGGTAATTGGACTGGAGAATTCGATACTACGATGGAGCAGCTGAGAGTGGCCATTGTCACAGTAAATTCTACCGGAGTGGACGCAGGACTACCCACAGGATTATCAACATGGATTGCTGCAGCCATGAATCATCTGAAGGAATGGGTGGGCATGGGAGTGTTAGCAGGCCTTCTGGTGTTGGTCTCCTTGGTTTGCCTGTGGTATATATGCAAGATTAGAGTCTCACAACAGTGTGATGCAGCCATGATCATTCAGGCCTTTACAGCCATTGAAGCAGGACATTCTCCCCAAGCATGGTTGGATACCATAAAAAGCTAAAATGATACGCTCAGGATGCGAGGCTAAGCACTGCACTCAGGGTCAGCCGCTTTGGACCCAGAGAAGAGCATGTCTGATTGCATGCGGGTTGATGCCCCAGGTCCCGCCTCTGAGAAAAAGGTATCGGACGGGTCTGATGCTCTTTGGGTGGATGACACCTAAATGAACATCTGTACAAAGTCCCAATTTATTTCTAATATCAGAGATCAGACCTCTACTCTTGCCTGATGCGTCTAAAACAAAAAGGGGGAACTGTAGAGAGCTGCGGAATGCTATGCCTTAAAGATGGAGCTGGTTTCTGCCTTCCACCTTCCCGATGGTGAGTGCTCTCTGTCACGAACAACTCCACATTTGGCTAAGGCCGAGGATCTGGCTTGCTTCTATGTATGTGGACCTAACTGCATTGCCCCCGTGGCACGCCTGGGTTGGCTACCCAGAGGCTATTTAAGCTGTGGGCTGGCTTTCCCCGGGGTCCGAGGATTGTTCAAGGTTCCTGAATAAACTGCATTGAAAAAAAAAAAAAAAAAAAGTTTGCATTAGAAAAAAAAAATTGTTCCAAATTGACTCATTCACATTCACATTCAGAGCTTCAGGGCCAAGACATTCTTCTAAAACCTGCTTTTAACCAGATGCCCAAATTTGAACCAAGTCATAAATTTTGTTCACTGAATAAATGGCCCCAATGGATGTGGAGGTGAGAATGTTCTTCCTCTCCCTTCTAAGTTTGCCAGAATTCTTGGGAGTGCCTCTGCCCCACCTTCCTCTAGCTTTCAGAAACCTTTCCAAAGGCCCTTGCCCAGACTTGCTGGCCTTCCCTTACCAGTCCATTGTAAACCTGCCTCACCAGAGAAATTCTGCCTGTTACTGTTGACAGGGTGGTGTCACTCATGGGGATAGCGTGACCAGAGAGATATATTCACACACAGGCAGTTTTATTTGTTTCGTGCACTTAATTATTTAACTGTGGTTGTGGTTTTGGAGGGTGGGGTTGAGGGTAAGGAGGCGAAAATGGTTTGGTTAAGAGAAGGCTACAGGAGTAGAAGCAAAACAACCAGAAAAGGCTGTGAGACTCGACCACACAAAAAGCAACCCCACTCTCCAGCCCACCTCTTCCTCCTGCTTCACTATACAACCACCAGACACTTGTGCCAGAAGAAGGGAAAGGGAGGTCACAGAGAGAAGCAATGCTTCAAAACTGCATCTTGGGTCATGACTAATCTGTGTTGTTTTAAGATAATTTGAATAGTCACATCAGTAGCAAGGAAATTAAGACCTAAAGTTCCAACAGAGGTTGTGGGAAGGTCTATGGATCTTGTTGCTGGGAGACCAGAAGTCTGGATATTCTCTCTCTGCTACATACGCTCAGGGGAGCTGCAGTGTTTCACTGGGGAGCTGGGAAAGGTTTGCCTCTAAGGGTAAATTATCAGAAACTCAGCTGTTAATGTGAAGCTCAGAGTAACAGTAGCACAGGCTGACACATGGTAGCAAATGGCTTCAGAAGCAAACCCTGGGTAAAGCCTGAGGACTTGAGCTCAGATGCCCAGAACCTACGCAGAGCTGGACACAGTGATGCTGGACACAGTGATGCTGGACACAGTGGCAAGACGGGAGTTGGAGACAGGAGAATCCCAGGAGCTCATGGGCCAGGAGGCCTGGTGCACAAAATACTGAACAAGAGACTCTGTCTGGGACATGTGGAAGGCAAGGACTGACGCGAAAGGCTGTCCTGTGTCCTCTATGTATGCCTGATGGGAAATCTGTAATCTGAAATCTGCACTCACCCACGTGAACACACAAATGCACACACATAAGGATTTTTAAAGTAATAAAATAAGTACATAAGCAAATTTATGTTAACATTGGTAAAGATAGGAGTCTATATATTTTATATTCTAGACTAATGGACTTCAAGGAAGGTCAGGGAAAGTGGGAACCCACTAGCCAAAGAAAGAAAGTCAAAGAATGATTGCTACAAAACATGGAGGGGCCCCCAGTATTGCACCAGACAGTAATGGCTGTGGTTGTGGTTTCTGCCCCAGTGTTTGTCTCCCATCACTCTTAAAGGTCAAGGTTGTTTCATGTAAGGAAGTGGAATTATGGGTAGAGAGCAAGCACCAGGGGAAGCAATTCTGACTGGGAGTGGGTCACAGTCACAAGCAGGGTCAGGTTACAGGGAGGATTAAGCCAGAGGCATTACATCCAGGGACTCAAGTGATTGCAGTCATACAGACTTCTGAGACTGTGATCAATACAATGCATCTAGTCCTGCGGTTTCCTCATTTCTACATAGTTCATAGGCAAGTGTTCGGGACTGATAAAGTTCACAGTCCAGGCATAGGTTTTCTGAAGAAGAAAGTGTGAAGAGAGTTTTATTAGAGAGAAAGCTAAAGGACATAGTCATCTAGTCAGGAAAGAAAACAGAAAGCTCAGAAACTCCCAGAGCCCCCGAAAACCTTTCCTCCTTCCTAATAATGGCGATGGGCTCCTCCTATGTAAAGAACCCAGCTGCTCCGGGCTTCTGTCTAGATGCTCCCTGGATTGACTCATTTTCACCCAAGGGTTGGATGGCAAAATCAGAGTGAGTTATTTGCTGGGACTCGGCCACATTTATAAACCTAGCCGAGCCCAGGCTCCCTGTGGGTTTTGTTGCCAGTTGCCCCTCCTTGGTGATTAATGCCGCTCCACAGAACTTTGTGTTCTCTCCTCCTACTATCACCCGGGGCAAGAGGCAAGAGTTCCCAGGCTGGAGCTAAGAGGGAAAATATGGCAAAATAATTAAGCCCGGTGCTTTGGTTGGAGTGAGAACCCCAAGTTAAAGACTCTCAAACCCAGGCAGTATTATGGAGAAAAACCCATGGCAGATCTGTGTGTCCTTGCTAAAGTAACAGCAGGTTGAAATCACGCCCTTTTCCATGCTTGCTGTGGCCCATAGAGCACCTCTATCCACAACTTCAGGACATCATAGTTGCAACCCAATCCTGGGTCTTACTTGACTGAGTTATTTCTGGAGACCCTTCTCTGTCCTTTCCTAACTCAAACAACAAGAAACCCCTTCAGTGGCTATCCCTGAAGCCAGGCATGGACACCTGCAATCTTGCCTACTCAAAAGAAAGAGGCAAGAGGATTAGGAGTTCAAAGCCATCTTCAGCTACATAATCTGAAGGCCAGCTCAGCCTATACGAGACTGCATCTCAAAAAATAATAATAGATAGATAGGTAGGTAGGTAGGTAGGTAGATAGATAGATAGATAGATAGATAGATAGATAGATAGATAAGAAAGAGAAAAAGAAAAAGAAAATCTCCAGACTGGACCTCTCCCTCCAGACTCATGTCCTAACATTTCAGGTCTCAAATTCTTGCAAAAGAGTTAAAATTCTATTTTCTATGAATGCTTTTATATATGTCTTTTATATATGTTTTTTATATATGTCTTTCCCCCCTCCCGATGTTGGAGTGACTGCTCAATGAACTCAAAATTATCTGAAGATGTGATCAGTCCTCAGTTTTTCCAGAGTTAGAGCAAATAAAGGTCATTCCCTGGGTCATTATGTCACTGTTCCATAAGGAACAGGCAAGATGTCTTGCCATGCGCAGTCAACATCACTAGACTCCTCCAGATCTCAATTTTGTTAAAATTGAACAAGCTGCAATCTTTATAGAATCAACCCTCTATACCAAAAAGGAAGACGGTAGAGAAGAGAAGATGGTGCTTTTCCCTAATGCTTACCTTCTGAGCAGGTCTCGTGAAGCAAAGGTCCTAATGGGAGAACCAAGGGCTTGGATCCGAGATCCTACCAAATATCACCCACTTCCTCTCAGTCTTTCTCCACACTTGCTTATTTCCACCAACTTTAGTGTTTCCTGGTCACTGGACTTGCATTAATAATTTATCAACTGTTAAGGGAAAGTGATTTTCTCTGGACATTACACAGTCATCAGCCATCGTGGATGAAGGTTGTTGGGGTGCCTTCTGGGCTGCTTGGTCTCAGAGTCCAGGCAATAAATCAGAATACAACAGCATTATCTAAGTCTTTGATAGTAGTGGTGAAACTGTGAACACTCACTTGTAAAAGAAGGGGAGGGAGCGCCACAGGACCCTCACCTGGGGGCCCAGCCAACACTCCTTCCTAACAGCCAGATACACAAAGTCTTAGGGAAAGTTCTGGAGTGTAGGAAGTAGAAAGTTGAATGAAGCTGGGATACCAATAGTGCAACTTTAGAGAGAATGTCACCCATGTTATAATAAGACCTATGATCTTATAAGTACAGGCTGATCCATACTTCTGTAAGCATTTCCAATAAACTAATCCATACTTCTATAAACGCGCCCAATAAACTCATCATTCACCAAGTTACACTAGGGTAGAATCATTACTTTGGTCTGCCACTGAAGCCTTATCCAGGGTGAACAGGCATTTGTTCACATCTCTCTATGAAAAGCAATTCAGCAAGCAGTAAGCTATTAATTCAAAGGATTATTTCTTCAAATACTTGCCTTAAAAATCACATTAGAGTTTAGATATGAAATGTTTCCCAAGGAACTTTGCTCTGATGGTTTTGTTCCTATATAGCAATGATAAGAGGTGGGGCCTTTGGAAGGCAGGTGATTCATAAAGGTTCATAATGATGAGCCACTGAGCTGTGGGAGAAACTTGGGCAATAAGGTACAGTTGACAAAAGCGGGTCTTCAATCCATGGCTGCCATGAGGTAAGCAGCTTTGCTCTATTCCATTCTGCCTTCAGCTGCCACCATGACTTTTCACCTTGTCATGGTGTTCCACCTTTCCACAAGCCTACAGAGATGGGGCCAGGCAATGGTAGACTGAAACCTCGAAAAGCATGAGTCAAAATAAATCTTCTCTTCTTCCAAACTGATTTTTCTTGAGCATTTTGTCCTAGTGACAGAAACCTAACTAAGTCACATACAGATTTTTGATAACACATTGGCTATGCTTTTTTCATTAATTTATTCTTCTCTCATATATTACATTCCAAGCACAGTTTCCCCTTCCTCCTCCCTTCCCAGTCCTTTTTCTCCACCTCCCCTCTCCTCCTGATCCACTCCTCCTCTGTTTTCTTTCAGAAAAGGGCAGGCTTCCCATGGATATCCACCAAACATGGCATGGATATGCTTTCACTGAGGGTAATGAATAACATATTGTATAGTACAAATCTAGAGTAATACAAGTCTTGCCTCCGAAGAGTGTGCGTTTTATCACTGAACACAGAGAATTACACCAGTTCCTTGCATCTGTCCAAAGGCCTGGTTTTAAAATCTGTCTTTTCTGTTTCTTAAATATGTCTGATATCTGACACAAACAACTCTCCCTTTAGCCTTTGCTTCCACCCTGGCTTAGACCTTCACCATCCCTTCATCATCCATCTGCATGCTAAACAGATGGCCAGCATCCTATTTTGCATTCCCTCCTGCACTCTCTCTGCAAAAGTCTATTCTCTAGTGCTCTGATGCTTTCTAAATTTCAATTCAAGCCTGCTACCTGTATGATCTAATCACTTTGGTGGTTCCCTTTACCCGTATACACAAGGTCCCAACTCCTCTGCAACTCCAAAAGCTGCCTTTTGGCTGCCTACAGTCTTGTTCGTCATTCTCAAGATTTTTAGTTTTTATAGTTAGCTGTAGACACATGCTTTCTTATGTGCATATATCTCTCCAGTTCTAAAACACCTTGTTGATCTCTATCCACTTGTTGATGCTTCTTCACCTTTTGAGACATAGATCTGATGTCTCCCATCCTGTGAACTATTCCCCATTACCCAGAGGCAGAGCTGATACGTCTCTTGCTCCTTTCGTCACAATGCAACCCTGTGCTTATTCATAAGATAGTATTTATTGAGCTGTTTCCAATAAATTCAATATACATTAATTTCTCTAATAAACTATGAACTATGAACTGAATGAAGAAAACTAATGTCATATCTTTATCTTCTGAGTGCTTACACAGTTTGTTACAATTAATCTATAAATCTTGTTAAATAAGTGAAAAGCTGAATATAAAAATGAATGAATGAATGCATAGTGAGGAGAAAAGAAAGGGTAACATACGCTTCTTAATTCTAGTCAGATTTAAAAGGGAAATGAGACAGATTCAGAAAGGTATGCCTTTTGCTCAGATTTACCTACTACTAAGTTGCAGAAATAGACCTCAAACTGGTGTCTTCTCATGTCAGACGTTCCAGACAAAGGCACACAGTAACAGTACAACTGAAATCAACCTGAACTCTATACTATCTATTTCTCATCTCTGAAGCAAGGAAAATAGCATAATGCATATGATTTATAAATTAAAACTGTACACTTTATGCATAAAATGGACTGCTTCTTTATGGTTGTGTGATCCAAAATGAGTGACTTAGAAGCATCATGTAATGTGCTCAAATGTGTGTAGTCTGAGCCGTTTAATAAAAACAGCTATCACTGCTCCCTGGTCCATCGAGGCGACTCATCTGAAGACCCTCTTTCACAATGGCATACTCATGGCTCTGGATGCCAAGTAGGAAGTTAGCCAGCACTGTGGCTCAGGTGCCTCAATTCCTCTTCATACGGTTCTCTTCAGAGTCAGTTGAGCTTCTGAACAGAAACAGTAAATCTTCCAAGATATCTCAAGAAACCCGGAAAGATTCATCACATAGAGTCACTTCTGCATCTAGATTCCAAAGTAGCAAATAGAGACCCAACCTCTTGGTGGAAGGATTTTAAAAGTCATCTTGTAAGAGGGCTAGTGAGCACGCAATATGCCACAAAATGGTGTCTAAAAGCGCAGCCCATTTTTAATTTTATTTATTTTCATATGTATGGATGATTTGCCTACTTTTATGTCCGTGTACCACGTGTGTTCCTGGTGCCTATAAAGGCCAGAAGAGAATGTTGGAAGCCCTGAGACTGGAGTTACATAAGTTTGTAAACCACCACGTGAGTCCCAGGAATGAGACCCAGGTCTTCCTGAAGTGTAACAGCCAGTGCTCTTAACCACTGAGCCAACTCTCTAGGACCCCTGGAATTTTATTAAAGAAAAAAAAAACTGAATATATAGTGTATAGACTGTAAATGTATCTTTTATTCACCAGATGTAATTGTGGTCTTGGAGGCTTACTGCTAAATAAGCTTACCCCTTCTAATTCCTTCTCAATTCTGGCTTGCTAGTTCAACTCATCTGTCCTGGCTCAGATGCCTCTCCTGGAGAAGATGACTGATTCAAACTGGCTTCTCTCAGCTTCTGACTGAATTGGTCTGCTTGGCCTCAAACGAACTCTAGCAATCTGTTCCAATCTTCCGGCTCCTCATTCTCTGGTTTCAGTTGCCTCTGCACAAATTCAAGGATGAACTCAACTCCACTACCCTGCGCTCACTCAGCTGAACTGCACCAAACTCAACCCCACTCAACTGAACTGACTGACTTGATCTGAACTTCCAGGAACTGAACTGCCACTGACCTGCCTCTCAACAGACCTCCTCACTGTCAACTGACTGACCTCCACTCTCCTCAGCTGTACTACACTCTGAACGGATAACTCTCTCTTCACAGACTCTCCCTGCGGTCTCTTAAATAGCTTCTCTTTTCTATACTGTTCTCATGAGACTTGGGCATATCCTAGTCTGCCAAATCTTTCTCTGATTCATTGCTTTGTCTGTTCCTCAATTAGAAGTCATTGTTTGAGATTAAAGCTACACACTAAAGGCATGTCTGTATTCCAGCCAGGGGGAATAAAGGTGTGTGGCATTGTCTGTGTTCTAGCTAGATTACACACCTAGAAGGTCTTTGGATGTGATCATAGCAGCCATGTTGCTGGACTAATGCACTCAGTGAATACTATCTTTGAAATATCTTGAACACTTTTTCCATGTTTCAAAATTTTCTTTTTAAGTCCATGTGAAGTAATCTTCTTGGTCAATAAAACAATACTGAGTATCATGTGCAAATCAGTGATAGATGCTAGTTCTATAACATCAAAGGCACTTAAACCAAAAATCTGGTGCCAGTATGATCAGCAGAGGGAATCACAGAATGCTATGGAGGTTGACAGCAATTAATTTATAATCAGGAAGATGTTGGAACCCTCATTATGTGAGTGCATAAAAATTAGTGGGTATTTGTCAGGAATGAATAAAAATTTTCTAGAAGAAAAAAAAAGAAATAATAACTATGAATCATTGAGAATGTGGCAAACGTGTGCCATAAAGAACGGCTTGAGCAATGGTGTATTGTTGGTAGATACCAGCAGTGAAGTTGTTTGGATAACAAAGGTAACAGCTGTATCACAGAGAATCTGTGATATGGGGCTGAGCTTTATAAAGAGGAGGCACTAGAATCAGCAAGTGTCTGAGACTCTTTTTTTTTTAATGTCTACTCTGAAAGCCTGTTATGAAAGGAACAAGAGCAGCAAAAAACAAAGCCTCCTCTGTCAGCATTGAGCATGTTTTACCACAATCTGAGTTGCTCAATCATCTACTCAATTGACGTGAAATGGTGTTCATTCCGAACGTCAAATCCACTCAAAGAAAAAAACATTAAAAAAGAAAAAGTTACAGAAAGCCTTCAAACACAGTCTGGAACTATGGCACTTTGCTGGACACAGGCTGCATTTGGAGTTGTGGAAGTTCAGATGTGTTTGTCAAAAGGAAAATCACGCTAGTGAAAGTTGACAGTAGGGAAGTTTAAAATGTGTATGAAGGTATGTGAAATCCCACAATACATCTAGCACAGATAGATAACAGAGGGGATCCATGGCTACTGACGCTTCTCATACCTCACATAAGAGTGCTCTAGCCATTACATCACCAACCAGTACCAAGGCAAACTGACCCTAAAGCCCTTTAGAGTTTGCGCTTTTCCTCCCTGCTTCTCCAGCTCAATTCAGTTACTATAAAGCACGAATTTCTGGGCAAGAGAGACAGCTCAATGGTTCAGAATGCATACTGCCCAGAACCCAAGACAGGCAGCTCACAACTGACTGTAATTCCACCTCCATGGCATCCAATGCCCACTTCTAGCCTCCATGAACCCCTGTGCCCCGTGTGCACATACATATACACAGACACACATGTATGCATATATAAAAAAATAAAATGAACTGTTTTTTTTTTTTAATCCTGGGTTTCAACTGTAGCAACTGCTATGAAGGAAATGCAAGGATTTTAAAGACTATAATTATTAAGATTATTGGTACCATTATTTATATCTGGGCTTCAAGAACATAAGAGAAAAATATTTACTAACCTCTAGGGGATATTGTAAAATTTAAGCAAGTTCAAGACTAAAGTTACAGCACCACAGATGCAACCAAAGTATTCTTCCCTCAAAATGATGTACAGTCAGCTGTATAAACCACCCCTCCTACCATAAATAGCACTTTCTTGCATAAAATTCATCTCACAACTACAACAGGGAACTAGCAGAAGAGTCTGGTTTTTCTTTCCATCCATTTTTATCCCACTGGTTGCTGAGTAAGGTCCTAAAACAGCACTCAGGAAACCTCTCAGTATCAAAATGCAGATGCATATAGGTTTATTGACTCAGAACTATTCAAATTATGTTTTGTGTTAGTAACTCAAATGTTCTCTCTTTCCACATAACAATAGGTTTCCTGCTTTTTTTTATCATCAGCAGTTTAGTTACTATGACAACTTCCCTTTTGACCCTCCTGACATAGAAGCTCATAAATGCAAGAAACTCTATAAAGTACTACCCTAATACACAGCACCAAGGTGCACAATGGTTTTGAGTGTGGGATACAAAAACAACTAGTCAAGATCAGCTTTTTCTCTCTGCAAAGGAGACAGTGTTATAAGATAGATGCAGTGGACAATTAGGATGAGCTACGCTGTGTGTTGATATTGTCTGCTTTGACACCTCTTTCAACATCAATTTCTCCCCTCCTCAGAGTGAGATAGGATACCACACAAAGCTGTTAAAAGGAGCAAACCAGATCAGGCCTTAGAAATCAAAGTACAAAGGATGCAGTGGAATGCCACCCGTGGCACTCTTGTTTAAAACTTGACTTTATGTGGAGTGTTTAGGCCTCTGCCTCCCTTCCACCAATCTGCTAACCTTAAGTAGAAAAGAGGAAAAAAGGTTAGTGGGTAGAGGGGGCCCAGACCCCTTTACTTCTCCTGGCTGTTTAGGGTCAATGGGTTCTTTTAGGGCTCTATACCAATCTCCATCAACTGCAGGCATAGCCAGCAGTCTCCTCCACACCGCTGGACTCAAAGTGTTTCTCCTCTGTCTGTCTGCTCCAAACCACCACGCCTTCTCTGGTCTCTCCAAACCACAACACACCATACACCAACACAGAAGGCCACCACACGCACCTCCTCTTCTCTTTCTTCTCATATTTATATTCTCAAAGTCCTAGACAACGCCCCTCTCTCTGCAGCACAAGGAAGGCTGTTACCAGCTGGCAAAGATCACGTTCCACACGTGATAATTAACAGGTGCGGACAAATACAGCCCAACAAAAATCCCACACTTGGGATTAAAACAAAAGCATATTTATATAACATACAAAGAACCCAAAATCTCCATTACAAAAAATGGCTTTTCTAAGTGCTGCTTTTGACATTAGAGTTGGCAAGGTGCCAACTCTGGATCCTCTTCCCAATCAAATGGGCAAGGGATGGGAGCCTACAAATGAGGGAGATCCAGGGAAGTGCTTTCCTAGTTATGGAAAGGACTAGGGGGAAGGCAAGCAAGGGTGAAAGCTAGGCTGGGCAAAGTGGCAGAGGAGGTGATAAGGCAGACCAGCACAAAATCATGAGGAGGAGACAAAAGAAGTAAAACTGATTTGCACAAAACACAACAGTTTGTGGTAACATATTCTCAAGGACTTTCCTTCTGACAGTGTTTGCCATGGGTGTGAGTATTGTTGGAGCCTGATTTTAGGACAACATCAAAGAAGATTTGTGTACCTGTGTGTGCTTTTGGCAGAATGCAAACAGGATGCTTACAGTAAAGAGAATCACCTCCGGTTGTTATCCTTAAACAATCTTGACCTACTCTTTCAAATTCTGTCTCTGTCTGTCTCTCTCTCCATCCGTGTGTGTGTGTGTGTGTGTGTGTGTGTGTGTGTGTGTGTGTTTCTGCCTTAGATCTAGTCTTGACAATACTTTAGAAGAATGCATTCAGCAAGGGAGAATCATTTTAGTATTGTCATAAAATGTTACTCTTCCTAGAAATATGCATAATTATGTATCTGTTTTATCCAGAGCATTTTACACTTAAATTATTGTTCAGTCTCCAGGCAGTGGTGGCTCATGCCTTTATTCCCAGCACTTGAGAGGTAGAGGCAGGCAGATATATGTGAGTTTGAAACCACAGTTCCAGGACAGTCCAGGCTACACAAAGAAACCCTGTTTTGAAACCTCCCCACAAAAAATATTCTTCAGTCTGTGTAAGTTACAGGTGATAATAACATCAGACATATGAAAACACAAGGCCTTGACAGATGGAATGACATGACCAAAGCCATACAAACATGCAGTGCTTAATCTGGCTTTAGGGACAAAGAAAGTTTCCCTGCAAGAGAAATTACATCAGGACTTGATGTTCTACCCAAAGGAGAACCTTGTCCAAAAGTTTGAATTATACTGTGTGAGTTTGGGAACAGCTGGTGCAGGAGCACATGGGCAGATCAGCGATCCTTGCCAGCCCCTGTGAACATCGATGGCATCGAGGAAGAATAGCATTGGCTAATATTGCCCTGCCACTAGGAAGCCAGACAGCTGCTTGACTTAAAGGGATGAAAGTAATTCCAGGGACTTGACTCCAATGCCCCTAAGGTCCCTTCCCTCCTCTAGTGCAAAATCTATTTGCTAGCACCATTGTCTAGTTTTCTGACTCTGAAGGCAAGTGTATCTAATTGTCTTAAATATGTCAGTCAGCTTCCTTTGCTGTAACAAAACATCTCAGAAAATTAAGTTAAAAGAAGAAAGACTCATTTGGGCCCACAGTTGCCCCATGCTCACTTAGCCTTTTTGACACTGGACCTCTGGCATCAAAGCCAGAAGTTTGCTCAAATCAAAGTTCAGAAAAGATGGGAAGAGAGACAGGAAAAAAAAAAGACCCCTCTATATATTCCTCAAAGACACGCCCATAGAGACCCACCTCCCCCAACTAGGCCTTACTTCCTAAAAGCTGAAGCACCTGCCAGAAAGGCCATAATCCATTGACCAAGCCTTCACCAACACCTGAGCCTTCAGGAGACATTGAGATCCAGATTCCAACAGGACAAACGTACAACTTCTAATTCCCTTAGACCTAGAACCAAAAAAAGTATAGATAAAAAATTGTTCTTTGCAGTCTCATGAAAGCTGTTCTTCAAGAAGACACCACAAAAAAAAAAAAAAAGAGCCTTTCCTTTGGGCACACATAGCATTTATTTATACCACTGACACATGTGGCAGCGTTTCTGGTGTGCTCCTCACCTCAAATTCCTCAAGGTTAGAACAACATTTGAGGAATGGTTTAAGGCTCTCTCTGTCTTGTGTCTCAGGAATGTCACATAATTTACTGTTCTATGAAATGAATGCATAATTCCCCTCTGCCCCTCTACTAATCACCTCTAATTCCAGGGCTTAATAACAAAAAAAAAAAATGCTATAGTGAAATTAAGCCTCCCTCCTGGAGATCTGAGCCAACCTTTCAAGTCATATCTGAAAACGGGTTAAGAGACAACACATCTGTTACATCCTTTAGCAGCTGGGCATCCTGTATCCTTCCTCCCCATCCCACTTGTGCTACCATGTCAAATATGTCCATGTCTCCCTCCTAACAACTGTAAAGCAGGAGGGTTTAGTGATGCAAATTCAGATGCTTCTGCAATGCAGACGCAGGGAGATGGCAAGTTTGAGACTGGACTATGTTGTAAGTCTAATCAACAAATCTTTACTTTGAACTTCTGGGTGTCTTCCACAAAATCATTTTAAATTCCAGACACTGGAGGGAGATGAGGTTTGAAGAAGAAAGTCCCAGTGTATTTGGTTTATTTAATTTTTTTTTGCTTTGTTTTATATAATGAAATTACATGGTTGCCTATGGTTACTGTGAAGAGAGTCAATACTTTTTCTTTCATTTAAGATAAACAGATAGATATACAGAGAGAGATGATAGATAGATAGATAGATAGATAGATAGATAGATAGATAGATAGATAGATTAAATCTCCACTTCAACAGCAAATGCCTTAATATCTTCAACCCAGGGGGGGTAGGATTGGGAGGGACTGAAGGAGGGGGCTACAGCTGGGAAGCTGGGATACAAAGTTAATAAACTCTAATTAATTAAAAAAAATTATTTTTTTAAATCTTCAACCCAAACACTTTGGCACTGAGACCCAAGGGCTGACAGTTCATAAAACAGGCAAAGCTATGAACACAACACAGCAGATAAAAGCATGACCAGCTGTGCAAGCTGAGCCAGCCTCGGCCCAAACTAGTGATAGCTTGGATTTTCCTCTGAGCCCCAGCGTAGAGGAAGTTCTAAGCCAATTAAACACAAGTGGGAAATTCATGTTCACTTTCGACATCTCCTGCTTTTCCCTTTTTCATTTCCACAGTTGCAAACTGAGTTTCTTTACAAAAGCAAAGAGCTGTGGGTAAGCCTGGTTAAGATAATGCCAAATGGCAAAGCCACAATATGCATAGATGCATATTGTCTGACAGAGGGCTGGAGAAAATATTAAAACAGGATAAGCTGGGGAAACCGCTCAGCTCATAAACTTAGTATGCAAGCATGAGACCCTGAGTTCAATCCTCTGGAAGCCATGTAAAAAGCCAGGAATAGTGACAAACGTTTGTCATCTCTGTGCTGGGGAAGTGGAGACATGGAGATCACTGGGGCTTCCTGGTCAGCTCATATAGCCAAGTCATCAAGATCCAGAATCAGTGAGAAATCCTGCCTCAAGAAAATAAGTGGAGAGTGACTGAAGAAGATACCTGATGTCAAATTCTAGCCTCCACATTTGTGAATATGCATCTGCATAGGAACATATGTGCATGCACTTGGTCATTAGTGTCTAAATGGGAATTTAAAACATCAAAAACTAGATACACTGTAAGCACGTTTATAAAACGTATTAAAGTGCTCAGTGGGAAGGAGAGTAAAAACTTTATTCATTGATACACTCATCACACAGCACGGCTGCCTAAACAGGACCTGAACAATTCCAACACTAGTTGACAGCCAACATAGATGGGGACAGACCCCACCCCTAGATGAAGAGCTGCAAATAATTAGCAACTGCTGAGAAGGGAGAATTAGTCTTCCCCAGTGATGGGTTGATTATCCAATACCAAGTGATCAGCCCTATGCAAGCAGGCAATATGGAATGGATTAAACAAGATATGTGTGTGTGTGTGTGTGTGTGTGTGTGTGTGTGTGTGTGTGTGCATATATACAGAACTCAGGACATAAAGGATGATCAGAGGTTCAAGGTCATCCTTGGCTACATAATAAATTAGAAGCCAAACTGGGGTACAAGAGACCCTGTCTTTTATTTTTAAGATATATGATTAGTCAATAAACACAAATGACAATCATCTACCTGAGCCATTAGGGGGGGAATGAAAATTAAAACAATACAGTGAGGCTACAAATCCCATTCATTAGATGAGCTATGACTGAAAGAACTGGCAACGCTAACTTTTCAGGAGGCTATAAAGAAAGTTAGACCTCGCAGACAACTTAGGATGTGGCAAGTGGTAAAGAGGTTTGTAGAACAATTCAGCAGTTTCTGATAAGATGAAACATCCATGCATAAAAACTCAACACCTGGGTGTTTACCAAAATGAAATGAGAGCATACACCCACACAAAGGTTATCTGTAGCTAATTTATTCATAGAAACCAAGACTGACAAGAGAAAGAAATCTAAATGACCACTGTGGTGGTTTGAATAAAAATGGCCCCTATTACTCAGCAATCAAAAACAAGGAAAACATGAAATTTGCAAGTAAATGGTAGGATCTAGAAAAGATCATTCTGAGTGAGGTATCCCAGAAGGAGAAAGACTCACATGGCATATACTCGATTATATAGACCTACAAGATATGATAAACATAATGAAATCTATACACCTAAAGAAAGGAGACTTGGGGTGAGATGAACAATCCTCACTTAGAAAGACAAATAGGATGTGCATTGGATGTAGGAGAAAACAAGTAACAGGACAGGAGCCTACCACAGAGGGCCTCTGAAAGACTCTACCTAGCAGTGTATCAAAGCAGATACTAAGACTCATAACCAAACCTTGGGCAGAGTGCAGGGAATCATATGAAAGAAGGGAGAGTTAGTATGACCTGGAGAGGATAGGAGCTCCACAAGGACCAAATACATCTGGGCACAGAGGACTTATATGAGACTGTTTCTCCAACCAAGGACCACGTATGCCTATAACCTAGAACCTCTGCTCGGATGTAACCCGTGGTAGCTCAGTAACCAAGTGGGTACGCTAGTAAGGGGAACAAGGACTATTTCTGATATGAACTCAATGGCAGACTCTTTGACCTCCCCACCCCCCAAGGGAGGAGCAGCCCTGTTAGGCCACAGAGGAGGACTTTGCAGCCAGTCCTGAAGATACCTGATAAACCAGTATCAGATGAAAGGGGAGGAGGTCCTCCCCTATCAGTGGACTTGGAAAGGGGCAGGGAGGAGATAAGGGAGGGAGGGTAGGATTGGGAGGGAATGAGAAAGCAGGATACAGCTGGGATACAGAGTTAATGACATGTAACTAATAATAATAAAAAAAATGGCCCCTGTAAGCCTATAGAGGGTAGTACTGTTAGGAGGTGTGGCCATGCTGGAGTAGATGTGGCTTTATTGGAGGAAGTATGTCACGAGGGGTGGGCTTTGAGGTATCTGAAACTCAAGCCAGGCATAGTGGCTCACTCTCTCTTCCTGCAGATCCAGATGTAGAACTCCCAGCTACATCTCCAGCACCTTGGCTGACTGCATGCCACCATGCTTCCTGCCATGATGATAACAAACTAAACCTCTGAACTATAAGCCAGCCCCAATTAAATACTTTCCTTTATAAGAGCTGTTGTGATCATGGTGCCTCTTCAGAGCAATAATACCCTAACTAAGACAGCCATTAATAGATGAATGACTAACAGACTGCTATTTACACACTAGTCAACAATAAAAATATACTACCAATGAATGCATCAATGCTGATGACTCTGAAAAACACCAGGGTGAGGGACACTGAATCCTGTGATGTCATTCCCAGGAAGGACTAGAAGAGGCAAAGCCAACTTGTAGTGACAAATTAATAATCACCTTGACCACTGTGTGGAGGGGCTGATGGCAAAAGGGGAGGGGAGGTGACCCTCTAGAGAGGTGGAAATGTGTTCTATCTTGACTTGAGTGGCGATTACATGGAAACCCACATTATTGAACTGTGCAATTAACATGCATCCATTTTATTGCATATGAATTATACACCACAAAGTTGATTTTGTCCAACCATAAGGCCATTTTATGATAAAGATATACAGATATATATGCAAAAACAATATATACACATATTCATTTCTGAATAACAGTTATAGAAGACAGAGGGAGAACAAGGAAGGAGTTGGAGGATAGAGCAAGAGATTAAATGATGTAACTACAATACTTTAAAATTCCTCCTCCACTCCAAAATATTTATTTTTTTAAAAAGTTGATTTTTAAAGGACATTCATCCCTTTAAATTGGAAGCCTTATCTTCATCATCAGTCTATGATGACTCATTCAGAAATAAATTTTATAAGAAATAATTTCATTATGAATTACACCCAGGAATTCCACATGAATGCCTAGCCATTTGCATTACATATTCATAGCTGTAGAAATGCCCATCATTCCTGATTTGAGGTGGCAGAAGGCTGTAACTTCAATTCTCATCTTTCTAAGAACTCTCAGCAACCATTTTTTTAAAACCAGTTCCTGAAGTCAGTATCTGTATTTTTTTATAAGTAAGTAAAAAATCTGATACCCCTCTACCTGCTCCATCCTGATAACACAAGCAAACTGTCAGACCAGTAAGCTGATAATACTGGTGGCCATAGGAAGGTCTTAACACTTTGTTTTAGAAACACTGGCAGTACATAGACTTCCCTTTCCTTTGAGTTATTCCTATCTGCCATGGGAAACTGATGGACAACAGTGAAGTGTCATAAACAAATCTGCTGGCCTCTGCAATGAGCCCACTTGTTAGGAAATCTCTCTTGTTCATTTGGAGTCTTAGACTAGACAAACTCACGCTAAGCTATGTTACCTGTTTGGTGTGTTTGTTTTTCTTTTCCTGAGTACCATTCTCCAAATTTAGCACTTTAAAATACCAATTGTGTTTAACTTCAAGTTGAGCAAATCCGAAGTCTGGATGAACTTGGCTACATTATCTGTCTGGAATGTGAAAGTGACACTCTAGCTGTTACTTGGGCTGTGGGGGAGAAATTTGCTTCTAAGCTTATTCAATTATTGACAGAATTTGGTCCCTTGTGTGTAGAAGACTGAGACCCCATTGCTTTCTGGACTTAGAAGGATTACCTATGTTCCATGGCACAAGGCCCTTTGCTCCATCCTCCAAGCCAGTAACTGAGCAGTGAATCCTTCTCAGGCTTCAAATCAATCTGACATCCAAACTACTACAACTAGGGGAAACTTTTGCCTCAAATGATAAAGCAGAAAGCAATCAAGGAAAATGTCAACCTCGAGCACACACACAAAAACACACTCATACACACACACACCACATTTACACACACTCAAGTCACATACAAAAAACAAACAAAAAAAGTCTACTGTGGCAATTCAGAAAACATAAAAGCTTTGGAATGCAGTAATGACAAGCAAAAACTAGAAACAAAAATTAATTCAAAGATAATGTGCCTTTTGTTACAGATTCTATATAACTTCTGTTAAAAGAAAAATAAAATGTATGTATCTTGGAAAATAGAAAATGCCATAAAAGAGGAAAGTTGTCAACTATTTAAAACCTTTGTATTAAACATACTACAGTTTATTCTTTGTATGGCTAGAATATACATGAAAAGTAATAATATGAATACTTAAATTCCTCTGTATAGATCTTTACTATATCATATAAA